>NC_088248.1:51797281-52105495 GCF_036013445.1 Caloenas nicobarica | reverse complement strand
AAAAAGAAAAAAAACAGTCTAGAGGGGCTGCACATGGCCAGCAGCCCTATGATTAAAGCTATATCTTGGTTCCTACAGTGGTTTTCCTTTAATTAAGTAACTCAGCTCTAAAAACTGGCTGCTCTGCTTAAGTATGTAGCAGCACAGAGCATTACCAGTATTTATTCCCTGTTATATTTGTACAAAAAAATAACCTGCAAAAGACTCGTATAAATTTAAAAATCAGTCTAATAGTTAACAAATACAGAGTAACCTTGGAGTCTTCAGGCAGTATTTCATTATTATAAACTGAAGTTGATTACACGAATAATAATAACAGTTGGGGTAAAATAGGTAAATAACTTGTCATTCCTCTGGTAGATGTAGTATGCTATACCTAATAAACATCATAGCACTTTGATTTCTAAAAGCAAATCTGGCTGTGTGCTCCTCCTTAGACACCCACCATGCAGGAGTCCACAGTGCCAGACTCGTAGCCAGCACACAGCATCCTGCTGGTGATGGGTTTCATGTCGAAGTATGACTGGCATTGCTCTAAGGAAATGATGCGAACCTCTCCTTCTTGAAGCTTGAAAGGCACTGAAAAAAACCAAAACAAAACCAGAATTAGGCATTAAACTATACACATACACAAATACTTAGCTATGATGGCTCTTTGAGCTGTAACAAATATTTCCAGTAGGATAGGTTACAAATATTACTTCAGATAGATAGGTAGATAGATATTTATATATATCAAATGCAAGAAGAGCCCCTTTAGCACAAAGCCAAGGTGGAAACAGGTGGGTTTTTTCAGTGCTGCATCACAGGATTGGTGACTGCCCTGGTCCTGAGCCAAGACCATAGGTGCTGCATTCTGGAGAAGGACCCAACACTTGGGGACTAGTGTGACACGCTGTTTATCGTGGATTCGCACTGACGGGCTGCACAGGGAGCGCACCGGTACGTGACATGGTATGGGACTTGCAAGATGGGGGCAGCATTGGCTGGCAAACAGTAAAGGGAAGGAGGTGGAGGAGAGGTTTGATTCATTGTTCCGTGGCAGGGTCTCCCTGTTTCTTGGTGTCTGTCATGGTAAAACTTGGCATAATCACAGCCATTTTGAGTTACATTTGGGTAAACTGGACTTAGAGAGTGTACCAGGGAAACAGAATTCAAAGGTTATTGAAATTATTTTGGCACATTCAGGAGACAATAAAGGACTTCTTCCTAGTCTAAGCAGCTGACTGAGCTCAAATTCTAAGGCAAGTTGTTCAAGCTAAGGCATGAAGTGCTGTGTAGCCATGATGGGTTTTAATGCTTCAAAACATAAAACCCTTTTCCATTTAGCAGTGGTGCAAAAGCATTCTGTGGGGTTTTGTTTTCCTGCTGTTACATAAAAGATATTTTTAGATGGGTAGAGCTGCTAGTAAACAGCCAGTTCCTCACATGTGCAATTTAATTTTTGCCACATGTCTGACGTGGCCACTAGAGGTGAAGCCCCACCTGAAACAGTACTGAAAGGAAATTTCCTTCTCCAGCATACAGAACAACAGCCTCCCCAGTAATTACCGTAATAGTAAAGGGAGAAAAACAGTGGCTACAGCCTTAACAGGGCTGGGGTCAAGAGAATTTGTATACGGTGCATGCAGAATAGTTCTGTCTAAACAAAGATTTACAGAACACAACTGTTCTTGTCATGGGACCCAAGGATTGCAGTGGCCATAGAACAAGAAAACACACTAAGGTTCTGTTCAGAGACAAAAACAACACATGGTCATGCCTGGATGAAATACATTGTGTCACAGGTCCACGGCATTGATTCAAGAAAATGTTCATTCAGCCTGTACACCTGTCTGTTTGGTGCCCTCCGCTTTCACTGAACTAAGGATGTTGCCCACCCTGCACTGATGATCTGATACCTTCTCAATACAGTTCTGAATACAACCTAAACCAGTAAAATTGTAACTATTTTCAGGTGACTTCCTTGACAGGAGTTTCTAGATCCTCAACATTTTTGAAAATCAAGCTACTTGTCTAAATAAGGATTAAGGAGCATAAATTCAGGCTGCCGATTTGAAAAAGCTAGGCTCTAGTCACAGCTAGATCCCTTCCTCAGTAGTTACAGTTCCCTAGGATTTAATAAGGTCCAGTAATAGTATACACGGATAACGCTTTGTAATGGGCTCACATATTTGATTAACTCAGTAGAAGGTTAACATTTTTCCGAGAGTCCCAGAAATACTCATCTTACTTTTGTTGCCCATGTGTCCCCAGCCAGTGATGTAGCAGTAGGTGTCTGGCCGAACCAGCTGGTCCTTGCTGGGCAAGCAGACAGGTCTTACGTAGCTTGTCTCGTTGATATCCTCATCTAGTTCCACAATGCTGATATCATAGTCTACGACTGCTCTGTTGTAGCGTGGGTGGAGGATAATGGTCTTCACTAGTCGGGTCTGCATGAAACCTGACGGATGATCAAGATTGCTGATCCCAAACACTACTTTCCAAACAGCTGCATTTTCTCTCCTTTGGAAAAAAAAAAATCAGAAATTTCAGTCACTTCCATTCTTTTACGCTAAAATACCAGAGAATTTTTTCTCCCTGACATTTTGCACATAGCACTTTGCAAAGCATTGCACATACAGATGCTGCAAATACCTGGGCATCATTACTCAGAGCTAAGATTTGAGCAACAAAAGACAATGCTTTTCCATTTCCCTCCTGCCTGTTACCAAATGAATTAAAGCTCACACCTTCAGAAGGTATGTAACCACCTATTAATTGCTGTATTACATGCCAAAGGCTCTCAAAATCATCCCTTGGATCCTGCCCAAGGCTCCTGTACTCACTGGTGGGCGCGTACAAATTTCTCTGGGGTGGCAATATTGTTCAGAAGTATGGTGCTGACAGCAGCAAGTCTGGCTGAAATCCTAGAAGAGTTTCAAAGAAGCAAGTCTGCTATGAAAATGAAATATTTTATGACAGCCGTGGGAAAAGTCCCTTATTTATTGGGCATTCAGTCTATGCCCAAGTATACTTCCTATGCCTAACATCAAAAGTTGCTTTGACTTTTACAATTGTTTAAGACTCTTTCAGTAAATATACAAGATCACAAAATTGATACATATGATCCAAGTAGGAAGACTGAACTAGTGTCTGTTGAGACATATGAGAAAAATATAGAATTCCTGAAGGGCTTTGAGGGTGTCATGTCTTGACCATAACTGGTCACAGAATAAGTCACAGCTTCCTAATTAAGTCTGTGGTCCTAAAAACCCACAAAATAGTCAGCATTATTCACAAGTGATAAAAGAGAGTTCCATGCAACTAAGCACCTTTGATGAGATCGAATCTTAGTCAAAGCAATGTAAAACAAACATGCAAAATTTCAGCTTTTTCACAATACTCAACAGGATTTCAATTCCTATAATTTGTAAAGAGTTGGTTCCTAAATAAAGGGTGGTTTTATCTTCAGAGTTGTATGAAAATTCTTATATTTAAGACTGTAAATATTACCACCATGATCAGTTGGTGAGTTTTCCCATAAAGTTACAAGACTACATGCTAAGAATATTCATACGCGATTGTGTTTATGAACTTTGTAAAAAAGCATTGCTCAGAGCAATGAGCAGTCACAGCCAGAATGTATTGTCCTACAGTCAACAAAAAACTTCAATGTCTTGGATGCTTTGGTGCAATGAATTTCAAAATAATCTTGACAAAACTCTGGGAACTGTACTAAAAAAACTAGCAAAGGACACAATGTTTAACATAGCTCTTCTTATTTATGCCCTCTACAAGTATTCATGCCTATTTGCATTAATACTTTCTGCTGCATTATTTTTATGTGGTCTTCATGTTTTACATCCCAAACTTCACATGAACTTCATAAAATACTTCATGAAATGGAGCATTTTGTCTAAAGCAATAGAACACTTTAAAAATCTGGTTTGTAAATTTTTAAATACTTTATATCAAGAAAGCTTCATGGCATCAAGAATGATCTTGCTGTTGCTCTATCAAGCTATACAAATGAAAAATGTAAAGATTTCAGGCCACTGGGAACACACCCCCAAATCTATTTGGAGAAGCAGAAGAAAAAAAAAATTAGCGTAACTCCTCAATGAATTATTAAACCAAAATATCTTAGTACATTAAGACATTTAGAACACGAATGTGAAAGAGGCTGTTTGCACTTAATACTCTGAGCTCACATAGATATTGTGTAGCCCTAAACAAGGGGTAAATTACCAGCTCCAAAATGTAGTGGCAGTCTTTCTGCATTTCACAAAAATGGGAGAATTTTTACATTACAAATTTGACAGCTTCTTTGTTTATCTTTGTCTATTCTTGTTTATCTTATCTAAGGAGAGAACTCTCTTACCCATGAAATTCAGTAGCAGTCCAATATTGCTGAAGGATCTACCTCTAAATCCCACCCTTTCTTTTAGATCACCAGAAGAATTTCTTCCAAAGGTAAAGAAATATTCCAGATACTGCTTAGCTTTATTTAAAAATAGATGGGGAAAGAAGAGAAATTCCTAGTGCAGGACCCAAAATCTGAGTTATACAATACTCTTGTTCATATTATTCAGGTTTAGCACTCTGTTAGTTTAGAAGGAAGGTTATCTACGTTACTCTTTTAAGTTTCTGTTTATGACTTTTCTTCTCTCTGAATGTTCTTGAACATCCTTAGGGCTTGATATGATGTAAGAACTGAGGTCTCACCAATGTAATTTCCTCTAGCTTTTCCATCAATACCCTTGCACTATCACCTGACTGACATCTTCTGGCTTGGACACAAAATCCACACTTTGCCCCACCACAAGTTCCATCAAGACCCAGGAAAAAAATATATGAAGAAATATCAGGCAAGTGACAGTTGCTTACCACAGAATTTCTGCTGACTTGAACAGAAAGGTGTTCAGTGTAGTCTAAAATAATTTCCAATGTGCAAGTACCAATTTAAAGCAGGATTAAGCACTAATGACAACTGCGTAGCAGAAAAGTATATGCTAACTATTAATATAGCAGAAAACACACATTTCAATTATCTTTAGAAACCCAATAAAAAAATCTTCAGTACGAGACAACTGAGAAGAGGTAATAAACTTCCCTCCAAAATCTGTGGTTCCCTAAGAAGAAATGTTGGTTAGCACCAAAAAGCTGACAATGAGAGCTGCAGGATTAGTGTTTCGGTCTTCTTCCTTTTCCTGTTTCCCACTGAAAGCTGGGGCATCTTCATTAAGCTTTCATCAGTAGAGATGACAGGAATGAATAACAAAGCATGTGAAAACCTAAGCTGATGCTTTTTTATACCATTTACTGTCTTTTTTAGTCTCTTAAAACCAGACCTCTGTGATCTGCCATTCTGCAGAGACCATCACCTACCCCCAGTGTGTTTGGCAGAGGAGTGAGGACTTGCTAATTCACACGTGCAAGTTTATATGAACAGTAAAACTGTCTGAAGCCTCTCACCCTTCAAAGCAGTGTGCTACTGTCAAGACCCATCTCTTTGCGATCAAAACACAGCCACAAATGTGTCCACTTGGCTCACTCTGCAGGGAGCACTGCCACGGCCATCGGCCTGGGCGACTGGTCCTGCCACCGAGGATCCTCTTGTTCATGCGAGCAGCTGGGCGACGGCCGCAGTCTGGTGAGGAGCGGATGCAGAAGGGAGTTAATTGTTACCACAGAGGCAGCGTGTACGAGACCTTTGGCAAGAAAACTGGGCAAGAACGATATTATCAGAGTCATAAATTACATTGAACACTACAGTAAATGAAGTCATCAACAACCACAGGATAATATCAAACACATTGAGCCATTTTCATCCTTCTATATATCAAAGGATTTGATGTCCTGATATTAACTTTGACTGGCTCAGCTTGAAATATAAACCAAGCTAAGTTCTTCCCTTCTCTAAGGAGCTACCAGGCTGCCCCTGGGAAGGTTTTCTGGGTTTACGTCCCTGGCTTTCTGTCAGCTAACAACGTGCTTGGGCTATATCCATAAGAACTGCTTCTGGAAAATCTGCTCAGCAATAATAAGGCTTTTCTTAAGCCAGGCGTGGGGTGAACGTCACACTGTTTACTCAGCTACATGGCACTAAGCTTGCTTTGCCTGTGGAAATTACTAAAGGAGAATATTTGAAGACATTCCAGTACTCTGCCCTTTCTACTTTATAAGCCACTTTATTAGCCACTGGAAATTATACCAGATTCCCATCTGCCAGACAGTTACTTTCCTGAAACAGTTAGCTCTTCACTTCTGTTTCACTTTATATCCTGCATTTGTAAGATGGCAGACTTATTATTTATTCTGTTTATACTCAGTCTGATTTAGAGAACAAAAGAACATCACCAGTTTCTGCAATTAGCCTCTCAAGGGAGGATATGCTGCCATTGCATATATCTGTGGGAATTTAATGGTAAAGAAATAAACTAGAACAATGGTTACTTATAACTTGTAATTTTTACTGAGTTCACTTCAGAAGGCAAGGGGTTTTAAGTGTACTTCATGGAATGTATGTTAGAAGCAAACACCTTTGAGAGGCTCCTATGAGCTCTTCTTTCTGATAAGAGTAGGAAATGTTTTGATTTTTTGATTTTTTTTAATGTTTGTTTCACAGTTTTAGGTTGTGCTTTGTGATTAATTTTCCCTGTGTCAAGCTAATTAATAATTTAAGTGTTCTTCAGCAAAGCTCTCTTTGTCTGTAGAACAGCATTTCCTTGAAGATGAAGAAATTCTGCATTTTTCAAACCACTTAAACTTGCACGATCTGCTCCGCCTACAGACTTGGTCTGTAGCTTTCT
This sequence comes from Caloenas nicobarica, assembly GCF_036013445.1. Classification (NCBI taxonomy): domain Eukaryota; kingdom Metazoa; phylum Chordata; class Aves; order Columbiformes; family Columbidae; genus Caloenas; species Caloenas nicobarica. The sequence continues at coordinate 52,098,701 of NC_088248.1, read as the reverse complement.
ACTTCAGGTTCTTTTCACAGAATCACAGAATCACAGAATGTTAGGGATTGGAAGGGACCTCAAAAGATCATCTAGTCCAATCCCCCTGCCAGAGCAGGAAAACTTAGGTGAGGTTACACAGGAAGGCGTCCAGGCGGGTTTTGAATGTCTCCAGAGAAGGAGAATCCACAACCCCCCTGGGCAGCCTGTTCCAGTGTTCTGTCACCCTCACTGAGAAGAAGTTTCTTCTCACATTTAAGTGGAACCTCTTGTGTTCCAGCTTGAACCCATTACCCCTTGTCTTACTGTTGGTTGTCACCGAGAAGAGCCTGGCTCCATCCTCGTGACACCCACCCTTTATATATTTATAAACATTAATGAGGTCACCCCTCAGTCTCCTCTTCTCCAAGCTGAAGAGACCCAGCTCCCTCAGCCTTTCCTCATAAGGGAGATGCTCCACTCCCTTAATCATCTTTGTGGCCCTGCGCTGGACTCTCTCCAGCAGTTCCCTGTCCTTCTTGAACTGAGGGGCCCAGAACTGGACACAATATTCCAGATGAGGTCTCACCAGGGCAGAGTAGAGGGGAAGGAGAACCTCTCTGGACCTACTAACCACCCCCCTTCTAATACACCCCAGGATGCCATTGGCCTTCTTGGCCACAAGGGCACAGTGCTGGCTCATGGTCATCCTGCTGTCCACCAGGACCCCCAGGTCTCTTTCTCCTACACTGCTCTCTAATAGGTCATTCCCCAACCTGTACTGGAACCTGGGGTTGTTCCTGCCCAGATGCAAGACTCTCCATTTCCCCTTGTTATATTTCATTAAATTTTTCCCCGCCCAACTCTCTAGCCTGTCCAGATCTCGCTGGATGGCAGCACAGCCTTCTGGCGTGTCAGCCACTCCTCCCAGCTTGGTGTCATCAGCAAACTTGCTGATAGTACACTCAATTCCCTCATCCAAGTCATTGATGAATATATTGAACAGTATTGGTCCCAGAACTGACCCTTGAGGCACTCCACTAGATACAGGCCTCCAACCAGACTCCGCCCCATTGATCACAACTCTCTGGCTTCTCTCCTTCAGCCAGTTTGCAGTCCACCTCACTACCCGATCATCCAGTCCACACTGTCCGCTTGAGCTTCACAACTAAACAGATCACAGCTTCAACTCCCAGGCAGACAGCCTGCTAACCACTCTGGTGGTAAAGGACATTTTCAGCAGGAAGTTTTACCAAAAGAATTTTTGGAATCTGACTGCTGTCAAAATTCATTTTGTGGGAGCAGGACTGAGCTACTGCAATAAACAGCCTCGTGGGCAAAAAATAAGAAAACCTGATGAAAAAAAAAAGGGAGGGGGGAACCCACAACGCAAAACCGGATGTCACAGAAGTCTAGCCAAATTTCAGAAAGAATCTGCCCCAAACATCTCCAATTGTTAAAGTAATTTAACACATCTTGAAAAACATTTTTGTTTTATATACACTTCTTTCTTACCTTCTTTAGTGCAAAAGAGAGCCACTTTGCTTCTGCTTCGACACATCTGTCTAAATATTGAAACAAGAACAGGGTGGAAATCTCAATTAATTGATGTAATTTGCAAATCAGCACAGGTATTGTACTCATTGTTGTGAACCAGCTGTTAAAAATTCCCCCAAACTGTAAAAAGAAACACAAGTTGCTTCTTATGCCACATCATGCAGCATCTGCCTGGATATTAGTTCAGCTTTACAATTTATTTCATGAGCGGGTGCTACATATTTTGCAAACTACCTCGCGCTCTGGGCACTGATCCAACTCTGAAGTCTTAATTTATGGCACCTGAAAGCACAGAGGTCGCCATTCTCCTCTTCCTTACAGCTGAAGGATAGAGTCTTCTTTGAAATACCCTTGATAACAGATGATCTTTCACACCCTAAAAGTTTGGGTATTTTGAAAATATCCAGGAAGCTTGCAAAAGAAAGTATTAAAACAACAAAAAATTATCATTTCTGTTGAAAATTTTCAGATGAGAGAGAAGTGATTCTTTGTCAAAGAAAGAGAGATACTTGTCAAAACAGAGAGCATCATTGCTCAGCTAGCTGGCTGCCTTTTTACTTTCACCACTTTTCCATTCCTACCATATATGAGCTTTTCTGAGGCAGATGCAGAGCTATATTAGACTGGATACACAGACTAACTCTTCCCCAGGTAAGTCTTTGAAGGCTGTAATGTCAGTACACAGGCAGTATCTTTAAAATTGCAACCACCTAAAAAGAGGCTACGTGTGATTTTAAGACCTAGATACTGATGTGGGTACAACAACAGAGTGCCAGCAAGCACTGGATCTGTGATTTGACCAGACGTCTGTCCCTTACATTGCATTTGCCCCAGTCAGGTACTATGCAAATCAGTCTACGTTCTGTTCCTGAAAACACAGACCATAAAGTTCTGTTTCTAGAGACAGATGACCAGTTTCAGGAAAGCAAATTCTGTGCACAATTTAGAGGCACATTTGTGGTCCATAAAAAATAAATACACAACATAACAGATCAGCCACACTCATTTGATTTATCAAACAGCCAGCTTTAAAGGAAAAAACTTTGAGCTTTTATGTGTGCGTAGTCTGCGCTGTGCCATTCCCTCTTATCAAAAATTTACGTGACTCGTGGTGTATTTGTTAGCTCTTGCCCAAGTTCCCAGTAGTCCAGGAGCCTCACAGCTCCTTTAAAGATACAATATACTCCACAGCACAGATGTTTTACGTGGTGAAGTTGACCAGATGAATACGCCTAGACTGCAGGGCTCGGGAGCAGTTCCCAGCTCCTGGGCTTGCCTTGGCAAGTTGGGAAGAGACTAAATGCAGATTGTCCCCCCGTGCAATTTGGTTTACACTAGAAAGCAAGCCAGGCACATGAGAAGTGCGGCAGGCCTGCAGGTCCTCCAGTGGGGTGACTGAGAGGTCAGTGTGGAGTGCACTTGATCTGCAGCACATGCACAGGCAGTGAGCGCCATCTACACAGGATGCCTGATGGAGCCAAAACAAAACCAGCCTCACTCTTCATGCAAGGCCTTAAGTTTCTCACTTCTTGTTGCCCATCTTCTGGATTCGGGGAGACTGGAACATCTGTTCCTACATATTAGTTTCATCTCTGTAATAGCTTTATCAATAACGCTCATTACTGATATTTTCTCTCCTTTAACTTGCACTTTGGGTGAAACTAGGTTTTTTGCTACTAGGTCTTATAGCTCAGAGGCTCCAAATCCATCCCTTCACACACATTTCCTAGCGGACCACTTTGAAATGTGGCAAAGTACTTTGAAATTTCTGCTTTGCACTTCCGTGACTGAAGAGAATATGATTGTGGACCTGTCTTTGCATCTGGTCACAACCCAAGGTGTTTATTCTTGTATTACTCTAGAGAAAAGCATTTAGATACTTTTAGGCTAGTAGAAAGAGACAGTAAAAAAGAGTTAAAAAGAAAAAATTTTTTAGTATCAGCCATCATCCTGTAATGACTCTTCTTCTAGATGAAGAAATAAAAAAAGAATTTACATCAATAGGGATTTATACACAGATATCTTGGAAGAAAAAGAGCTTACCAAAGGGAGTTTGTCATCCTCCATTGATAAGTGACTACCCACAGCAGTGAAATAAATCCCATTTACCTGTTACTTACCCACTCACTAGAAGCGCATGTAAAGTGGAGGCATTTTTATTCTTCCAGTCTGAGTGCAAATTCAGCCATTTTTGATGCTGCATTTCCTCACTGTCTATTACAACTTCTGTTTTGGATGGTCCTCTGAAACAAATGAAAGACATTTGTTTCTATGTTACAATTATGACAGTGAAGAGGCCCTAATGCCTCCTGTTCACTCCAAAGATACACAGCCGAATGTTTTGTCAAAACCACGTGTGGCAGAATCATAGTTAGGGGAATGAAATGACCCCAGGAAGCATGACCAGCTAATTTATTACAATCACTCGTGTTTTCTGACAAGAACCAGAATTGAAATTGGGAACAGCAAGAGCCTTCTGGTGGCATTTACCGTAGTGCATACATTGACATAGTGTTTCTACAGTTCCTTCCCTCCAAAGATACAAAAAATAGATCTTCATATGTAGAAGATATAAATGTAAAAATATTTCTTACATTCCTATCTTTGGAAAACCATTAAAATCTAACAGTAAAGATGAGCCTGGTTCTTGCTAATCATACTTGACAGTATCTCTAAGTCCAAGCTGTCTGCGTTGCAAAACAGAACAAGTCACAGGTGATGATGTCAAACCTCTCCTGCAGCAAATTAACAGGAATAGGAAAGTAAGAAAGAATAGTCCACCAGGAGATATTTTCATATACCCACTTCTTTAGTTTAGTTATTGCCTGATAGACTTAAGCCACTGAAGAAATTGCTAAATGGAAAAAACAGTTTATTTTTTAAATGGCTTTACAAGCCATGCAGCTTTCCAGCACAGAACCATCCATGATTAGCCATCAATCCCTGTCAATGAGAAGGACTTTCAAGGACTGTTCTCCTGACATTGGTCAAAGGCCAATGAGAATGAGAAAAGTTTAGGAAAAATGTGATGTGTCCTAAAACTTGCCTCTGAACCCAGGCTCTCATGGCAGTACCTAGTAATATTAGCCAGGTTATTAGTTTAAGTCCAATTTTCAGTATTAACTATATGTCTTTTCAAATATTTACAAAAGTGCAGCATTCTTTATCCACTTGATTGCATAAGTTAACAAAGATCAAAGAATTCTGGTTTATGGTGAAGTTGTCAGTGCAACCATATGGAAATGTTTTCAACAGGTCTGGCAGAATTAACTAGGCTCTGAGGTCACAGCCCCGAATTCTGCCTGTTAGATGACTTATTTTTCAGAACCTTCTCTGGGCATATTAAGCAAATATCATTCCATGATCTACTACCCAGAATGTACAGGCAGATAATAACAAGCATTCTTAAAGGCTGTATTTTTTCCTCATTTAGAGAACACTGTTCACTGAAATACAGAGCTTTCTTCCTCAAAGCCTGCTTTTAGCAAGTACATAAAACTCTCTTCTCTTTATTTCCATTATTTGCTTGTTTCCCACTCTTTTTCCCACCAAACATATACAAACTTTTTTTTTCTTAAGATGACGTTCTGCTTTATGAACTTTTGTGAACAATTATGTTCACCACTTCATAACTGTGTACAGTGATATTTTATGTAGCTGTAAACACTGTCTGATCTATAAAATACGTAACTCAAAAATGTGCAGAAAGGTGCAAATATCAAGCCACCTGATGGTTCCAAATCTATGTTATCCCAAATACCGGATTATTTTGCTGAAACCTGCAGTTCTGAATTACTGCTTGTGATGCTATAACAATCATTAGGCAGATATGTACTTCTAAACCAGGGCAATAACCTACAAGAGACTTAAGCATTTATGAAATTTTATAATTATTAATACAAGGTATTACGCTTAGTGAAATTAAGTCTATGCCTTTTTTCCTTGGTGGTCACAGCTTGATATAACACACTCAAAACCAGGATGCCCTAATTTATGTATTTAGAATGCCTTCTATAAACATTTGTAGAGTGTTCTCCCCCTTGATGATGTTTATACGAGGTTTTATTTCAGACAGGCAAGGGCCACTACTCATGTATTTTCATCTATTTTAATTAGAAATAGCCAGAATAAAGGAAACTTAAGAGCCTCGTTTCTAGCTGAAGAAAGCTGGAGACAATGGTTAGCATTTGTGTAGAGAGCAGAGCATACTGGGAATTGCCAGAGAATGAGAGACCACGGGCTAAAAATGTTAGAGGAGGGGTAAGGACTCGGGCTGGTGTGAGCTTTTGGGTCTGAGACTTCCAGTGTCCAGGGACGGGCTGATGTGCCAGGAGTGCGCATTACAGCAGGGACTGTAAAGCACTCAGAGGAAAGGAGAGGGGTAGAGCAATGGGGACTCATTTTAGCCAGACCCATCCTGCGCTCCACAAACACAACCAGCAGCACGTTCTACTTGGCCCTTCTTGGAGCTGTAGGACACAATTTCTTCTGTAGACACACTCTAAAGAAAAAGGAAGAAGGATTTTTCAAAGGACAGAGCTGTGTCAACTCATGGTGTGTAATTTCTTCACAAGAATGTTTTGCTTAACTGAGTTTCTTACAGACTCCAACAACAAGGCTATAGCTGCTAATTACTTTAAGACATCAATCTACCTCTTTGAATTTGAAATTAGCTCTCATGCAAATTTTTTATTTTAGTGGCCAGCTGAAGCTGACATAGATTAAATGGGGCCATATGTAATATCTTTTCAAGATTTCAGGCAAGCCAAATAAAGAACCTTTTTTATGAAACACTTTCAGAATACTTTTTTATTCCTTTTAAGTTTTCTTCTTTGGTGTTTGTGGTTTGTTTGGTTTGGATTTTGTTGTTGTTGTTGGGGTATTTTTGGTTGGTTTGTTTTGGTTTGTGGGGTTTTTTTTCTGTTTGTGTTTTGGTTTGTTTTCATATTTGGTGCATATAACACAACAGCTTTGTTCAGAAACTCAGTGTTGATTTTAGACTAATGCTTGTAATTATTACCTGTATTGCAACAATAAGCAAAATTGTACTTGTTGACTGAAACCATATATACCTGGAACACAACGTGCAGCTTTGAGGCCCCTCAATTTGAGAGGATATTCAGAAACTGGAGAGGGTCTTGCACATGGCTTTCAAATTTTCCAGGGGCCTATGGCACCAACACACAAGGAGAGGTTGAGGGAACTGGACTTGTTTACTCTCGTGAACAGGAAGCTAAGGAACAATTCAATAGCAACCTGCAACTATTTGAAGAGGAGCTAAAAGGTAATGGAACTGAACTTTTCTCAGTATTACTGCATGGTAAAACAAGGGGAAATGTCCTAGAGTTGCAGTTTTGGGGACTGACAGCAGATGAAAGGAAATACTTTTTTACTAGGAAGGTGGAGCAGCCCTGGAACAGAGAGACTCTGGAATCTCAATTCATCAAGATTTTAAAAACTTGGCTAAGCAGAGCAGTGGTTCTCATTTTGGCGATAGTCCTGCTTCAAGTGGGAGATGGGCTAGATGTTCTCCAGATATCTGTTACAATAGGGATTTTACCATTGCTGCGCAGTACAAATACACTGTAGCAATCAGTACCTGTACTTAAGAGCTTAATCTTAAAAAGACTACCAGTTCCTAGAACAGATTTTTCACACATAAGAGTATCCTTTAACATTACAGTACAGTCACTGAAATATCTACATCACTTAAGTAAATTTGTTAGTGATATTTGCAAACATAAGACATCCATACCATGGTAACAATAATGCACGCCGTTTGAGTGGTGATCTTTGGACCAGATCTTCCATCAGGCTTTCAAACTAACTTACAAATCCTACCTGAATCCACATGACTTTATAACATCTCACGGTGCTATTTGGATGGAACCATTTGAGTACTGAAGTCTTACTGTAAAACTCCTGGGGTTCTAAGAATCTGTTGATGAATAGACCACAAAAATTTAACAGTCTCATGTGTCTCATATTAAATATCTACAGTAAATCTTTATATCCCAAAGAACTATGCTAAAGCTTCTGAGCTCAAACCACTCAAATATAACACTCAATGAATACACTTTAGGGAGTCTGTAGTCTTAGTCTACAGACTTCTCCAAGACCATATCAAAAGTGCCATTGTGGAGTAAATGTACAACAGATGCACAACAAACACCAGTGTTTTATGATTTTTTTCCCCTCTACATTTAAAGTGATAGAAATACCAAGCTTAATGGTAAAAGACAAATACGTCTTTCACTTTGATTTTCATTAGGTCCTCTGCACTGTTGAAGAATAAAATGGGGTTAGGACCTATGAAAAGAAATCCTTCCACAAGTCTTTCACTAAACAGTTAATCCAAACAGTTACCTAGCAGTCAAAAGGAATCTGATGAGGCCATCTGATCCACTCCTCTAATCTAAAATAAGATCAACTTTATTTAAATTCTCTCTGACAGATTTTTGTTTGCCCTGTTTGTAATGATGGAGAATCCACAGCATTTCTAGGCAACATGTTCCAGGATTTCCAGTAGATAATTTTTTTTCTAATGTTTGTTCTAAATCTTCCTACCTGTCATTTAAGTTCATTACTTCTGTCTTACTTCTGCTGGAAATAAAGAGCAGTTTATTCCTTGCCTCTTTGCAGCAGCCTTTTACACATTTGAAGGCTCCTATACCACCCTGCCCCTGATCAACCACCCAGAGTTTTCAACCTTTCTGCACAGACCATGCTCTCTAGGTCTCTGGTCATTCCTCCTGACTTATTCTCAATTCTATTTAGTCAAAATCTAACACAAGCTGAATACACCAGACAGATTACATATAAACACTCCTGGTTAATTCAGGCCATTTCTCAGTCTGTCAGAAAATTCTTTCCTCCAAAATTCTTCCAGACCCTCCCAGCTTGATGCTGAATGAGAAATTGTTAAGCATGCTCTCCACTCCATCATCTGAATGACTCATGACACCACTAGATACCAGCACAGACCCACTGGGATGTGTTTAGCCTCCCACTGATACATCTTTATGGTTCAACAATGAATCACCAGCAGTCTTGTATCATTACAACTCTGTCCATATCTCCTTACTTATTTCAAAAGTTATTTCATATAGTGTGAAAGTTAAAAATATATCACATCTACTGTTTCTTCCCTACCCACACTGTCTCTGCCTTTTCAGGGAATAAATTAAGGCAATCTGACAGGATTTGTTATTGATAAGCATATCCTATCATTAAGACAGACAATTACTTCTGTATTTATTTGTTGATAATGGAAGCTAGGCAACTAGTTTGTAAATCTCTGCATCTTTGTCTTTTTCCCTTTTAAATGAAAGACGGCATATCTAACATTTTTCAGCCTTATGTACCCATTCTCCCCATCTTCTCATAAGTACTGGATACCATTATTGGCACCCATAATGGAGATCTGCCATAGCCATAAATCTTAAATGCTCCTGGATGAATCTCAGCAAAAGTAGCTACTTGGAAGAGCAGTGTATAACTTATTATTTTCTTACTCTAGCCCTAATTCTTAAGTCTTTGCCATCTTGAAAACATAATAAGTTTTGCTGACATTTCTTTGTGGTTTCGTTTGGGGTTGTTTGCTTGCTTGCTTTGCTTTTTTTGTTTAATATCCCTGGCTTTTCTGTTTCTTTCTCCAGATACTTAGGTTGTTCTACAGTAGTTCTTGTAAGTTTGAACTACCTCTCCAGTCTCTCTCAAATTCCACTTCAGCTTCAGCTCACTGTTCAGCTGGTGCCTCAGCCAAGTTAGTCTTGCTGCTTTACAGAAAGATGTCTGCTAGATCTAATGAACACGAAAAGGCACTTGTAATTCTAATATATCTAATTTCTTCAAGAAGTTTCCTTTAAGGTAACTTAAGAAAAAAAGTTATTCAATGATTCTACAAAATCAGTCACTCATAAAATCAGAAAGGTGAGTCATTTTAATCTGTAATAGCACATGTGTCTACCCAAGTAGGAAATTCTAACTTAGATTTTATGTTTTCAAATTTCAGTTTAAAAATAAGAATATTCCTTTAATACATTTAATTTCAAGCTATGAATTCCCTTAATGTGTGTTTAAGAGAGGGATTTTTAGAATTAAAAAAGGAAAATATAACTCAGTCTGTCTTCTACCTTGTAAATGTTCTTGCAATGGGGAAAGTAATGTTTAGGGTAATTGCATTATGTAAGTTGTACAATAGAAATATTAAAGAAATAGTTTTGAAAGCATTCTAGCCTGCTACCTGCTGATCACTGTGCACAACAGTCCAAGTCTGTGGTATAGTTTAGAGTGAGCTACAACATTATGACTTGCATACTGAACCAGTATTAAATAAATAAAAGGCAAAATAGAAGGCAGGGGGTAATTTTAAATTAGGAAGTTAATATTCATCATTAAAAGTAACATAGTTTGGGATACTCCTATACAGCAATAGTTTTAGTACAGCATTCTCCCTATTCCATTGAGGAAAACTGTCTCAAATGTATTAAATTGCAAGTTTAGAATAAAGTATAATCCATAAACTGGATTCCTCTCCCTTCAAAGTAACAGTAACATCCCTCTGTTCAGCATCTATTGTTTCAAGCCTCGTGACAACAGCCTTGAAAAAGGAAGCCTTGTGTTATGCCAGAAGGTAACGAATAACATGTGTAGGGGGACTAATATAAAACAAATCAGGCTTATGTCAAAGCTGAAACAGTGTCTGTTTCCTGTCTGTACTTACTTACTTGTTAAGATGTTTCTTGGTCTTGAGCAGAATTCTATAAAGCCATAGAATATACAGTAAAAGATCAAAACCTTGATTTCAACAGCACTGAAATCAGAGAAATCTGCAATTTTAATGTGAAAACATATGGAGACAGAAAATGGAAATTAAAAAGATTCACAGCATTGACAGAAAACTAAAACGTATTATTAAACGGTTCTTAAAATTTTTGGTGGATAGCAGGTAATCACTGTGATATTTCTAGGTTTCAAAATGCCTACAGTCTGAAGTTCTAACTGACAGACTACTCAACCCTATTGAGAATCAGTTAACATGTAATTATGCTAAAAAACTTTATATGCTTGCTTTTTTCTCTGTCATTTAAGTCTCTGTAAGTTATAGGATTCTTAAAGTATGCTTTTATAGCTAAACTTTAAAAAGACCATTTTGGGCCATCTGAATTTAAAACTTAAAATAAGATACAGATTTTCTTAGCTGGAAGTCTTAATCCAACATCAAATTAAATGTAAAAGTCCTTCATTTAGGGTTAATTAGCTTTTAATTTTAAAAATATGAAGGACCCATTTCAGAGAAAAATACTGTTTTGAAATAAACTTTAAGAGTTTCATTTCAAAAAGTTGAAAAAAAAATAACTTGACTTGTCGACCTTTTTCCCCCCTGCTGAAACTAATCACTGAATTTGAACAAAATTCACTGTTACTTTTGTTCAACTTCATCCTTTACAGAATTATTGTTCACTAAGAAATATTTCCATAGTTCTACTGGTAAAAACACATTAGCCAAAAAAAAAAGCAGGCCATTTCAACTTGCAGATTCCAGAATGAATTTTCAGGACTGACAGATTTAATATCTGTTTAGTGTTAAACTGAGTCAATTTTTTTTGGAAGCCCCCAGGAAAAAAAAAAGGGGGGTTTTATATTGCCATTTGTACAGGCTGTGACGTAAAATAGTTTGAAAAAGGATTTGTGATCAATCATTAGAATAAGAACATTTATTTGGTTGCCAGTATTCATGTGTCTTTCTGTTTCTCTTAGTCAATCACAGGATCACAGAATGGTTGAGGTTGGAAGGGACCTCTGGAGGTCATCTGGTCCAAGTCCTCTTGGTCAAGTTACAACCAGTTACAATCAGTTGCCCAGGAGCACATTCAGACAGCTCCAAGGTTGTTGGAGATATGAAATCACTAATAACAATTATCTCTTTACTTAAAGAAAGTAATCTATCCAATCACGGAGCTAAAAAGTGTTCTATGAGTTAAGTGGCCATACACTTAATGATTCTTTGAAGCAGTTAACGGGCACGAACTGAAGCATAGGAGGTTCCGTCTAAACATCAGGAGAAACTTCTTTACTTTGAGGGTGCCAGAGCACTGGAACAGGCTGCCCAGAGAGGCTGTGGAGTCTCCTTCTCTGGAGACATTCAAGACCCACCTGGACACATTCCTGTGTGATCTGCTCTAGATGAACCTGCTTTAGCAGGTGGGTCGAACTAGATGATCTCCAGAGGTCTCTTCCAGCCCCAACCATTCTGTGATTCTCTAATTGTCACAATTTGCAAGGAATTATTAGGTTGAAATGTCTTTAAAACAAGCCTTATCCAAATAATTATATTTTAAACTACATATGTACATGAAAGATGAGATATAATCTATCAGATTTAATCTAATACAACTCTAAGACACTGATTAAAGTTTACATATTTTACCATTGTTTTGCAGTTGCTCAAAATTACTAAAACAGTCTTCCACATCTACCACAGCTTGTAATGTTATTTTCAGTAAATTTTATTTGATAGAGTTATTTGCTGCTGTTCTTAAAATAAATGTTATCTGAAGAATTCACTATTTTGCAAAATCCTCTAAAGATTTAATAGAACACGCTGCGGCCACGGACAATGTCAATATATTCAAGGTAGGTCAAGCATATTTTACATTCTGGTGGGGGGGGTCTAGAAATCCAGATGGAATTATTGAGTTCAAATATTTAATATTTGGCATGGTATTTGATTTACTTGATGTCATCTTTATTCTTGGAGAAAATAAATTAGGTTAAATTCAGAAATTCAAATTTCTAATATGGGTAGGACAGAAGTATTCAAATTTTTTTTGTTTCTGTGGTGCTTTGAAGCAAATAAGACATTAAATTAAACTTCCATTATTTCTGTTGCAGAATTAGTTAGAAAATAATAAGAAAATATCATAATTTATGTGAGAACAAAAGATTATTGGAGCTTGACTGCTCAGTTGTCAAATATTACTAATGAATTTTGTACCAGAAAGAGAGAGTGAGAAAGTATTAGGAGAGACAAAAAGCCAGGCAGCAATAAGAGATTGGCCTTTCACTTCCACAACTGCACACACAGTAGATGCCATGGCAGAGGAAAGAAGGAAAAGGAGCTCCCTGTTTTGGCACGGCCACCAAGAAAGGGAGCAGCAGCAGCAGGAGGTAGCAGAGCTTACTGCAGATTTTTATAAACAAGTAACTTGGTAAAGAGCTGTGATTTTATGCTGATACTGCTAGATCTGAACAAGCAGACTGGCTAAAATTCCCCTGTGCTCTGCTGGGTACAAGCTGCTGAAGTTTATCATTATTACATTTGTTATCTCATTCCAGTGCAGGAAAGACAAACTCTCCCACTACATTGCCATAGAGTAACAGAACAACTCCACTAGCTTCTGGTTTTGTCAAATTTCAGATCTGAGCAAACTGTGGGTTTATGATCAACATTCCAACAAAACCAAAACAAAACTAAAAAAAAGTGGACTTCAGAGGATATGAAAATTGTTTTCTACAACTAAACCTCAAGATGAATCTACAGTCCTCTAACATAAAGTTCTCAACCCGCACAGTGTGCCCATCCATCAGCAGCATGGCCTCTGCAGCACATACCAGGATGTAGTTAATCCTTGACCTGAGACGAGGATGGTGATTCCTGCTCCGTTCTCTACCTGTGTTAGCAGGAAACCTAATTGCCAGAGACATGCTTTACTCTATCTAAATCGGGGACACAGCCAAAGGCCCCTGAACAAAACTATTTGTCCCGAGATGAACAGGGAAACACAAAAACTGCTAAGAACACACATTGCATAACAAGCAATAGCCATCATCAGTGCAAAGCCTTTCAGACAATGCTTGGAACTTGCACAGTCTTCTGTGCTGTTGCATCATGCATCACACAACATGTTGCCTGGGTTGTGCTGTGAAAAACTAGAGAAACGGATCATCTGTGGAATTAGAATTGCCAGCAAAATCACTTGCATTTTGTGCAACAGGCAGAACAGAATTACCTTTAATGTTGCTTCAGAAACAATGCTTATACCTCCCAAATAGACAGACTGATATTCTGTAAAATGTGTTACCCCTTGTCGTGGTTTGATCGTGGGGAGACAATCAAAAACCACGGCAGATGTATTTTCCTTAACCCTCTTCCCCCCTCCCGTTTTCCGCACCCCCCCCTCCTCCCCCTTTTTCACTAAGGACAGGCGATTTTGAGAGGAAAGGAAAAGAACAGAGAGAAGAAAGCTGGAAAATTCGGAAACGTTTTACTAACGCTACTAAATAAACATAGAGAAAAATAAAGCAGAACAAATATTATAGAACTAGTCTTGCAATTCCCAGCAGCTGCTTTGGCAGGATCCTTCAGCCAACCAGAACTAGATTCAGTTTGTCACGAGGCCCCAGCTTGCAGGGACAGCCACGAGGCCTCAGCTTGCAGGGACGGCAGAAAAATGCAGAGACAAAGCAAAGCAGCAGGAGACCCAGCAGAAGAGAGAGAGAGAGTCCCTCGGGTCCACCTTTTAAATCCAGGAAGTCGTGAATGGGATGGAATACTCCCATTGGTCAATTTGTGGTCACCTGACTCAGACCACCTCCTCTCGTTGCATCCCCTCAATGACCCAGGACACCTCTATCAGCCAAATTAACCTAACTTCAACCACTGTCAGTGAATTATCTTCATTTTTTTCAGAATAATTTAGACCAAAGAATTAAAAATATCTACAAGCTGTTAGAAAGACATTGCTTTTATATTTTAAACACTACCATATCATATAGCAATTGGGAATTGTCATTTGGAAAAGCACCAGACACAGTGAGGAAAAATAGTTTGCAGAGCTTTACAGAAAATAAAAATGCTACCATTCATCGTAATTCTTGGTCTAAGGTATTACAAACTCTCAACTTTGATATCTCATGTGCACCATTTTTCTCTAAGAATAAACGAGAACTATTAAATCAAAATCAAGTATCATGATAAGTCATTATTAAAGAAATCTGCATAGCCACAAAACTGGGGGTTTCTCCAGTGTGTTATAATGTGGACAGAATGTCTATATTCACAATTTTAATTTTCTGAAGGAGTAAAATGAAGTATTTCCCATTGGGAATAGCTGAAGAAAAGCACTGCTTAAAAAAAGTTGGGTTGGGTTTTTGTTGGTTTGTTTGTTTTAAAGAATAAAAAGGGGTTTTTTCATCATTATTTGAGCTCTATGCAATATACAGTCTAATTTACCTGTACCCTTACTGGTGACTGAAGATAGTTTATTAAATACACTAATGTTATCAACCTCACATTCAGACTTTCTTGTCATTGTAAGTCAAATAAATTGTGTATGCAGGACATAATGGCTAACAGATGAAGTTTATGGCTTTAGATCAGATTTCACAGTGGCATGAAAACTCCAATTTATCATTCAGTTTTCCACTTCACCATACAGAAAATGTTACCCTCTGTGATATTTTCACTGAACCCCTATGCAATGTTAAGAGAAGAATTAAGTAATTATATCAACTCATAGTACTCCTTTCTGAAATTAGTTCTAGTGAATGCATTATAATCTGTTTTTGTATAGATCTTCAAAGCTAATTTACTGTGGTTTTGGCAAGTGCTACTTCACAAAAACTTGGAGAATAGCTAAGAAAATCAAGTTTCAGGTGACTGACAAAAATCAAGCATTAAGAAACAGAAAGACAAACACTACTTTGGTTTTCTGAAGTACTGCCAGGAAGAATTAGAAATTAGTATTAAATCAGACTGAAGTTGTAGACTTCAGATTTGGACTGGAATTTCCCACTGCTCTTCACACAATCACCTGTCACTACAAAAAAAGAATTTGTAGAAAAATAAATTTGTAGAATATCTTCCCCTGCTAGAAAGTGGATTTATGAGATTTAAGAATTATTGTGTCTCATAAGTTTCTTGAAAGTGATAGGATTGATAACATCTGTTAGGAAGCCTCAGTGAAGAAGCAGGAAGGTGTAAGTTTCTACTCATGCTAATTTCATTTGAAAAAAGGAAAGAATCAGAGGTCTTGTGATAATTTATTACCTTTTTCATTTTCCTAGCAGCAAACATCATAGGAAAGTTAAGCAAATTTTATGTTAGGACTATGAGACTGAAATATTAAGAAGAAAAACATTATTAATGGTAAGACCACCAGTTTGTTCTCAGTGTAATTGTAAAAGCAGTAACTATTTTTTGAAGGTATCAAGGAAGTTTAATCTTATTAGAGTGTTATACAAAGTTAAACCATGAAGATAATATCAGTATTATTTAGATATACTAAACTAGCTAGAGGAGTACAGAATTGTTGTGTAAGAATGGCAGGGACTCCATTCAGTACAGGTGGTCTTGGATTCAGGGCATCTGTTAGAACTGATGTCAAGCATCCATGCAGTACAAGGCAATACAGAGTAGGGTAATTGCAGACACTGTAGCCTAGGGTCTTTATCCTCTTGGGTTTTTTGAGAAAAGAACTAAGAACAAGACACATATACATACTGTATATGTAGTGGTAAAAGATAAACAGAAAAGACACTTCTTAATCCTGTTTGGGGATCAGACACTGACAAAAGATATCCTTCTATACTATCAGGCTTGTCCTTTCATAGCAGAAGACAGCTTTGGATATAAGAGCAGTTACATTTTGCATCAACTATTCCATAAAGCAGCTATTCCTTTAGCGTGTGTGTAGGAAAGATGCATAGAGGCTAGTTGTTCAGAAATACCCAAGTTAAATATATGGTTGCCCAGTTCACAATACTTATTGCACAATGCAAATGAATGCAGAGACATTTTCCTGTGTTTCCAAGACAAGTCTGCTTTAATTCCTTAGGAAGACTCAGAGTATCACATTGCCAAACAATCCTGAGCCTCAGCAATAACTGCAAGTTAAATACTGATGCTTGGCAAGACATCACTATCTTTTCGGCATACTCTCTTAATAACAATCATGTAATGTTTATAAAGTGGTGAAAGTGCCTAGATTTTAGTGAGCTTTTGTTCCTGACAGAGATCACAACATTTCATTACCTTTTTTATCTATGAACCCTTTCCACACTAGGTCTAACATTGCAGTGATCAATGATCATTCACATCTAAATCCAGCACTCCAGTTGTCCTAAGAAGTTTATCAATGCTACAAACTACTGACCTTACCCTAAACCCATCTGATTGCAGGCCAGTTGGCTTAAACTTTCTTGCCAATCATCAGCACAGACATGGTTGTCAGCCGCTGACCTGTGAACGGTCAGGAACATCAAGGAATTCTTGGGTTTAGACAGAGTAACTGCAAAGATAAAGAACAACAACTTCACTACTACTTCACATGGTTAGTTTTCTAAATAGCATACTGAAAACATACAACTACATTCAAAAGAGTTTCCAAGACACTGGCACTTTTGCTGATTTTATATGCTCAATAGCTATGTAATTTAAAACCAAAGCAATCATGGCTGTCAGAACCCTGCTAACATTGAACAGCATGAGACACTAAACAACAAAGGCATCTTGAGGATTAGAATAAACTAGAATACTCTTGACTCACCAGCAAGGGTTCACATGGGTTTCTGATAGCCTTAATCTTGTTAAATGATGTTTTACCCCACAAATAGTCTGATTGAAATCACTAAAGTAATTTGTGGGATTAATGCTGCTTAACAGAAGAGTGATACCATCATTTGACTCTCAGCAATATGCACTGTTCATGTCATAACAATATGTGGGTGTAATTAGAGAGAGAGAAAAAATTGTTTACAAGATCATGACCACTGCTTCTCTCTTAATCCATGTATAACAGCATGTGTTCTGCTGTTATCACACACAAAAAGCTTCTCAAAATGGCCCAAAATGGAAATTTACATCCTTCCTTTCCCGGGATCCTTTAAAAGATGTTGGGTTGTATACGTTTCTTCCCCAAATACAAACTGGTTTTAGTTAAACTGTTCCTCTGACATTTGCTTTGATAGTACTAATCTTAACATAGCCAGTCATTATGCATTTTTCCTATATGCTGAAGGTGCTTTTGCTTCTCTCCTCATGAGAAAGGTATATAATAATCCTAGATTACTCCTTTCCAAATATGCATTTCTGCAACAGTTCTTCTCTGTTGCATAGGTTTTATTAAATGCTGTTGTTTATTAATGTTCGTATAATGTTAACTGTTTTAAAATATTTATACAATTGACTTCAATATGAATACAAAATATTTGCTTCTTCTATAAGCCACAGTACACTTTTTTCTGTATTCAAAACTACATATGAAGCATCTCAAAACTTATAAACTACTGTCATGTACAGAAATGCACGTTAACTCAGTGAAATCTCAGAGGACATGCTACCACTTTCCAATCTGCTTCTTTTCAGTGCAAGTTTTTTGAAATTCACCTTCATTTTTATTTAAAGAATAATACTTGGAGAGTTCTACTTTAACAATATACAAAAGCATGAGGCTTAATCCAAATCTAGGTAGCAATAGCAGGTTACATCATTCTGTAGGTCTTTAGCCAGTGCAAAGGAGACCTAGTAGGACTCTCTTCTTCCCATAAGCTCTGAACCTGCATCAGTGCAGTCAGTGGGAATTTCACACTTATTTTCACAAGTTCAGAATCAGGCATTAAAAGTTCTGCCCAAACGAATTCTACACCTGAAGTTCTTCCTACTCTCGCTTCTATCCACAACACTTTCCAGATTTGACTCACCATTAACACATTTTAGTAGTTCCCTGCCATGTCACTTTTCTTACATCTTCGCCCTGGGACACTTCACACTGAGCCTTTCCTTTCTCTTTTGCCCACTTTCTTGCCTGCTTTCCCAATCTCAACCCAGTCTTCCTTGGGTAATAAAGCGTCTCTCCACCACTGCAATTGTATTCTCAATCAAGTCACCAGTGATTACTCCCATCACTCAAATATCACTTCCAGACAGAAGGCACGATGGCAGAAACTTACCACAGTCCCATTCATCTGAGCTGTCACCACAGTCTGCTTGCCCATCGCACCAGAGCTCACATGGCACACATTCATGGTTGGCACATTCAACCTCACTCTCTTCACAAAATGCTGCAAAGACAAAACATGTTTCACTCTGAAAAAGCAATGATGAGTGTGAAGTTCCCATTGAGACTGAAAAAACGCGAAGGAGGGTGAAAGTATGCACAAATCAGATTTATGGCGCAAGGAAGTGAGACAGATTTGCAACAAAATTCAGGATGGGTATCACTGAGGCAGAAGGTGGTTGCTGCTACACAGTTGCAGAGGGCATCACAACTCACTGGGAAGGGTGTCTAGAAATGCCAAGATCTGTGATTACTTAATATCATTTGTGGTCTCATCATATGAAACCTGTCTAAGCCTCTCACAACCTTTCAGTGAAAATATTGTCTTCCATGCTTTATAGGAGACTGCTCCAAATCTGTTTATTTCTTCATGTTCTTTAAAAGAATATTTTACTGTGATGCATATGTGTTTCCTTTCATCCACAGCAATTCTATATTCACTTTTGGATCTGCCTTTGCTATTTAAAATCATGGAATTATTTTTGTCTCTGCTTTAAACATGGGGAACTGATGTACAGCTAGACATGCTTCAGTTCACAATTGGTTGCCAGTTGGCAGTATTAGATAGTGATTTTCTGAATCTCTATCCAGTGCAGGAACCACAAGAGCTTCATTTGCAAGTGATTTTTAGCTTTGACCCAATTGTAACAAACTCCCTCCCAAAAGGCAGGTGCATACCACCACAGTTCTCTCCTCGCTAACACGCTTCTCTTCTACCTTCTATAAACCCCATCGTTAGCAAATTGTGAGAGCCGGGGGAGGGCAAAGAGGGATAGAATGCATGGGAGTAAGCTGCCTTCATTTGTACCTACGGCTGGCTGTTAAGCTGCCTTCATCTGTACCTATGGCTGGGTGTTGTATAGCATCTACACTGTCATACAAACAAAGTAATTATTTGCAACACCAGTGCAAAAAATGTACTCCACCATGAAAACCATACAGATAGAGCAGGCAGTGCTGCCTACTCTGACATAAGTGATCTTTCTGGCTCTGGAAAAAAAAACCATGCAAAACTAGAAAGAGCTCTCTAACTCTGCCTTCCAGAGAAAGCATATTTCAAAAGCTGGAAGCTCTCAGCTAGGGAAATTTTGCTGCCATTTTGGAATATTTAACCGCCAACACAAAAGCAGAGAAGAAATATAGTCTGAAAATTATAGACAAGCTCAAAGTAAGCCCTCAGAAAATCTTTTCTCTGCCATGATCTTAATGTGCAATCACGAGCAAATCACTTTAATATCACCTTCCTGATTTTTAGATTATAGTACACAGACTGCTTGGAAGTCAAATTGTATTACCTTCACAATGAAAAGCAGGTTAAGAAACATTCTGTGAGCTGCCTCTTCCCATAAAGAAACAGTTAGATCTAGTGATATATGCAGGTTGCCCATCATTTTGGCAAATATATTCATACGCTCCACATAGCACATAAAATGTTCCTACTATCCTGTTCCTGCCAACAGAACTCCAGAGACTCAGGAGCAACTTTTTTAAAATTGTAAAATTATATCCTACAGTCCCAGCAAAAAATGTTGAAATACTGGAATTGCCAAGAGAACTAAAATTTCACCTTCCAACCAAGTTTACCACACTACTCTTCTTTCTCATTCAGGCTGAGTGTCACCCTGTATGTCTTTCTAATTCCTTGTCTTGGGGACATGCCCACACAACAGGTTCTCAAAAGAAGAGAATTCAGAGTACTACTAATATATTCATGAAAGTGAAGCTAACATCTCACAGCACCCACTCCCAGCTTCGCATGCAGGGTGGGAGGCTGCAAAGCAGCTGCTGTTCACAGGTCTTCCACCCCTTCCCATCCCACCAGTCAGTTGTGCAGTGGAAACAGAACACAGGGCAGCTCCTGCAGATGACCAGGGGGCCTGTTACACAGGGTCAGCACTTTGCCCAGCTTACTTACACTGTGCACATGGACAGTGTGCCCACACCATCAGTGTGCCCACACCGTCAGTATGCCATACGAAATTTGTATCTCTGATACTTATCATGGTTTGGATTGTAGAAGAAGCCTGTGGAGCCAAGTGGGGAGACAGAATCTCAGAAATGGAAGCAGAAGATGAAGCAAACAAAGCAAGCAGACATATGAGTTTACTGAAGATGAGATTAGGAGAAAAACAAGTGGAAATCAAGAAAAAGGAGCAGTGAGAAGCTATACCTATACGGAATGAAATTGACAAAAGCTGGGAAAAGGAGTCAAGAAGCTACAAGGAACAGAGATGCTCAAAGACACAAGAAAGAGGAGGGAGATGACTGGAGTGACCAAGGAGACAGCAAGGACCCAAGGATGTGAACAACAGAGGATACAAGATGAGGAAAGAGAGAAATCAGTGCCATAGCAAAAGTGAAATGGAAGGTGAAAGAATGAGTAAGCCTTTCTGTCTGTAGAAAACCTCTTTGCTTTCCTTTATTTTGCACCCCAAGATCCCCCAAATGTGACCAGCACTTTATGGGACAAACAAACTGTATAAGTTCTTACAGCAGTTCTTTTCATCCATCATGTCAGGGCAGTCTGGGAAACCATCACAGATCATAGTGTGTTTGATGCACAGCTTCTTCAAAGGACACTCCCAAAGACCCCTTTCTCTACAGCCTGGTGGCAGAGAAGCAGAGATTTGAAACATTTGCATGCAATATCAACTTTCTTTTTTTTTCCTTAATAATCCTGAAACACCCAAAATATTTTCACTCAAGATATAAATTGTTAAAGGTACCAAGAATAGTTACTAATGAAGAAACAGAAATAAGTACATACTTGATAATGGGAATAAAATATATAACACTTCATAATACTTCAGTGCTTTTCAAATAATAACGAGAAATATGTAATTTTTTTTCTGGCAGTGCTGATACAGAATATAATGCAGATCACAACCAAAGGTTAAAGAGATGCTGTTAAGTACGGACCACAGTTTCCCTGGGTCCATAATCTGAGACCAAATCTATTTTAAAAGATTACAAAGACCCAATGGCTGTACAAATCTTTAAGAAGGTTCATTTTTATGCAGGGAACACACTTTATTATAGCCTCTTCAAAGTCCTGCTAACCAACCTCTCTGATTTCAAGAGGAATACTTATAAAACTGTGTCAAATGCTTTGACAGTTGAATCCCTGGTAGTCAGCTAGAGGAAATTAAGAATGGCTCAAGGAACATTTTAGAAAAGTGTTTTCTCTTGTTTTATTTAACTATTTTTTTCCATCAACCAATAAAGCACTTCACTGTGACAACAATTTAAATACTTTGACACACTAATGTCCTATACATCTGACATTCCGGTTTTATAGGAAGCCATAAAACCAGTGTGTTCTCCTCACTAAACAGATGGTTTGATTACCTTGTTTGGCCTGTTCTATAGATGATAATACCAGTTTTCATTTTAATCCAAGCTCAAATTCAGATGACAGCCCTGATGTCCTCACACCCAAATAGTTCAGGTATAACCTCACAAACTGCATTTGAAGCAGTACCTCTTTTTGCCTGGACCTACAACTACAGCAGCACATCTGCAGTAAGTTACTAAGCAGACATGTTGCTTCCAAGAAGGGTTATTTCAGAAGTGGGTATTTTACAAACATGAACCAGAGAATCACTACTACCTCATATGATTACTGGAAAAATCTACTCACGTTTTAATTGTAACTGGATGTGTGGAATGGTTGATTTTGTTTAGATTCAAAAAGCCATGTAAAAAATGTTAGAGCACAGAGAAATAAATAGCCTTGAACCTGTGAAACATTCCACATGGTCAAAGAACTTTCTTGGGTACCACCATTTTCCAGGTCACCTTCTTGACAATATTTGTGATAACTATTAATGAAAAGTTAATTGAAACCAGACAAAACCTTTACTCTAATAAAGAACAAAGAATGTCAGTCATGTTAGGAACTTGATATGAAAATAAAATTTAAAAGCTTAAAAAAAATCGAATTTATGAATGTTGCAATTTCTGGCAGAGTGTTTACAATTAATTAAATACATTTGCTTTTCCCATTATGTCACATCTTCCCCTTGTGTAACATTATAGTGTTACACTGTGAAGTAGATCATTACTCTCCAAAATTTATCTTTGAGTACAGCATAGATAAATATAGAGACAATTCCCTAGGAAAAATTCACTAATTACTGAATTCAGTGTTGAAATATACTGTTTTGTTGGTAGAAGCCAGCTGCCATTTGGTGTATTTATATTTCTTCTCTAAATATTTTTGTGGCATACATTTTTAATTTAATGACAATGAAATAGACATGAAAATGAAGGCAGGAAAACTTGTCCATATTTACATTACCCCCATCTCAAACATATGTTTTGGCAAGAGATAGGGTTTCACATATGATCTTACCTTCATTCTTCTTCAAAATATTAATCAAGTTACCATTTGGTACTCACAAGTATACTCCTCATGCAATTACTATTAAGCAATTAACATTAAGACCACCACATTTTTCTGTCAACTAAAATACTACAGTCAGAACTCAGATTGCAGTAAATAGCTAGTCTTTTCCAGACTCCTTCCTCCACTGTGAAGTTGGTCCAGGCCTGTCATTTAGGATGCTTCGAATACAAGGTTTTTAATTTAAAGGCTGTTATTTAACGGTATAAAATCAATTTCAAATGATAAACCTAAAAAAATGCGAGCTAACCATTTACACATGGAAAAATCACCAAGTTTTGATTTTGTCTTGCACACATGGAATATGAATGAGTCAGAGACAGTAACTTTTGGAGCTCTACAAGGACTTTCTGTTCTTCAGTAACAGCATTACCCCTGGTCAATGTAATGTCACTCTGACAGTGGTAATTTCCTAGCAGATATAGTCTTCCATATTTATAGAAACTGATAAGGATTCTGCTGATTGCTAGTGACATTCTGTCTAGACTATAGAGACAGAGAGAGATCCACTCAAGAAATGAATGCTGCATATTAGAGCAATATTTCATATGTTAATATCTAGGAGAATAAAATTATCCTAGAAGATGCCTAGCAATTAGTGTTGTAAGGAGTTAAGAACAGGTGGCAACAAAGAATATTTGGCAGGAAGGACAACTGAGACAATCAATTCAAAGATAAAGAGATTACAAACTCTGAAAGAGTCACTGTGATCACCAGTTCTTCTGTCCCTTTATAAACAAGAAAATGATTTAGCATTAAATCCTGTTTCAGTGAGTTTATATATATTTTTTTTCTTTTTGCTTCCTTTTGCAGGGAGAGTGGAAGGGGCAGAAAGAGGAGAGATAATACAAATGTGATTTGAAAACTTCCAGAGACTGAGAATACATTGTGCCTTAGTGATAAATAACTCCGTGCTTATTCCAATCATTAAAATAACCTGCTCTTAAAAAAGAAGTATTTTATAGAGCTGTCAAGCTTGAATTCTCTAGCCTCGCTTCAGCTTTCAGGTGTTGGATCTCATTTTATATTTGTGCAGCTGAGTAGAAAGTCTTTCATTGCCACCGTTTTATTACTCACTTCAACTGTGCTTTCATCTTTAACTCCTCTCTGTTAAAAAAAACCAGGTTGTGCACCTTAGCCCTATTCTCCTGGAATGCTTTCCAATCCTTTACTCATATTCACACCTCTTCTCTAAATCCTTAGTGATTTATAATTATTCTCTTTGCCCCTAGGGATGCCAGGCCAGCATTCAGAACTCCATGGGCACTACACCTTAGTCACATAAAGAAACAGTATAAACTCCTTTCTCCTTCTCAAAATTCTCCTGCCAGCACATATGAGGATAAATAGTGACCCAGAGATTTGTTGGTTATTCTCGAGCTCAGTGCATCCCTTAAAGTTAAAAGTCAAGAGCATCTCTACTATTAGTAAACTCAGATATATACTGGAAAATAAATGTGGTTACCACTTTATCTTTGTACCTATGGCTTGAGGTTGACCAGTCTGAATAAACATGTAATTCTTGTCCCTTGCAGTACAGAATTCACTTCAGTAACACAGATATTTTGTCAATACTTTATAACAAGAACATAACCATGTATATATTTAAAACTATATTTATGAATTCAAGATTTAAACTGCCACGAAGTCATGCTTTATCTCAGTAGAACCTTTAACAATATCAAAATAATTAAATCTGCAGCATTTTTTATCCTGATTACTAAAGGAATACTCAAACATATTGGAATACAGTTAAAAGAATACACATGATCTAGTATTATAAATTGTGTTGGCATTAATCAAGAAAGATGCTTGCTAAAGTATTTTTACTGCCACTAGTCTTTAAAAAAAAAAAGCCATCACTTTCAGACATATTTTTCTTACAGAAAAAGGGCTTATCCTCTGAACTGTCATGCTGTGGCTCAAATAACTGAAGGAAAAACACAACTCATTTTCTAATGCTTCAACTACTCTCCATTCCAAAGACTCAACTCATCAAATTTATTTACCGCAGCTGTCCTCATCACTATCATCCTCACAATCAGCTTGACCATCACATCTTCTGGATGCCAGGACACACCTCCCAGAACGGCACTTGAAGTGACTGGGTGAGCATTCTGTTGGTGACAAGAAACAGGCAGAAATAACACTCCATAAGCTGGCAAGCTTAATCATCACATTGGCACTTCTTTATCACTGTGACTGTTTCAGAAGAGTAAATGACAAGAACAGAAAGCTTGTGTGATACTAAACTGAACTATGTGGCAGACAAGACTCTTCACACTGGCACTGTGAATGAGGTGGAACAATATTTTCCAGAGCTCTCCCTCACGTGCTATGCTCTGTCAGATTTCAAAGCATTGCCAAATAACTGGCATACGTCTAGAATTTTCTAGCTACTTTTCTCACTATTGTAGTGGTGTGTGAAGTAGAAACAGATCATCGTATGTATTGAAATGAATATAAGAAATCCTCAGAATGAAAAAAAAAAAAAGGCAATTGTGTGGCTAGTTGAACTAACAAAACCACCTATCGATGTCCATTAATTAACCCTTATATTGCTTCTGCCTCATCTTACAGAGTACCATTTTGAGAATGCTTTATTTACGTGCTTTTGGAAAACCCACCATTTTTTTCACACTGTACATGTCACTGACTTTGATGTACAACCTCCATCACATGTTGCCTTTTTCCTTCCTCCAAAATCTCTCAGATATTTAGTACTATGCAGTTCGTTGGGTAAATTTTAGGATTCAATAAACAGCTATACCAAAACTACCATTAATGAGCTCAGGAGCTTTAGAAAATAACATTCTAGTGATAAAAGGTATATGAACTATACTGCCAATATTTAAGAATAACTCATTATGAAAATAACTAAGTTTAAAATGGATGCTGTCTTAGTCAGCAGTATTCTTGGATTCAGTATTGACTGGAAGTTAAGCAATTCAGCACACTGTAATAACTATGTCAATTATATCTTAAGTTGGAAAATCACCTATATTTTGTAATCATACACATTTTGAATAATCTCAGAAGCTTAATTTCTCTTGTTAGATGTGTTTTGTGGTGTTTTTTTTCCAGAAATATTTATGTAAGATTTTAAACTTCCCATGGAAGACGCTCTAACCAACATTGGCAGTTGGTAGGAATCTGGCATTTAATCAACATAAAATTCTAACAGTAGGTGAACTCAAAACAACTCTGATGAGAACTCAATTACTTACACTGTTTCTAAAAGAATACTAAACTCCCCTCCTTTTTCATTGGTTTTCCAGGAATATCTATCTCCATGCTAAAATTATCAATAAGCAGTAAATCAGCTTACTAGGCAGAGTCCCTCTAACTAAAGTGAGAAATTTTTTTTAAATTATAGTTTTTATAAGTGAACAGAAAGAATTTATCTCTAAAAATGGAACACACTAGTCCTGTGTGCAGTAGTATATTTAAAATATAACCATTCTATATTACATTCCAAAGCCTAATGATCTAATAACATAGGTTAAAAAGTTAAAAGACATTTAATACCTGCAGAAGTTAAATCACCTTTTTGGTTGTTTTTTTTTTTTTTCTTTAACACACGTTGTTGTGCCAAAATCTTCCTTTTCCTTTCTTACACACTGCTGTGTAATAATGGATTCCATCAGCTCATTGCCATAGAGGGAAATTATCTCCTTGTCTCTCAAGTGTCCCATGACAGAGGATTTCATTACTATGGTATTACACAACTTTATAAAATCCTCACAGTGATATATGTGCACATGGGCTATACTTGAAGAAATAGTGATAACGGCTATATATGCCTTACTGGTTCTTCATGATTCCTTCACTATATTCTCAGCAATACATCTTCACTAAAAGAACTACAGACTAACTAGCTATTGCCTATTGCTTTCTCTGAGCAAGATCAAGGTTGTGGAAAGTCCATTATCACCATGTAGGTGAGTAGGAGAAGAGTGAGAACAGAACATGACCAGCATATTGCAGGCACTGTAGCAAACACCATCTCAGTATTTTCCCAGCTACTTTACTGGCGTTTTGGCAAGAAAAAGAAAAGGCATGTCAAAATCCCCACAGATCTCACATCTGATGACCCCTGCAGAAAGAAAAGCTGCACAACTTCTCTCTGCATACATACAAAAAATATCTAGAAGCATTCAAGGCAATTTTATTCTCTTGTTTTGCGTTCACACCCACAATGATGAATTATGGTTGTACGCAAGAACTGAAGTTTGTCAGTTGCTACTGAAGGTGGCTTGGCACAACTCTCTACAAAACTTTCCCCAAACAAAAACCAAAGGCAAACAATAGCTGGTAAAGACACTAACATTATAATATTTTTCTCAGAGCTGTCATGTGGCTCAGCTTTTTTAAGACTGCCTCTTGGTTGAAAAAGCACTATTATATCACCTAAATAGGTAAAAAAGTGAAGTAGAAACACAATCAAGCAGTAGGTATGGTGTTAGCAACAAATCTCGAACACTGACTTTCACAGATTTGGGGTAATTGATACTTCCTCTTATCTGAAAATTGTTGGTATCCAAATTCCCTGAAACTCAGTTTGGAATCATTTCCACAGTTTTAATATAATTTAAAGAGGAGGTGTGGAAAAAAAAATCAGTGACTTTGGGAACCTAATTAAATCTTTAATTTCCTGTTCTATGTATTTATAGGAGTTACCTTCTACATCTTCATCTGGTGTTAGACAAGTTTGGTTGTCTGAGTTCTCATCTGGAAACTGAGAGCAGTCAGTATCTTCTGGCCACTGCAGACCCACAATCCCAAGCACAGACTCACAGCGTTCCTTAGACTGCACACATAATGTCCTGAGGAGACAAAGTAGAATGGCACAGAGTAAATGTAGTGAAAGCCTTAGAAATTCCCAGTTATTGGAAGTTAAAAATTCTAGCCAAAGTTAGAGTCAAAAATCAAGGAAAAATCTGTTAATCAGATTTCTTTACATGAAAAAATATATATCAAAATATATGTTGTTACCGTTGAAACATTTTAAGTTACTGTATGCAGACTATTACCTGAGTTATAACATAATAGCCAAATATAACTACTTAGAAATATTCTCTCCTCTGTAAGGGATAGCAGAGAACCTTTCTGAAGAAGCACCAATTGCCCTCCTTCAGGACCAAAAGCTAAATACAATTTTGTACCAATGAAATGCTACTTCTTCTGATCAGGCTACCTCAGAAACCATGTGGTTTCAGGAGGACAAAATATTTAAACCAGCAAACAAAAGAGCAAAGGACTCCCCAGGGAGTTAAATAAAATTAAAAGTTTGGGGGAAATCAAAGCTTGTATCACACGTGGAAAAAAAGGCACCAATAGAGTCCTCCCGATGTTTAGGTTTGGTTTGGTTTTTTACCATAGAAAGACAGGACTCAACACAAAAAATTATTTTGGTCCATCTAGATTAACATCTTGTCTCTCAAAATATCCAAAGTAAAATGCTTCAAAAGTACAAAGAGAAAGTGCATAATAGAAAAATCTCCTATTATTTTAAGCATGATTCTAAACATTTAGCAGCTAGTTTTGCCTGGAATCATAGTTGATGTGCTGTTCATACCAATAGCCTTGTCTTGCCTCCCTAGTATTTTGGATCCCTGTTTGTTCCAACTGCCTTTTTTTTTTTTTTTAATATTAAGTAGGCAGTATGGGATTAGGAACCTCAACATCCTCTTAATCTCTCCCTCTAAACAGAAACATGTATCATCCTTAACAGCTATTTGTCCACGCTGTTCTTAAAAACTCTTCAATTGGCAAGATTTCGTATACTTCCTTATCAGTCATTCTCATACACAGATATCTATTATTTTCCTTATATTTGACTGACAGCTCTCCTGATATACTCTAAATCTATCACTTCCTAGGTTGAACTTCAGTGAACATGGTGAACAATCTATTTATTTTCTCACATCAGCTCACTTTTATCTTTATCTTTTATCTGGCTTTGATGGTCCCTCAATTCTGTTTCTTGACTCAGCAACTCATTTAATTCCACCTTTTAGATCATGTTTTCTAAACCTATGATCATTTGGACTTTCTCCTACCATTTCAAAGAATATTCTCCTTTGTTCTTATAGGGTGAAAAATATTCAACAGGAGGATCCCACACATTTCTAGTTTTTTTCAGTTTTCTTCATGTCACTTTTAGCTTGCGTTTTATTTAATTTGATTAATTTTTCCAGATCTTTCTTCTAGGAATAGACACTCCTTTCATGGAAGGCATTTTATTCCACTCCTTTTCCTTTGTCTTCTGACCAATGGACCATTTTTTTTCCTGCAATAATCTTCAAGAAATGCAGTGATCAAAACCAAGCAAAGAGATCCATTTAGGATCAATTATTTTATGTTCTTCTGAGAAAACAATACATTATTAATCTTCTCAAATTTAATTTTGCTTTGGGGGATTGCATGAAGAAGAATCAATGTTTCTGCTGCACCAAAGGATTCACCATTGAGTTGAGCAGCTGGAAGGAATGGATGAATGGATTGACATCAGTTAACCATGCTACAGTTACAGACATTTTCCTTTCCGAGCCTTCTCAATATCAAAAACGTTGACTCACACCACTTTCTAACCTCAGCTTTCCAAATGCCAGAATTTTTATTTATCAGTGACAAAATCTCAAAACTAACAATAACATGATTAATACATTTTTAAAATTTGATTTTGTTGGCTGAGACCATCTAACCCATTTCTGTCCTGTATTCTCTGCTGACTCAAATCTTTGGCCAAAGCTGACCCTTTCCAAAAGCTATTGCAAGCCATTTAGTTGTCAGTCTGTAGGGAAAGAATTAAAATTCAAACTAGTGCTCATCAAAGCACATATGGAAGCCTACTGCAATACTATTACGAAAAATGGAAGAACCATTGGTATTTTTTTTTTTTTAAATCCTTCCCACATCCCCATACTGGGTGTCACAGCTGGGGTGTCAGAATACCTTGATAACAGACTTCTTTATTTACTTCTCCATCAAATCTCATCTGTGGTACTATCTATGAATCAATCAGGTTAACAAGAGTTCACATCACAAAGCAGAGAAATCTCCCCCTTCTTGGTAGGAGAAAGAAATACAAGGCTAAAAAATAAAAAAAAAAAAAAAGTAGCATAGAAATCTGTAATTTACTGCAAGGAAATCAAATTTAGCAGTTTTTTAAGAACATTAAGCCTATTTAGCAGATAACTAAAACATGAAGTATCTCTTTACTCTCTCAATTTAAATACAGTAATGAGATGCCTAAATTAATGCCAACACATAAGGGGCATCAGATTTGACCAGGATTATTCTTCACTCACATCCATCAGAGTTTTGCAACAACACCAAAGTCAGCTGGTGACTACTTAAATGCACAGATAGTGTAATCTCTATGTCATTATATGCTAACGTGACTAGGAAGGCATTTACCGGTCCCAAAATAAGGGACACTGATAGACTTCCTGGAAAGTTGTGAACCCAGAATCTCCAGAAGTTGATCAGCACTTTGCAGAGTCAATTTATAGGAAAGGTAGTTTGTAATTATTAGGAAACAGAGATTTCTGAGCTTAGTCCTTTTGTTTTTCATCTATGAAACTCCATTCGTCTGCAGTGGGAACCCAGCATACATTTAGCTTCAGAGATTATTTCACCAGACCTGGACTAATATTACAAATGCTTTATCAGAGATGAAGAATACTGTTCAAATTTGAAAATACACTTGATAAATCAATGAATGGCCTCAATAAAAGCAAGTTTAGTTCTTAAAATAAAAACTCCTTCACCTGTGTTCCTTAAACAAAACTTCATTAAGACCATTATAGTTAAGTAAAGCATGACAGACAAACTAATAACAGAAAGGCAATGAAAAGCCTTGCAAAGCAGGGACAGATGTTTTATACGGAGAGAGTAGAATTAAAATAATTTAGTTATATCACTTAGAATGAAGAGATGAGTGTGCCAGTATTAAAAAAAATGTAATACATCTCTGATAAGTATATATTATAACAGATAGAGAATTATAACATGAATTTGCAACTCACGGTTGGAAAGTGCCCTTTGACTTGAAAAGTTTAACACTGAAAAATTGCATCAGCTGAACTCCATTTCATATTTACAGGAAAAGTCAGGTAAAGCAATACATGTGCCCTGTTACACTCAACTAACCATTGATATCTTTCAACAAGAGTGCAGTTATTTTGCAAAGGCAGCAGCAAATTCTCAGAATATAGTTTCTATGCTCAGAATATCACACTCTGACTTCTAGGAGTTTCAAACTGCAGTTAAGTACATTTATACTTCTACTGATATATCAAATGTAGGGGGGGTTTTTTCTGCCCTACATTTCTCAATTAACTGAAGAGTTTACTGGTATAAGGTTATACGTGTTTTCATTTCTAAAGTATTTTTACATTATATCTGTGTCTGAAATTCTTCCTAAAATCTTATGGTAAAGCAAATATTACAGATCACAGTGGGACCCTCCAAGGTATCTCTTCCTGATAAAATCTCTCTATATTTGTGACCTAACATAAGAGTGAAACCTGAAAACAGTTATAAAAGTAGAGCTCTGAAGCCTAGGATATAAAATTTAATGTTGTATATTCAATTTGATCTAAAGGTGATGTTATCCTGCACTGAGCAGGAAGTTAGACCAAATGACTTCCAGAGGTCCCCTTCAAACTAAATTATTCTAGTGCTTCTACGAGCTCCTCTTCATGTGTTTAATACCTTAAATTTGAAAACTATTCAACTGTATTGTGATACATCATTAAATCTGTTAGCTATGTATGTAGTTGCTAAAGCAAACAGCCTCAATTTTACATTTGTCCCTCTACATTAGAATAAGTTATCCCAATTTTATTAATTAACTTGCACTAAGAAGCACATCACTGGACAAAGAAATGTTATCTATTTTTCAACAATGTAAAATGGTAGGAAATCCTAGGACATGTGTTGCAATTTTCAATGCACTTTTCCAATACAGTAGATGTTAATTGATCAATACTGTCAGGGTAGGCCCAATAAAAGACAGAAATAGAGTATGAGAAGGCTCTAGCACCCAGTAGCTCAAAGAGCTCTGCCTGCTGCTCAGTTTAATTAGCTCTGCTAACCTGCAAGAACTGCTGCTACCAAAGCCACAGGATTTGCAGAACATAGTCTCTTTTGAACAGACACAGGAATAACCCTGAAAAGTACAGCGATGTTAATTGACGAGGATGGTAGAAAAGTTAATCTGACAAGCAGAAAGCCTGAGTTAGTCTACAATTCAGAGTGATGTGGCACTCCTCTAATTTAGAAAGGCAAGCATGCATTAAAATCCCAGTTTTTGTTAACAGTATTTGAATAGTCTGCTCAGATAAAGTGATATACTAATGCAAGGAATTATTACAAATACTAATGTTCCAAATTTAGTTAATTGAGTCTATGTTTGAATACCCTTCATAGTGCAATTCTAATCAAATCCAGAGAAATGGAAAATGCTTCATACAAAGCTCACAGCATCCTTCTGGACAAGCTGTCCAACCATGGGATGAACTGGCTTATGGTGCACCATGTGAAGAACTGGCTGAAGGGCAGAGCTCAAAGGGTTGTGAAAGGTTGTTGTGAATGGTTGTTGTGAATAAATCTGGCTGGCAACTAGTCATGAGTGGTGTATTTCAGGGTTCAATTCTAGGGCCAATTCTGTTCAATATATTTATCAATGGTCTGGATGCAGGAGTTGAATACTCCATTAGCAAGTTTGCTGATGATACCAAGATGGAAGTGCTGTTGACTCTCTTGAGGGTCAAGAGACCTTACAGAGGTAGACTGGAGCATTAGGCTACAATTAATGGGATGAAATTTAACAAGTTCAAGTGCTGGATCCTGCACCTAGGACAGAGTAACGCTGGACACAAGTATAAATGGGGAGAGGAGTGGCAGTCAGACTAGACGATCACTGTAGGTCTGTTCCGACTAAAATAGTCTTTCTATTCCATTCAATATATACATTTTGAAAATGACTGAACTGCTATCCCTCTCCTTGTTTGGAATACTTCAGATACTAATCATACACATGTAATGAACTGCATTTAATGATCTTACAGAATATTGTTCTCTACCTTTTGCTATGGAATTCCAAAGCAAAATTTCTGGCATTTTCAATGGAAACAGAATACTGGGAAAGACTAACATGACAGACATTGTCAGTCAATAATTAAATGAAGTACAATATAGTACCTGCAAGGTGGGATCCGCTGATTTGTATGGGGGTCACATTTTGGTACTAAGATTGTACAGGCAAAAAACATGAGGTATTTGTAGCAGTTGGTCTGAACCAAGGCTGGGAAAAGAGAAGACTCCCAGCTGACAGAGGCTTCCTTCTGTGTCCTGTGGCCCAGGTAGTTTGGGTAATAAGTATAGTTGTAAGGCAAGTTCATACAGAGTTCCAGAGTAATTGGCTCGCACTGACCTTTCACAGAAAGAAAACAAAAAAAGAAACACAAATGGTGTGAGACTAAATGAAACAGAGAAGAAATAATTACAAAATTACTTAACAAATTCAG
Organism: Caloenas nicobarica; assembly: GCF_036013445.1. Lineage (NCBI taxonomy): Eukaryota > Metazoa > Chordata > Aves > Columbiformes > Columbidae > Caloenas > Caloenas nicobarica. Next base: position 52,065,183 of record NC_088248.1, on the reverse strand, counting down.
TAGTTAGGGGATTTCTTCTCAGGCTTGAGAAACTGTAAGTTTCAGAGCTCAAGACCCCATATAAGACTATTCATACCATTAAAGAAAGGTGGGTTTGACCTCTGCCCACCTAATAACCTATTCAGAGACTTATATTCCCTTACCAATATGCATTAACTTCCTGAGTAACATCTTCGCTACAAGTCCTTATGATTCCACAGACTATAGCTACATACAAAAAAATCCAGCTTTTAGGGGATTTAGGAGTATTTTGGATTAAAATTGAGCAGCCTTTGCATTTCTTCCCTAATTGGTAGCCAGAACTATTTATCTTTCAATTTTCCACCACAACAGAAAACAGCAGAATTTCACTTTGATTCAGATTGAAATTCTGTTTTTTATCTAGCATTGAGACCAATGTGAAACTATTTATTTTTATTTACTTTTGCAATATGAGAAAATTTTCCATGAAAAAGTGTGCTATTCAAAAGTTTGTTATCAAAAGACTACATATATTTGTTTATTTTGGAAGAAAATGTATCTTAACATGATTAACATCCTCTGCCAGTCAGGTGCTAGTGCCAGTTGCCTGCACAGGGTGGCAACTGTGTGACCCTATAGCTGGATCTTTGAGAGGAAGTTGAAAGATCTCACAGTCAGTTATTCAGCTGATGAGCAGAACTGGCCAGCCTTTCTTGGACTGGCATTCCCTGTTATAACCTCTTTCAGAATTTACCTCTAATCCAAGGATCACAAAGCTCATGTTATATACAGCATTTCCTCTCTGCTAAATCCTTGCATACTGCCAATACTGAACTATTTCTGTTGTCTCAAACCACTTAGTCCCAGCTTTGGGCTATTTACGTACAAAGACTTCAGCAATCCTCCTCACATTATTGCCATTTCCTTTTCTTCATGATGAACTCTCCCTTGTCTGCTCACACTTCAGCCCCAGATGCCCAGATAAGTTTGCTTTTGTCTTTTGATTTTTCCCCAGTTAGCATCTTTTCTTCATTTGTACAGAATATTACATGTTCATCAGTATTTAATGATGAAACCCAAGTAAATTAACACAAAAGTACAAGCAATGTTCTAAGGGTTTGTATAACATAACGACATTATTAAAGGGTAGAAATGCACATACATCATTCTCTCTTTTGTTATGACTCATATTTATAGGGGTTTAGGGGAATTCTAGAAGAAAATCTAGTCCCCTGAAATGCCCCTGTAGGATAGCTCTTCACATGTTTTCAATATGATTATGCAATTTTCACACTGTGTTTAGAAACCTGCAGAAAAGTGTCATTGTACGTTTGAAAATAATAACTTTGACTCTCATGCCTAATCCCCTACAATCCACAAGCAGAGTAACAAACAGAACATACACTCCAGGGGAACATCCGACTGAATTTAAGTAACTCAAATGTTAATCCTTCCTTCTGAGATCAGTCCTACAGTTCAAGAGATCTTGCTACTCCCTTATTTATAGTATATGTAAGTACAACCTAATGAGTGGGAACACTGAACAGATTATGCCTGGGTTTCATATCTTCATGTATTTACTATTAATATGCTCTACATACTATACAGAAACTAGTTCTAAACATAGTAATGGAAGTGAATGGGACATTTCACAGAATCACAGAATGGCTGAAGTTGGAAGGGACCTCTGGAGCTCATCTGATTGACCCCGCCCTGGTCAAGCAGGGCCACCTAGAGCCAGTTGTGCAGAACCATGCTTGGATGGCTTTTGACTGTCTCCAAGGATGGAGACTTCACAACCTCTCTAGACAACTTGTGTTCAGTCACCCTTGCAGTAAAATAAGTGATTCCTTACGTTCAGAGGGAACCTCCTGTGTTTTGGTTTGTGCCAATTGCCCCTGGTCCTGTCACTGAGCACTGAAATAGCTTGATGAGCAGATATTTGTTCTATTATCCTAAATATGTTTTAACCGCATTGTAATGCAGAGCCTAAACTGATCAAACATTATGGCACATGGAGAACATCCATCATATTCAATATTGTGAAATGTGGCCTATGCTTTGGAATTTTCCAACCAAAGAGTTATTTGGGCCAGAAAACACTGCTTTGTCAAAACAAATTTTCCCTGCAAATTCTCATCTTTTACCAAAGATTAAATAAACCTGGTCAAAATATGAACAGTGAAAATAACATGAACAAAGAAAATAGTACTTCCAGATGTTGTGCAAGAAAAATCTCTCCCAAATTCTCTTGCTGTTCCATTGTGTATAAACAGTTAAATATTCACTGGACCAGACAGGGAGAAAGAGAAATGATCCAGAAGTCTAATTCAGATTATGTATTGTAGAGAATTACAGACTGTTGCCCATACTATGATGAGGCAAAACCTTCACTAAAAAGCTCTTGGGTTTCTCATGACATAGAATATGAACATTGTTTTAGAACTCAAATATCACATGTCAAAAAGTGGTTTTCACTGTCTTGTAACATAGTCCTAGCCACTCAAACACTTTCCAAAATTGCTGTCCATATATAAAATGGGATACAAGAATGTGCTTTGATCAGGAAAAGATTTTGGACCTTGGGACAAACTGCTGTCTCATACTGATTTATCCACAAGGAAGATGAGTCAAAAGAAAGCACGCTTTCAGCTCTTTCTCATTGTGAGATGACTGAATTGCAGTCACACTGCTTGGAAGACTGTTGCTTTTAACAGGACTGTAGTCACTGTTTAAGAAAGGTAATTTGCTTAAAAGACAATTGCTCCCTGAGTACATAAGAACCAGAGGCTACTGTGGGAATTTACGTATTTTCCTACTTGTTGGGTAAGGCTGCTGCTGGTGCCTTGTTTGCCAGCCAGATAGAGGACCTGTCTTATGCACAGCTGGTGACTACAGAGCCATCAGTTTTAAGTCCAGTGTTGATCCTGCCACAATATATCAGATACATTTTATGTGTTCTTTACTAAGCAGTTTAAGTATCTAAAAATGAATAAAATTACAAAATACTGTCTTTTTTGACCTGAGTAAATGTAAAGTTGCTTTAGTTTTAAACACAGAATCATAGAGTCATAGAATGGTTTGGGTTAGAAGGGACCTTAAAGATCATCTAGTTCCATCTCTCCTGCCATGGGCAGGGACATCTTCCACTAGACCAGGTTGCTCAAAGCTCCGTCCAACCTGCCCTTGAGCACTTCTGGTGATGGGGCATCCACAGCTTCTCTGGGCAGCCTGTTCCAGTGCCTCACCACCCTCATGGTGAAGAGTTTCTTCCTTATATCTAATCTAAATCTACCCTCTTTCAGTTTAAAGCCATTATCCCTTGTCCTGTCACTACACGCCCTTGTAAAAAGTCCCTCTCCAGCTTTCTTGTAGATGCCCTTTAGGTACTGGAAGGCTGCTATAAGGTTTGCTTGGAGCCCTCTCTTCTCCAGGCTGAATAACCCCAACTCTCTCAGTCTGTCTTTATAGGAGAGAAGCTCCAGCCCTCTGATCATCCTCGTGGCCCTCCTCTGGACTTGCTCCATCAGGTCCATGTCCTTATGCTGGGGGCCCCACAGCTGGATGCAATACTCTATGTGGGGTCTCACAAGAACAGAATAGATGGAGAGAATAACCTCCCTTGACCTGCTGGTCATACTTTTTCTGATGCAGCCCAGGATACAGCTGGCTTTCTGGGCTACAAGGGCACGTTGCCAGGTCATGTTGAGCTTCTCTTCAATCAACAGCCCCAAGTACTTCTCCTCGGGGCTGCTCTCAATCCATTAGCTGCCCAGCCTGTATTTGTGCTTGTGATTGCCATACGAATTGCCATAGGAAACAGGGTTTAGTGTAACGTCTGATAAGTTTTCGAGGCATTATAAGTAAAGAAGCTTTGAAACAGCAGATAGAAATATGGAAGACTCTGTTCCTAGGTAAACCACAGTTTTGTGGCAAAGTCAGTAATGGTCAAATAAATAAGCTGAATCTTCAAATGGAGAAAATGAGAAGCAACACCTGTTCTTAGAGGCACAGGCTGCTAAAGCTGCTGCTTCTCCTCCAGGCAGAAAGATCTGGGACTAAACATCCTTCACTTGGCAGCAAAAGGAAAGATAAGAAAAAAGTGGATCTGCTGCTCACTGGGGCAGGGGAACTAGTGATGTGTGACATGGAAAAGACCAAGGTACTCAATGCCTTTTCTGCCTCAGTTTCCATTGAGGAATGTCATTGGAAGGTTGCTTTATATCATCTTCAAGAGGTTACGGCAACCCTGGCACCTGATGACTGGAAAAAGGCAAACATGACATTCATCTTTGGGAAGGGCAAAAAAAGGTGACTGGGAGCAGCCAGCACGGATTTGTCAGGGGAAAATCATGCCTGATCAATCTGATGGCTGTCTCTGCACTGGTGCGTATCTGGAGTATTGTGTCCTGGTTTTTGGCTCTCCAATTCATGAGAGAAATCACCATACTGGAATGGGGTCAGTAGAAGGCCACCAAGCATGTTAGGGGACCAGATCACATGATCTACAGGCAAAAGCTTGGAAAATAGGGTTTGTTCAGCTGTCAAAAGGGAAGGCTAAGGGCAGATCTTATTGCTGTTAACAATTAGCTAATGTGAAGGTATAAAGCAGTAAAGCAGACACAGCCAGACTCTTAAAAGCGCACAGGGACAGGATGAGAGGCAGAAGCACAAGTCGTAACACAGAGAATTCCAGTTACATATATGCAAAAAAGGTTTTTACCATGAGAGTGGCCTAACACCGGAACAAGTCTCCCAGAAAGACTGTGGAATGTCTGTCCCTGGAGACAGTCAAAACTCAGCCACACAAGGTCATGGGCCACATGACTTAATTGGCACTGCTTTGATCAGGAGTTTGGACTAGTTGACCAAAAATGTGAAGTAACTTCCTTTCAATGCTAAACATGGTACTTATGATTGTCCCTTTTCAAAAGTTAGGAGAAGCATTGATAGAAGCACATATAAAGCCTATATGCCCAAGTATCTGATAGCTATACTTTAGCAACATCTAAAAGGCCACAGCAGGAATGGTCCTTGTCTCAAACAAATAACTTGTGAGTGACAGTCACAACTTTGGAGAGACTAGAGAGTTTGGACTAGTTGATCTTCCCATATCCAACCTAAATGGAATAACACTATCCAAACAAACTACCATATTGTACCAAATCATATCTTGCAGAGAGAACTGCTCAGCACAAAGCAGTTATAGAATATGTCTACACATTCATACGTAAGTGAAGGCAAGCCTGTCTATGTGTCGAGGTGACCTGAACTGATGTGACTGTATTAATACATCACCAAGTTTTAACTAATACTGAATAATTTTGATCCAGTTGTGCCCCAGTTTTAAAACCTCACCAAATGTACTTCTTTTGAGCATCTGTTCTGAGTGCAGCACTGCACTAGTGAACAAGAGCTACTCAAAAGCAAGTGTACAGTGTGTACAGGAGGCTTGCATGGAATAGTATAGTATAGGACACAGAAATGAAGATACACAGTGTTAAAGACCCTGATCCTCTACAATGTATATTGGTCAGAAGAATAACTAAATTTGCCTTTCAATATCAAAATTATCCCGTCATAAAAGTTCTCCAAACTATGAAACACAGTACCATGTTTTCTTGTATTTTGAAAATAAACTACACGACACTACACTTACACTATGTTTTTTACTTTATGTAAACACTGAATGTAATTAAATGTTAAGAAAAAGTGGAAGTGTAAACACCCATTAAGAACATATCAAAAATTCACAGAAGGGAAAATATCTCAGTGTCGAATGTTATGAGTATCTCTTATTACATAAATGATCAAAAGTCAGGATGAAACTTATGTTTCAACTTTGCCATTTTCTATACTCAATCATTACACAGGTGCATTAGATAGTAAATTAAAGTAAATTACTTACTGTGTCCTACCCTGCATGCTCATTATACTCTAAAAGACCCTAAAATAGTGACAGTATGAAGCATGTGATCTACTTACTGCAGTTTGTCTGGCTGTTTCTCATCTCACAGAGAGAAGTCCCACAGGGATCAGGACAGGAATCACATCTCTGGTCTCCACCCTGACAGAGGGTTTGACCTGAGGAAAATAGAAAATTACTATTCTAATTATTTACCAGACTGATAAAAATCACTGGAGTGCAGCAATAAGAAAATACACGGTTTGTACTAAAATTAGGTATTTCCTTTACATAGCTGAATAAGTACCCTACAGCATTTCAAGTGCAATAAGGAGATGTTGTAAGGAAGAAAAGTGTGCAGCACTGTCCAGATGTTGCTTTTCTTTACTCCTATGCTTAATATAAGAATATAAATTCCCAGTTTCTGAATGAGAGGTATTCATCTCTGAAAGCCATTTAACCATGATTTTCTGGGAGAGTATGAAAAGTCACATAAATCAGATTTCAAAGGGAACAATAGGTCCTAGCTGAAAGAGAATGCCCTCTGAGAATTATTCTTCAGTGTCATTCAGTTGACCTGCTTCTCATTAGAGCTGAAGCTTTATTGCCGTTCGGCCTGTTTAAAAAAAAAAACAAACACCACCAACAACAAAAAAGCCAAAAAGGCTATGGTCCTAAAAATGGAATGCAGAGTAACTAAAACCAGCACTTCCTCAAAAAGTTTCTAAGCACATTATCTGGGTAATTAGTTTCTCTGACAAATCCCTGGACTTCTCTCTGTCTCATAGTGGTGATAGCTCCTTTTAAACCATTAAATTCTCTCTTCCATATGACTTTTGCAAATTCTCTCATTTAATTTACTGTTCTGTACACAGAGACTGAACAGTTTGGATTTTATAATCTTGTCCTGTTTAAAAGGGTTTATTGCAACATTAATCATTCAGTCATGGCATCCTTATACTTGGCATACAAAATATGCTGAAGAAACACCTTGTTTCAATGACCTTGACAACAACCTTGTCCCAAAGAACTGATGAGGTAGTTATATCTATTCATAATTATGTGGATTTACTTCCCTTCATACATGTTACATATTGAAGCAATTGAGGTACTTTCTTTTACTGTAGCAATTGACTGTCGTATTTTACAGATGCATCTGATTGCAAACTGGAACTTGGAAAGTAGGGAAAACCTTTTGACTTCTAATGCTATCACAAATCTTTACAATAAAATTCATTTGTAAAGTTTGTTCCAACTCCTTCTTATGCCACAGTGGAAGAGTTTCTCAATTCTTTAAAAATGCCCATGCTACAGTACAAATTCTTTTGATCCTAGCACAGTCAATGCTGAGTTTCTATAAACACACTCTATCCTGTCTTTTGAAGGGATCACAGAACCAGCTGTGTGTACATCTATATTAGATTTCTATTGTCACAAAATTAATGACAGCAGTAATGTTAACAGATGCCATACCTTAAGTTTCCTTAAGGTATGTAGCAAAGGAGACCATTTTTCTCATTTGGATATAGGTGGATACATGGCCATTTGTAATCTCTATGTTTATATACTTGTACCACAGGGTGTTTCGAAAAGATGGACTCAGTTTCAAAGCAGGATACAGGGTGTTTCAAAAAGATGGACCCAATTTGAAATCACTATATCTCTGCAACCATGAACCATCCATGAACGAAACTCTTACCACTTGACAGGGTGGGGCACAGAGTTTCAAATGATTACCACTAGAGGCCCCTACTCTGTAGAGTACAAATTTTTGTGTAATTGTAACATGTTGCCATTATGAAATATACTGTTTTGAAATTGGGTCCATCTTTTTGAAACACCCTGTATTGCACAAGGTCCCTGTATCCTTCTACAGGCAAGTGGCAAGTCACCACATCTTGACCTCAAATTTCTATGCTGATTTCAAATATTTACTGTGTTTGTAACAAAACAAATATTCCAGATCACTTCAGCCCTAACTTCACTGCCTCTGCTAGGCATATACAAATTTTTGACTGCAGAGCAGAGAAGTCTTTGTATTAAGTGTATGTCCTATTACATTTTCTGTAGTTACTGAAATCAATGACATACATCAGAAATACAAAAGGAAGTTACAAACAAGAATTCTGCGTTGCTTTTACATGGACTTTGCAAGGAACTAAAAGGAATAATCCAAATGAAGTCCAAATTCTGCCTACATATTCTCATGCAAATTTAGGACGGACAAGATATGGTTACATAAAGGAAGAATTTTGCTCTACACAATACTGCAAAATATTAGACAGAGCTTTAGGTGCATTAAAGAATGAATAATAAGAACATGGAAAACTTTCATATTTAAAAGCTTTGCAGTTTAAAGCTAAGCACAAAAATCTTTTAGCACATAGTGAGATCATTGACTACATAATTATCACTCCATCCTACTCCTCTGCATTTAGTATCCTTCGATCAGTGTCTGTTCATCTTACAAAAAAAATATTTTTAACCATTTCTTCAACATCCGCAGAGGCAAAAAGCAACGCAAACAAAACATATAACTGACTTCTAGCCCAGATCATGCATCAACGTTTTCAGTGAAATTCACTTTTACTGGTGATAAACAAATTTAAGAGGATTAAGCTGGGTGAAATTTTAAAAGTTGAAATAGCTGCTTATATAATGCTCTAAATAGTTTTGTACTTTTCAGTTTATCCCATTCTCCTCCCTCATGTCTTTTATATTAGAAATTATAGTTTCATTATCAGCAACAGAAACATAAGATCATGGAATCAATAGAATAAGATCGCAATTGAACGTCAGGAAAGATGAAGAATAAAAACTGAGAATTTTGTGAGATTGCACAGTCACAACTAAGGACAAAACTTGGTCCTTGGTTTTTAGATTGCCACAGTTAGAACTGGAAGAAATTTCACGCAAGACCTTTTGCAATGGCAACATTAATTGTGAAGAAGAATAATGGTACTTTCTGTGTTTCAACTTCACAATTATTTTTTGGTATTGAGATACCTAAATTAGAGTAGGAAGATCCCAAGAACTTATTATGAACAGACGGGATTGATTAGACACAGTCAGGAAAGGAGTTCTTCTAGACCATTTTCATAAAGAAATGAGGCTTATATAATCACACTGTATATTTATCTTATAATTACAGGTCTGTTCTACTCTAATAACTTTTGAATAGGTTGTCCTGTTACCACTGCATCTGACAGCACTAGAGCTTTCCAAATAAAGTGAATTCCTTTAATTCCCTAAAAATAAGATTCACAAGGGAAAGACAATAATAATTCTCATATTGAAGGAAAGGCTGCAATCTGAACCTATATCTTGCTAGAAACAAGAGAATTACATGTGAAAAATACTTTCAAATGTTGAAACCATCATAACATGACAATATCTCTTTCTGAGTGTCAACATGTACTACAGGACATGAGTCTTTGGGAAAATATATTCCGGGGCTCAAGAAACTGCCTGGTTTCCTTGTCTTTCGTACAACCCACCATGAGACAGCTATTAAATAGCTCTGAAAACTTACATTCTCATATACTTTCCCTTAGTCACACTAAATCAATAGCTTACATATGAAAACACCCTTTCTCTGATTCCCAAGTTCTGATGAAAAAAATATTTTCATGCGAAAATTCCTCTTCAAACAACACCAGTTCCTGTGATAGTAGCTTGTAATTGCTGCTGACAATGTGAATATGAATTAATGTATTTCAAGTAATAGCTGATCATGTCAGATAACCAAATTCTATGCTAAATATCACCTCCGTTTAATTTTTTATGTTTTTAAGGACTAATAAAACTCTGCTTACAACTTTCTATGTGAAAGCAGACACCAACCAGCCTCAGCAAGTGTTATTTGAAAAGCAAAGAAAGTAGATTTGTGAGACAGTTTTAGCTAAAGGCACTTTAGAATGAAGCCGTCAACGGTAGGTTCAGTAACAAGAGTAAAATGAAGCACATTCTTACTTTCACTGCAGTTTTCTTCATCACTTCCATCTTTGCAGTCATTATCTCCATCACATTGGAATGCACTAGGAATACACTGCCCATTTCTGCACTCTACTAGACCCTGACTATGACATGCTAGAGAGAAAAAGAAATACGATATTCTGATCAACTTCGGGTAATGAAGGTCTTAATTACTTTTGAACATCATCTTGAAGTTGTTTTAGGAGGAGATGATAACACTGTTTAGCACTGAAGGTCACTAGACATTTTTATTGTGTAGGCTGTGTTTGCAATAGCCTACAGCTCTGCTGATCTTTAACTACAGGGACTGGAACTATATATGTCAGGTATCAGCAACAGGCAGAGATGAAGGTTCGGCTTTTCCAAGAAAAAAAGCCATCATTTTTACTCATATAAAAATCATGACCTTTTCTTTGCCTACTTACTTACATTCCTTTATTCAGCTCAGGTTCTTAGATTTCAAGGAAAATTGTAGGATAGTTGTTGCAAGGTCAAGCACGGAATGGCAGCAAGAATCAAAGCAGCATAAGCACATGTTTTAGGAGAAACTTAATCCCATTAAAACATGTGCTAGTTCCTCAAGACTTGGTTTTGCAACCTCAGCAATATTCTAGTATAGCTGTTTTGCAGATACACATCATCATCATTGGAGCAGATGGAAGTCCAAACTCTGACAAGGTGTTATAGGTCACATACAGACACATCAGAAAGCTGTCACAAACTCAGAATGCCTTCAGTTTAAGAGGTTATATACATCCATTCATCCCTTTTTAATGGTAACACTACAATTAACAAAAAACTAATTCTGTAATTAGTAAGAAGCTGAAACACAAGGCAATGCTGGGACTTCTCAACAACGGTAACAAATGATTAACTTGCTGCGGCTGTCTACCAGAATATTCATCAAGTGCAAAATTCTGAAATCAAATAAGCTTATAGTTCTGCCTTACAAGCAATAAGTAAGTAAACTACTTATCTTATATTTTGCTTTTATTTTTAAATAAAGAAAAAACTACTTTAGAGATTAAAGAAACTTACAGCAATTTATTTCATCTGATTTGTCTATGCAGTCGTGGTCACCATCACATACCCAATCAGCTGTTATACATCTCCCATCTCCACACTGATGATGTGTTGCTGGATTACAGTCTAAATAAAATGCAAGTGAGGACAAAAAAAGGATGATAAATTATTATTTGTATAAATTATATTATTGATCAATTGTTCTCTGCCTGTAAGTTAATCATTCATACTGATTCTGTACCTGTAAATATTTTGGCAGATGGTAGTTACATATTTTCTGAATTCTATTGCCTATGTAGATAGTGATGCACTCATTCCTTCTCTCAGGTGCACAGCTTTTTCCATTTACAAATAAACAAGTTTGTAAGATTCATTATACAGACTAAAAGATCTTCCAGCTTCCCATCTCATTGAATGATTTTCAGTTAGCCAACATTTTCAGTTGCCATATTTGGCACTTAAACAGAAACTATGTTTTTTGCATACACTCAGTATTTTCCATAAGAACTATCTACAAAGAATCTCCTCCAGTTTTCATCTTACTCTTTCTACCCGAATGCTTCCACAAATAAAGAAAAGCATTCTGTTGAGCAGGGTGACTTTACAACAAAATAAATAGGGAGTGTAGAAATAGTCCAGTGTGCCCAATCTGCTATGAAACCCATTTATAGCCTGTATAAAAAGTTAGATCTTAAATTTTATATAGGAAAAAAACTATCTCAAGATAGGAAAAAATTGTGCCCTGATTTTTAGTTTTGAAATTATCTGTGCTTTTCCTTAGAAAAGCAAAATTTTAAAAGTGAGAAATAATATTTTAACTTTTAAAGAATTATTTTAGAGTACTTAATTTCTCTCAGGTGTAGTACCAGGAACAAAAGTTAAAAAAAAAATAAGGCTTTTGAAGTTTTCCAATATTTACATGTGAAAATTGTTTTCTTTTACAGCAAAATTTCTTTTTTTTTTTTTTCCTGTGAAAGTTAAGTGTAGGTAGAAAGACAAATATAAGGAGGCAGAACATACAAAAGTGATTGAAAACAGAATTTGAAAGAAATAGAATTTGATAAACAAAAGATTCAAGTTCACTATGAAGCTTTATGTAAAAACAGCTCAGCTATAAAACAATTGGCTTTACCAGTGTGTAGCCTCTTACAATTTGCTTTAATCCCAGTTAAATTCAGCCAATTTAGCAAGAAAGCAACAACAACATCTTAAATTAGTTTAAAACAAATTGTAAATCAGAACATTTCTTCAAAATACTGCTGTCTTCAAAATTTGGATTAACCCAGACATCTCCTTTAAACCTTTTCAAGTTGTATATAAAATTTGTGAGCTGTTGTTTCTTTGCCCAAAAAGAATTACAGGGTATATTGCTCTTTTAGTAGTTTATGGAAGAAGATTGCTGGCTTAGGCAATACTGCTATCTTAAAGACTTTAGAAAAGCATAAAACTTCCATTTACCACAGTTCTGTTCATCGCTAAGGTCTCCACAGTCATCATATCCATCACAAACAAAGGTATAATTTAGGCATTTTCCCGTGTTGCAACGAAATACATCATCACTGCAGTCTACAATACAAATTTTTGTAAAATGTTAACATGACACTGGAACATTCATATAGACTGTGAACACTGGAATCTATTGACTAAAACAAGATTAGCTAAAAATACTCTACAATTTACAGGTCTGCATTAATACTCAATATGTACCAGTTCATTAGAATCTAATATGGAATAACAAGAAAAATCAAAGGCAATTTTTAGACATTTTTATTCTGTTCCTACTAATTGCTTTTTCGATCAATACCATGAGAAGAAACTGCTCTGGTTACACATATGGACCAAAATGTTTAACTATTTTATACACATAGTTCTTGAGAAAGGTTGTGGGTCTTGAGTACCTGATGTGGCTATTAGGTGGAACTGAAGCTTCTAACAGCAAAACCAAGATCTCAAGACCCTGCTTTTTGAGCCTGCCTTTGATCTTACAATGTTTTCAAATCAGCTTTACGCTTTACACAGTTTTGAGTTCAGAATTTGGCCTGATGCCATCTCATTGAGGATTTCTTAGCACTGTCAGCCCTAAGTGGGCTTAGCTTTTGTTTCCACCTCTGAGGCCTTCAGTAAAGCCGCCATAAATATTCTCTGAGAATATCCAAAATGCTTGAATAAAATCAGGTTCAATAAAAACATGGAATCTGCGTTGCAGTCAGGAAAGCAGGAAGAAGAGAAAACAGGGTTGGTGGTATCTGGTCCCATTAGTAATAAATTTTGATTACAAACACACAGTTGCAAAGCGGGTGACCCAGTTTCACTGCCTTCCTCTGGGCTTCTCCTTCATATCTGGCTTTTCAGGGAGAATGCCAGTATAGAAAAAAAAGCTGGGTGGACAATCCCTCCTTCCTGTTGAAGCTATGCCACTGGAATCAAGGAAGTTCTTTGTGCCCTTTCTTACTGGGATAGGTGAGTATTTTAAACGAGCTCTTTCCTGGATAACATAAAGAGCTCCAAGAGCAAGGACTGGAAGACAAGTCTCTCCCCCCAGCTGAGATGCTCAGCCACTGAGAACAGAATCATGCTCCCGCTTGCTTCTTTCTTCTTGGTGTGTGACTCCTGTGTTCATGACTGCACCGCGGTCCCACTTTGAAAGAAGGGTGTCCTTTGAAGTACAGTACTTGCTGAAAGGTGCAGCACTCTCCCAGAAGGTACAGTGAGGTTTCTATTCCTCCAGATCAATGTCAGTCAAGTGTTCCACCTCCTAGGTGAGTGCTCTAACTTTCTCAAGGCTTTACCAACCTCAACTCTAGAAATTGAACATGAATCACTTCTTCTCCTTCCCCCACAGAAGTATTCATGTTTTCTACAAGTTTCACATCATCTTATAAAGTCCAAACAGAATTTATAGCACAATGAGAAGGACAATGCTTCAGAATATAAAGTAAACTAATATGGCTGAGCCATGAGCATCATAGCCAATATTTAATTTAGCTTTAAAAGAACAAAAGTAATGAAAGAGTAAACTTCAAAAACCCTAAACTAAATGAAAATATATAAGTTCTAGTTTCATATAAGGAGAACAACAGCTAGTTGAGAGTAAAATTCTAAGCATTACTTGTTTTGCGGATGCAACAGTGTGAAGTACCCTGGCAACCTTTATCCTTATTGATCAGTCTGTAACTCTGACAGTTTCTGTGCTTCCATTGCTCCTCATGCAAATGAAACAAAGCTGTCTTTTTCTATGTTGTTTCCTCTGGATAAGTTTACTGTTTCATTTCCATCCATTTCTCCATTCCTGTTTATATTCATAGCTCTGTAGCTGCAGCAGTGTCCTTTAGGGTAGTAGCTCTCAGGTCAACACAGGGTAAACAAAAAGAATACAAACTTCCTTGCAAGGAAATATGATTTACTTCATGAAAATCTAACAGTCTTAACAAAATTTTCTTCAAGATATTGGCAATAATATAGTGTAGCTAGTTACCTCCATCAGAATAAGATGGGCACTTTGTATCTGCCATTTGTAAAAGGTTCAACTTAAATTTTGTTAATGATAGGGCAAGCGTAGCTTTAATAAAATTAAATAGAAATTCCTGTTCTACACTCCACTAAACACACATAAAGCCTGGTCACTCTTTTGCATTCAGCAACCCTTTGACCTCTGTTCACATAGGCCCTGTTTTCACCACTTCACCATTGCACCATGTGTCCTCCTGACCATGAATCACCTCAGCCCAACACTCAGAGGTGATTTTAGGAGCCCTGCATTTCAAAGATGTATGTTTAAAGACATATGTGCAGATTAAATGTACAAATTCTACTACTTCTAGGAGTAAATAAGACCTGAATTCAACAAGATGCTTTGTTCTAGAGTGTCACATGCAGGGGCACATGTGTGTAAACATTTTCATTTGTTATTTTATTACTAAAATGGTCTTCATGTTGTTCACCCTTTATGAAAGAGAAGTATGACTGGGAAAGTCACACAAGGAGGGAGAGGAAGCGAGTGTACATGTTAGAGAACGGTGTGCATAAGAGCAACCAGAAGAATGTAAGAGAGCCTGCTGCATTTAGTACATTACATATAAAACTTCCTCATCAGGATCTTTCCAACAGTTCCAGGTTTGGGCACTCATAATTTACGCATGTGTATATCAGTGTTACAGCTTCTTTCCTATTTGTATTCCTATGTGATAGCTGGCTGAGCTGAATTCGGATTCCTCAGCTGGTACCTTCCACTGCACAAAGTCACAGGGTAAATGGTATACGCAACAATGAAATTTTAAATATCAGTTTTCAGTTGCAACTATGTAAAAAACTGGCACTGCTAAGTAAATTAAACCATACTTTCAAAAAGAAGGATGGATTCTGCTAAAGCCTAACTACTGCCTGCATACTTATTATGGCCCATCAAAGGGAAGAAGAGAAAAAAAATGCATGTCAAGAGTCAGGAATAGAAAAATCATTGCATCATGTGATCCATTTTTTGATGCAGAGTCCTGAAAGGAGATTCTAGGAAGAACAATTAATATGAAAAAGATTAGAACCAGAGACTTCTATGTTTCATAATGGATATAATTTTCAACATTAAAACTAAGGAGGTGCAGCTGTAAGATTCACTCATGTAACTTTAGACATCTGCATCATTTAGTTTCTAACGTACATTCCCCATTTAAATTACCTGCTTAAAATCAGACTAGTCATGCATCTGAAGTGTCTGTTTCTGTCAGCTGATTCTCCATACAGCCAGTTTAGACAACTAGCTCAGATAAAGTCCCTTGCACAGGGACAGACCCCTCACTAATGTATGTAACTTCATAATGGAAAACCAGAAAGACATCTCTCCAATCTAAATCAAATATAAGAGGTCCTATATTTTGGGACTGCAGATGGTGATTTTTTTTTCTTTTACAGTCTAATATAGCTTGGCCTTTTGAGTTTAAAAGTCTTTCAATCTCATTTGGGAAGTAACTGCAATGTAACTCACAGCTCTGACCAGCTCATGGAGATTGTGAAGAGTCTCATGAGAGACTCATGACAGAGTTGAGGTTGTTCAGCCTGGAGAAGAGAAGGCTGCAGGGAGACCTTATGGTGCCCTTTCAATACTTAAAGGGGACTTACAAGAAAGATGGGAACAGACTTTTTAGAAGGGCCTGTTGCAATAGGAAAAGGGGTAATGGTTTTAAACTAAAAGAGGAGAGATTCAGACTAGATATAAGGAATTTTTTTTACAATGAAATGGTGAAACACTAGCCCAGGTTGCCCAGAGAGGTGGTAGAAGCCCCATCCCTGGACACATTCAAGGCCAGGCTGGACGGGGCTCTGAGAAACCTGATCTAGTTGAAGATGTCCCTGCTCAGTGCAGCGGGGTTGGACTAGATGACCTTTGAAGGTCCCTTCCAAACCAAACTATTCTATGATTATGTGAGGTGAATTTGAGAGGGGGAAAGTCTGCAGGAAACACAGCATTTTTATTAGACAAGCTTTCAGGCAGATAAGTCCTCCTTCAGTTTTGCTACTTCTGCTGTGCAATTCAAGGTCTTATTTGACCTTCACCCCTTCACCCCAGTTCTTACCAAGTATCCTAACAAAAGACATCCTCTGGCTATAAACCCTGTATCATTTAACAGAAAGGCTTTCTTTTCAAGGTAATCTTAACTCATGAAATTCATAATGCTTGGTTTTTGAGACATAGAATATTTTTATTCTTATATTACTAATTTCTTCTTTTCCCATTTCTCGTAGGCATTTCAAAATTTTTTAGCTTACATTACAAATGGAAGTTAACACTGACAGGAAAAAGTAAAAGATAAAAACATACAATACTTTTATGTAACAGAAATTATATCAACCTCCATTAAATAAATTGTAGGCTATTGAACGAAAAGCAAGCTCTAACCTCATTCAGATTGAGACCAGGAGGAAATTGCAGACATCATTTATTCCTCGGAGTATCCCAGATAAAATCTATCAGCAACTTCCTTAACAGCAGCTTTGTGAGTCTTGGAATGTCCAGTCTCTTAAACAACTAATAAGAACAAATCTTTTGAGGTGAGTCTAAACTGCACAGTCTGGAACTCAAGCTCAGATCCGACATTTTCCAAAGTCTGAATGCGCAGCGCAGTTTTGTGGCATCACATCCTACTATAAGTCTCTATTTAGTCATTGCTGCACATTTTCCGTTTTTTTTCCCCCCTTTTCATTATTTTCCTACTGTACATTTACTCAGCTTTTCTAAAGGTTTTAGTAGTCCAAGAATGTTTTTGCCAACACAGAAAAACACATAGGAGCACTAAAGATACACACTACCACAGAGAAATAAATAGAAATTAAGATATTAAACATGTATATTCATATTCTTCTTTTCTACTGCACCATGTACTAGGATTTATTTAAACAAACCACAGTCAAAGTTGAGGCCAAGAGAACTTTCTAAACAGATGGTTCTGCACCTGCTGTAAAATCAATGCCAAGGACAAGGAAAGAAATACAATTAACAGTCTTCAGTTTATTATCAGTACTGCTCTTTTGATGCATGTTATTGATCCATTTAAAAAAAAAAAAAAAAAAAAAAAAAGCCCCAAAATACTTCTAATTTCCACATGGCTCCTTGCAGAAATCTTAGAATCTGCTTCCAGGCATAAAATCGAATAGCTCAAAACCACATGCGATGGCCAGAGTGAGCAAAGGTAAACACATTCAATAGCAACTGAGAGTCCAAATGTCAATATATGCAAATACTATGCAAAGGTCCTATTCTGTACCAATAGCCTGCTTCAGTTTTTAGGTTTCCCTGAATGGATTCAGTGCTTCAACAGAACACTGCCAGGTTTAAGAAACTTACTGCAATGGACCTCATCACTCCAATCATCACAGTCGTTGTAGCCATTACACTGCAGTTTCCCTGGAATGCAGATCCCACTGGCACACAAGAAACTCTCCTCTCCTCCACACAGTGCTGGAAAAGAGAAGCGAAGAAAGAATGAAAGAAGAAAAGCAGAAATGAAACACAGCTAGAACAACGACTCTTAATTGATGCACTTAGTCAATGAGCCCCAAATTAATCAAATTCAAGTAAGTGCAAAACGACAATTTCATCTGACTTTTGTTATTTCAAAGATGGGTATCTAGGCTGAGTTAATCAGTAAGTTTCAATCTACCATTACCTCTAAAGAGCAGCCATAAAAAGTAACTGTTGACCTTAGGATGTGATTAAACAAGCTTTTTTATTTCCCCCCATACCCCCCACTTATAACTCCCTGAGCACTAGAATACAGTCATCATTGCTATTTGATATATGGGGAACTGAGATACCTAAGAGACAGAAAAACCCCTAGGGCTTTAGGCATCTCATTGGAGATACCTTGCAACATATGCTCAGAAGGAGGGAACTCATAACACCTTCTTATTCAAGTCCTTCAAGTGAAAATTACATGGAGAAGCAAAGTAAAGATGTCAAGTAGAAAAGCAAATATTCAGTACAGAACGTGGTAGCTGTTCTTAGCCTGGGGGGTTGTTTGCTCAGGTTTGTTGTTGTTGTTGTTGGTTGGTTGTTGTTGTGTTGGTGGTTGGTTTGTTTTTTCTTTTTTTTTTTTTTTAATTTCAAAAGGCCCAGTTAACAGTCAGGCTACTCAACAAATCTACACAAAATAGCTTCACATCCAGTAAAAAAAAAAAAAAAAATCAGCAAAAAAACCTCCAATAACTTCACTTTAAGCATACATATCTGAAATGACAAATAGCTTTCAGAGATGGAGGGAAAAAAATCCAGTCACTTTTCCAGGGTAAAGCTATTAAATGCATCCATGTGTGAGAACAGCAAGTTCAAACAATAAAATCTCATGAAAGTTCAAAATACTACTCATAGAAATTCCATTGTAATTCAAACTTTGTATCCAAGTTTGCCAAGAACAATAAAGGCCTCTAATTGGTACGAAAAAAACATCAGTTTCACCAGCAGCAGCTACAGAATCTCTTCCTCCACTAAAGTAATTTTGCACCTGATCACAACCTAGCTCCATACTTCTCATTTTAAAATGCCTAAATTTGCATTTTTCCTATTCCTATAGGAGAATTCTATTTCTTCTGCCTTTAGTCTCTGAATCTGATGCTTAACAAAGTCTGGAAAGTATATTTATAATCTACATCTCAAAACCAAACAATCGATGCCCAGCCAGTCCCCAAGCAGCAGCCCCCCCCAGCCAACTTTCCCCCCAGTTTATTGCTGAACATGATGATATATGGTATGGAATAGCCCTTTGGATGGTTGGTGTCAGCTGTCCCAGCTTCTTGTGCACTCCCAGCCTAATCACTGGTGGGGCGGCATGAGAAGCAGAAAAGGCCTTGACTATGTAAGCACTGCTCAGCTGTAACTAAAACATCTGTGTGTTATCAACATTGTTTCCAGCACAAATCCAAAACACAGCCCCATACCAGCTACTATGAAGAAAATTAACTCTACCCCAGCCAAAACCAGCACACACATCTAGAGAGACTGATTTTGATTTTCAGTAGGGTGCAAAATCACCTTCTGTTGTCAGTACATTATGATTTTCACAGCTGGAAAGTATTATCTATGTCATGATAACTGCTCTTAAATCTGATGGAAATACCACTGCTTCATTTTAAGAAAAATCCCACCTGCAAATACAGCTAATATTCCCTCACATAGTTTCCATCATTCTGTTTCCTAAAATTATTTCTTTTCTATTTTCTGATGTATAAAACATCTCCTATTATTTTGTGGTTGAGGAGCAGGCAAAAAAATGCCTTGTCTTATTAAATACCATAAGGCGACTTTATTTTTAATAGCAAAAAAATCAGCTACTTGCAAAAAAATCCATAAGTGAAACTATTTGTTAAAGATCAGCTGATTTATAAAAGCACTACGAAGCAAAACCATTAAAAAACAAACAAGCAAAAAAACCAAAACCAAACCAACACAAAAAAACACTAGCAAAGGCAAAACATTCTTACAAAATAAGGAATCCTTTACGTATTCTCCTCCCATCCCTTCTGCTAACTTTTCACATCACCTTGGACAACTCAGGCAATCTGTGCCTTAGGTCTATTCCTATTAAAGAAACTTCTCTGTTTTCTTAGCCTCGGTACTACAAAGTTAATGCTTCAGGAGTCTTATGAACTTATTTTCACACTGATGAACTGATATTTCCCACAGGGATTGTAATATATTTCTAATTTGGGGAAACATCAGGATAGCTCTCAGAGGAACATCACTGAATGCAAGAAGATCAAGAGGAAAACCTGAAAGATAAATCTCAATGGAAACAATACAATTTTTGAGATAGAACAAAGCCATTTAAAAATGCCATCAGTGAATGACCCATTTTAAAAGACCTCAACAGGAAAACATGAAATGACTATTACACCTGTTAAATCTGCCCTTGGGACTACAGAAGGAGCCTTCAACGTGCCTACAAAAAAACCACAATGATTTCTGCCCACGATCAGCCTTTCTGTACAGCAATCTGATATTCTTCACAATTTGCCAAACCACCAGGTGCATAGTGGATGCTGTGATGTACCACTGAGCACCGGACATGCCTCATCAACCAGAGTGTATTTTTCAGAAATGAGAAATAGTTCCAGCTTGCACTGACTGTGAGTGCAATTAATTATCCAGATTTCTAATTTTATTTGTTGCCCTAGCATAGCTGTCCTTTCTGTTGCACAATGGAAATGGATACACACACATTCTCAGCACCTTCATTTTCACTCTTAACTTTCAGCAGCAGGGGATTTTTTTTTCAACATATTTACATGCTTTTCTAAGCATGAAATATTATTTTATCATACCCAAGAAACAGGGCAATCTTAGACTTAGTCAATTGACACACACATCCTTGTACAAAAAAATATGTTTGTAATAAAAATTTATGTGAATAATTTCAAAATTTTTTCTATTCTACTCCCAGGTGCATTCTCCACTTGGGCAGCACATGATCTTCATATTGCAACAAAAACATTTTCCAGTTGTGTAACAGGGCTGTGGTTATTGCAGTGAAAGCTACTTATGCAATATATTTTGAAGGTTTCTAACTTTACACAAAGATGCCCAAAATACCTAGGAGACTTTAAAACAAAATTTTTCAACTAGTTTGTGCCTTTTAATATTTGTGCTTCTTAATCAGAAGCAAGGCAGGGCAAAACCACCAGCACCATCCTTTTGCACACCCTCATAATGTGCTCCTCAGGAGCTTCCCTCATTACCCACTGTGTGGTTGGACATGCTTCCTAAATTCTAACTGAACAGTTACAGCCTCACCTCTACTTCACCATTTTTAAAAGGTTATTACAAACTGCAAAATAGCAGCAACGTAAGATTAGGTAGCATTCACATTCTCATCTCACAAGGGGAAAAAAAAAGAGGCACTGAGATATTAAAGTGAAAGTTATAAGAAATAATAATAACTTCAATTGTCCAGTCTAAGATATGTCAGTATGTGTGTTCGTCTGGTTTTTTTGGTTTTGTTTGTTTGGTTTTTATTTTGCTGTGTGGTTTGGTTTTTTTTCTGGAGAGTAAAGACTCATGTTGTTTTACATGTTCAAAGAATAGCTCCTATTACCTTTACTTGCAGCTGCAAGAACACGTTCCAACTGCAAATAAAACCCAGCTATACAAATGAAGAGTCCAGTTAATTGGAAGTGTGTAAAGAACAGTTAAGAAAATTTTGAGTCCAGACCATTACACATGGTCTCTGCAATATCACATTTTCCTTATTATGAGCCAATCTCTTTGTTTCTTCAGTTCCCTGCCTTATGCGCTACACCTTCCAGTTTCTACAATCAGTAAATCTTACAGGGGACCCTAGAATCAAGAGTCTTCCTCAGTCTGGGCACTAGTTCCCTGTAGGCTGGTGTTTATCCCACAGACAATGATGTCAGGTAAAACTAGAATATGATGACATAATCAAAAGATTGTAATTCATCACACTGGAAAGGCAACTTTAACTAACTTGGAAATCTTACATTCTTCTAACTTGTACCTTTATGCAATTTCCTGCATGTTAAAAAAAAGTCCTTGAATCTCAAACAGATGGAAAAAGCAGGAGTATTTTGGAAAAGCATTGCCACATAGTCTTGCCCTGTTCTCTCTGGGCATCTGATTTTTGCAGCTTTTGGAGTCAGCATTGCAAGATAGATGGACTTTCCGTCTGACTCAATACAGTCACAATAGCGCAATGAGACACAGAGGAATCCCTGCATCTCTTGCCTGCAAATTTTCATCACCTGCTCCCTCTACCCTATGTACCTATGGCAGTAGAGTGTATGCGTCTTGTAGCTGCCAATTCTAGAAAGTTTTGATACGAGAATCACAATCACAGAATTAGGAAAGTTGGCAACTTCTTCCCACCCAAGAAATGGTCCATTTCTCCATTTCCTTACGATGCAAAACACTGTGGGAGAAAAAACACAAAGGCCTTTCTCTTCCACTCAGTGAAGTGGTCATATAGCAAACTCCAAGCTGGAAAAGAAACAGGGAAGGAACATGAAGGCAGGCAGAAACAAACTGTTGGGGAGGCAGAATGGGAAGAAAGAAAAAAAAAAAATCAAAGGACATAATAAAATATAATACATAGACAACAGAAGTAAAGAATAAGTGCTTGGTGGAAATAGTTTTTTCAACTGTCAATGTTTCCTCACATGAAACACCACCACAATCCTAAAAAACATTTTATCTTCCTCAAAAAATTATTCCACTATTGCTGTTTTTGCAGCTGGTCAGTATCAATGTTACACATACATAAACCATTTCTCTCTTCACTGCATTAAGTAAATGCAAGAGCTCAAGAAAAAGATAAAGTCTTCCTGAATTAAAAGTTTTTTCTCAAATAAATTCTGCATTGGACGAGTATAATTAGCTTCACATTGCCAACAGAAAAGTAAATACCTGGTTGTAACCAGATACTGCCTTTCAATCTCTGCTCAAAGGTATTCCTCAAAGACAATTGTCTAATACCAGTGTGAAAAATCTTGGAAGATAAACTGGGCACCATGGAAAAAAAAATGTATTGGTGTTTCATTCTTGGAACAAAACAAAACAAGATCTGCAGTATTTAAGCATATTTGGTTAAGAAAATTAGCAGTTTCCTTGTACACATTATATTAGTTCTCTTGAGTATGTTTTGTATTTGCACTTGCAGCTTCTGCAGGACAAGATGATGTATGATGACAGCCTCTAGGAGAAAATTTGAACTGTTCGTCTGAATTACTGCAAAACTCAAAGTTAAACTTGAGTAAAGGCAATGCTATTGTCATAAGAGAGAAGTACTGCTGAAATCTATAGTTGTGGCATTAATACATCTATCAACTATTTGGTTTTACAGTATCTCAAAATGTTACACATTAACCATTAATGACTATTGCTAATGTTCTTAACGTGGTGCTCCAATTAAATGCTTCTCATCCAGCTTATAACAGGCCAAGAGCTCCTGTGGTGGCATCTTCAAACGGCTGAAAGCAGCTCACTCTAATTATTCATGCATTTAGCCCTGTCATGTCCTTGAACATTGCAGGCCATCTATGAACATGTGCAAAAATTAATTTTATATGGCTTTGCCAAGAAGGGACATTATCAGGGCTATCAGCAATGGTTTTCCTGCTCATCAATTACCATAACTTTTCTAAACAGAAAAAATTTCAGGGCTCTTGTGATTGCTCCACATTAATATGTCAGCTCATTGTGTCGCTTTACTTCTCATTCAAGCTACTGTGTTTTTTTTCTCCACAGCTTTAACAGCATCAGCTATGTTGGCTGGTCAAGTAAAATAACAGAAAAACACGGTGAGAGCTTAAAGAAAGAAAAGCAGATCTGGAATACTTTCGTGAGTAGGGATATGTACAGCAGCCACCAGGAATGTTTCTGAGATCTCACTCCCCCCTGCCTGCCCCAGAACGCACTATTGGGTTAATGGAGAATGACTGACTGATGGTGCTTCCTCCTCATTCCCTCACATGCTCACAACTCATTAGAACTGTGAAACCAGTTCAACCATCTATCTTAAATCTCAACAGTTGGATCCCTAAAACTATTTTCAGAGTAGCTGATTTTCTCACCTACTGGGTATTCACTTGTCACTTGTGGGAAAGGATATCAACCTGACTGATACAGCTCTGTCTGCAGAACTGCACCTTTTTCTGTGTGACTCATTCTGTACACTTGGATGGTTTTACTGTAATGGCACATGGCTGAGATTTTCCAGTACATTCAGTACATCTGCAGTCACATCAGGAATGCATGTCATAATAGTTTCTCCACTGTGGTAACGTGCACTCAATTTGCAATGCCTGTGGACGAAGAATCTAGACAAAGAGATAAATATCAGCAGTGACACATGAACAAGTATTTATCCACTACATAATCCCAATTCTAGCTAATAAACATTTTCCAGGAAAGCTGGTAATTGTCCCCAGGATAAATGCTCTGGATTCTAACTAGATCGGTCAAATATGCAACCTCCAACAGAGCTTGGAAAGGCAAGTGAGGTTCAAAGATTTTTTGGAGGAGTGATAATTTTCAATTCAGAAAATGTGGAGGATATAGAGTATTTAGTCACAATCAGACAAAGTAATCAAGAGAAAATTTTGCTTTGGACTGGGTGATACTGTGCTAAAACAAGCAGGTATACCAGCAAGACCTTATTTTTGATAAATACAAGAAATAACTGAAGCTCCAAATGAGAATTACATCATCGCATGAAAAAAATTATATGCAAGGCATACGGGGGCAGGGAGGGTTTCACTGCACATAATGGGGAGGCATTAGTCCCCAAAAGAAACCACAAAGTTGAGACATAAGCAGCCATATGCCAAGGACATGCTCTCAGAATCTCTAGGAATTTGCAAGAACTGAGCCCTGAAAAAAGCATAAAGAGCACTTTGGGCTGAACACCAGGTAAAAAGGCATTTGAACAATGAACCAACCCCTGCTGTTTGGTTCTACTGTGTTCAAATAAGTAAATTATTTCAAATATACAAATGTCAGAAAGAAATACTCAACTAAAGCATAATGGATTTCTGTAAGAGAGACAGCCTAGTGAACACTCCCACCTTTTTCAGTCATAGAGGAATCACATTAGAACCATTCTTTTAAACAAAAAAAAGTCAAAATATCCTCTCTAGTCTATGATTCTACATGAAAACTATTCATATCCATGCATCATGCACAATAGTTCATGAAAAAAAATATTAGAAATGCCTGTTGTTTTATACAGTAGGATGTAAGAATTGCCAATAAGCAGCCTGGGACTCCACAAGCTGCCAGGTAGGGACAGTGAATCTCACAACTGGCTCTGGATATTTTCCCCTAGTAAGAAATAGAAAGCTTCCACTGTGTACTTCTCTGTAATTTATGCAGTTCACTCTCAGATAGATACAAATCCTGCCATACAGATTACAGAAGAATGATCAACCAAGCACTATTCTAACTTCTTTTCTAGCAGTATTAAATATATTATTTTAGCCAGAAGATATTCTGAAACTTGAAAGTTTCAAAGTCAGTAATCTCTTCTGGGTTCATCTAGCAGTTCAGCTATCTAGATTTGGTGGGGCTTTTGAACACTTTGACCAGCTATAATTTGTCAAAATTTAATTGGCATACTTACATTATACCTCGTATTCAGTCTGTATACCACAAATGCATGAAACCCAGGTCTCTAACATCCTGTTGCTTTTTCAGAATTACACCTCATTCTGTATCCGGTATGCGTGTGCTCAATTAATGATATGCTAGTGACTCATAGCTCCTTTCTAGTTACTGTCATTGTTCAATGTACCAACCCTTACCATACTTATGTATCTATGCTGCAGCCTCTTACCTTATTTGTTATTTGAACTTGCCATGAAAACAAAATTAATGTACTCCTAATTGTTACAATGTTCATCCCTATGATACCAAAGGCATCAACACAAATATGGTTACAATATCGCTTTGAGCTAAAAGGACATTTTAATTCCCTTTTTACAATAGGAAGTTGAGGCACAGAAAAACATCTGCATTTTTATAATTACTTGCTTATGGTTCCCATTTAGGGAGATCTATTAGACCTAATTTTTCAGCATATTTAGCATATATTTATACGATACAGTGAAAACACAGCTCCCGGTGGCTTTCACTACAGCGACTTGCCCAAAATCCCATAGGAACCCTACAAAAGACTTGTGAGTATTGTTCAGTTTTCCTGGAAAGCATTCAACAAGACACAATCCCTCTCTTTATATTTCCTCACCTCAGGTATTACAGTTGTTCCTACACGTGAAGGTAAGTATGAACAACAGCCGCCTTTACTTCATGACCCCTCAAAACATGCCCTAACAGATGGAGAAAATCCAACAGCTAAAAAGATTTGATCCAATAATATAAGTCTATATCATTATGGATACTCAGAAAGTGCAAGGACATAACCCCAGATGTACAATCTTAATTGTACCACTGACTAACATTCAAAGATACAGTCTATAACCTTGCTGACCTTTTAAGGTACTTGAGTATATAACTTCTTCGGTTTTTTAAACAAAATTGAAAAACAATTTTCATCATGTAATTTCTTCTTGTTTATTGTTGCCCAGAAGTCATTAACAAAGTTAGAACCCACAGATGGACCGTACAAGCCTCTGTCAGTTCAGCTTATGGGATGTTGCATATCAACAGTAAAGTCTCAGATGCCAGCAAGAGAACTCAAGCAATGGGGTCAATGAGAAAAAAAGAGGCTCGCTGCTCTCAGATCTGATCTCACCTAGATTTGGATCTAGAGAACAGAGCAGCAACTCTGAGGAGATGGAAATGGCTTGTATTTAGAGAGTGGCTGGAAAGTTGCCTGGCAGAAAAGGACCTGGGGGTGTTGGTCGACAGCTAGCTGAACATGAGCCAGCAATGTGCCCAGGTGGACAAAAAGGCCAAGAGTACCCTGGCTTGTATCAAAAATAGTGTGGCCAGCAGAACTACAGAAGTGATCGTTCCCCTGTACTCAGCGCTGGTGAGGCCCCACCTCGAATACTGTGTTCAGTTTTGGGCCCCTCACTACAAGAAAGACACAGAGGTGCTGGGGAGGGTTCAGAGAAAGGCAACAAAGGTGATGATGGGCCTGGAGCACAAGTCTTAGCGGCTGAGGGAACTGGGGCTGTTTAGGCTGGAGAAAAGGAGGCTGATGGGAGACCTTATCAATGTCTACACCTACCTGAAAGGAGGCTGTAGGGAGGTGGGTGTTGGTCTCTTCTCCCAAGTAACAAGTGATAGGACAAGAAAAAATGGCCTCAAGTTGCACCAGGGGAGGTTTAGATTGGATATTAGGAAAAATTTCTTCACTGAAAGCATTATTAAGCAGTGGAACAGGCTGCCCTGGGAAGTGGTTGAGTCACCATCCCTGGAGGTGTTTAAAAAACATGTAAACATGGCGTTTAGGGACATGGTTTATTGGTGGACTTGGCAGTGTCAGGTTAATGGTTGGACACAATGATCTTAAGGGTCTTTTCCAACCTAATTGATTCTATGATTCTATGAGTAGATGTATACAAACCATGATTTTTGAAAAGTTTACCTCTCAAATCAGTTCTGGGCTCATTTTTACAGCAAGGATAAAGGAGATACACTTGAAATTTAGCCTGTGTATCAGGCTCCTGCTTCAAATAACAATCCTGTATATACTAGACCTTAGCAAAGAAAAAGCAGCATGTTTTTAAAGGGAATATTACTTTTCTCCTACCTTCTTTCCTTGAAACAGCTCAGAATTCTTGATGTAAAATAAAAAAGTCTCAAATCAATAAAAGTCTGAAAAAAATTCAGCCTAAACCTTTACAGCACAGCAAAACTATAACCAACTGACAACCAGACTTTATCACAGTAATGTGAAGAAACATAATAACAGAATCAGAAATAATAATTTAATCCCAGAGCTTTTCCTACACAATAAAAAATACATTATTGAATAGGAACTCATGAACATAGAGTAAAAGCTAAGAAAGGAAACATACACAGCTTTCCTTTTTCTTGGTATGGTGAGAAGCATAACCTTGTAGTGGTATCATTTTCAGTTTTGTTTTGGAATTGAGAGCACTTCAGGAATTCTGGCCAAGAAGCATTTACCATACCCAGGACTGGTTCACAGCCTTCTTTTGCTGCCTCACAAAATGTCCTGCAGGGCAAAAGGCCTCGACTGGAGAAAAGAGACAGAGAACAAAAATACAAGCGATTATTATCCTAGAAGATTCCAAAACATTTTTAAAAAGAGAAAAAAGTAATAATTAAGACTTTTGAAGAATTTTACGTTCCACAGATGTACACCAAAAAGGTGCCAAATCCTCCTTATTCATTGAAAGTGACATCAGCTCTGGCTTTCAGACTAAACTTAAGCCAAAATCAAGTTCAGAACAGTTTCTAAGTTCAACTCTGTGCAAGTTGAAGCTAAGATTTCATCAACAGTTTAACCAGTCGAATGGTGCAGTGACATCATGCAGGAGAAGGCTTGCATCTTATCCTCTCCTTCTTCCCTACAGCTTTGCAGACCTACCCCTCTATGACTTTGGCAAACACTTTAATGAGCTTATAAAAAAATCATTACCTCAGAAAAAAATCTTTTAATGTTTTTGGCTAGGTAAACTTTCTGACAACTTAATTGTGCTGAATCTGCTCATGGAGAGCATCAATTATCACGAGACACAGACTGTAGGAACCCACAATGTGGAGCACTGTATTGCCCCGTTTTAGCATTTATGAGTTCTGCTATTACCCCTGAGCAGCCAAAACATACTGAGTGTCAGATCAAATGCAATAAATATCAGCATGATTTGCAATGTATGTTTTTAAGAAAAGCACTATAAATTAGCAATTTTAGAAGAATGATAAATTTAAATTCAGCATACTTGTCTATTTCTTATTCTAGGATATATATCTGCATATGTATTTTTTCTTTATTCTTCTTTACCTGTACATAGGAAAACCCATTAAAATAGATAGCTATGAACTGTCTTCAGGTCTACATAATTACAGTCAACAAAGTCAAGCAAAAAAATCTAGAAAATCTATTAACATGTTTACTGTAGATCTGGAAAAGGATAAAAAAAAGTAAAGTTACAAGATTACAGGTAACAATGTTAGCTACGTTAGTCAAGTTTTGAAATGACAAATTTCAAAGAAGCCTCAGCCAAGTTAGTTGATACGCGGCAGTTATAATTCAGGATAGACTACTGCACTGTAACGCACACAGGAAGGAATAACTGAATGTCCATACATACAGTCCTCTGCTTTACGGACAGCTTCCACTACCGTTTTATCTGAAAACCATTTTGGTGGAGCAGAAGAAAAGCTCTAGCACAGCCAACATTAGTCTTAGCTATAAAGAAGAACTGTCCGATGCCTTTCCCGGCAAGGATTGGCACCATCTGTGGGAGCACTCTGTTACCTGAGAGAGTCTATATAGTAGAAAAGTTTGAGGGTAACATCAACAACTACACCCTTCAGGACTCATCAGGAGGTTATGGAATCTAGCTATTCAGAGTGGGGTATAGTGGGAGGATGAGAGACAACTGACATAAGCTGAAACAAGAGAAGTTCAGACAGGATATAAAGAACTTTTTCAGCATGAAATTAGTCAGGGAGTGAAACAGGTTATCCAGAGAGGTTGTGTGGTCTCCATCCTTGCATGTTTTCAAAATATAACTACATAAAGCCCTAAATACATAATCGATGTACTCCTGCTCCACTGAAGAGACAAGGAATATCACGATAACAATGAACAGTTTCAGTAAAATGAAATTATTTACCATTTGAGCTATTTAAATTTGGTCTGTTGAGGGAAATTCACATCGAAAATGAGAACAAAACTGAAAGAAATATCACAAACTAACATAAAATAAGGAAATTGAACTGAATATACTGAAATCTTTTTAGCATTGGGCAAACTGCAAGTTCTTGATATTACTGGAATTTGGAAACAACTTGAAGAACCATTACAAAAGTAGTTACCCAAAAGAAAATAAATTGCCTAGCCAAGAACAACTCAGTACTCTGATATTTTGTTTGAATTTTCAGAAATAAATACTTATAAAAACACAGACACATATGCACAGACACTTCTGAATACCATTTTACTTAAAGTAGATTATAGCAAGTCTAGTCATTAATGAAAGTTGTTATATTTGAAATAGCTAGTTTATTGCAAAAATATAAATGCATGACTCTGAATCGTTACCATGTTCTTTGCTGTAAGGATATACAGTCCACTTAGTGTTTGAGAGGCAACAAAGGGCTATTTCAAGAAATACGTCAATCTGTCACTCAGGTTTGCATCTGGGGGATAATTGTCAACCTGCACTTCATTCTGTGTCTTCATATCAAGGCCACATTTAGATCCCACATAGCACATCTAACATGTTTTTTCCCATACACCTACATTGATTAAATTTTCAACACAACTTTTTGCAGTTTATATCTAAATTACTGCAGAACCTTTGGAGCTTTAGCAAACACAATTTTGCTTCATTCATAACCATTCACAATGCCATAGAAAAGATCTTTTCCCTAGTACACCACATAGATCATGTAATCTTCCTGTTTGTGTCTTACTCTTGGTTGTACCTGCCCACCTCAAAAACATGGCTAGAACTCCATGTTTGGGCACAAGTAAGTGGCCCAAACTTAAAAAGTCCACAGTACCCAACAGTTCCCTTACTTAGCGTTTCATTTTACAGTAATAGAGGAAAACATAGTACTATTAGCAACTGTGTGATATGGCAACAAACCCCGCAAGCAAGGAATAAAAAGCTGTCAGAGCTGCCTGACTACTAGTGGTAACATGAGGAAATTGGTGTAAAGCAAAATATTCACTCACATAAGTATTCTGAAGTCAGTACAGCTGCTTTTCTCTGCCTAGTACCTAATGAGAGGAATGTGCTGCCAGTGTTGCTACTGAGTTCATTGCATACTCTAGTTGGAACCACTGTTTCAAAACAGGTATCTTTAGAGATACGTTCTCCAGATAATGTCAAAGACTTTTACACAATGCATTTTCCATGCTGCAGTATTGAAGTTATCTCAGAAACAAGCCAAAGACCTTCACCTCTGAAATTGGCTCTTGTAGCTTCCTAGCTGGCAGCTTACTTGTTCCCTGGAAAGAAGCAGATACTTCCTAAACCAGTACTTTTCACCATCAGACTGTGATGTGTTGAAAGGCAGAAAGTTTCAGCACCATAAAGCACATATCATCTGTCTGTGCACAAAACTAAGAATAAATGGTCCCTCCTGATGACAGGAAAAGCTGCCACTTTATTAGTTCTGCATGTTGTACCAGCAAATTAAAAGTTTACTATCTGACCTGTAATGGCTCTTCAGATAAAGATGTTCTAAAACACCCTTCTGTTGTTATCTACAGAACCTATTTGATATGGAAAGAAAGGGCTTAGCAAGAGCTCTGCAGTAGACATCACTGCCTCCTGACCAGAGCCTGAGAAACTCCCTAAATAAAGGGGATTTGGCAAGGCAAGTGACTGCCTCCAGTCACTTTCATTTAGAGTTGTGGAAATTTTTTACCTCTTAATTTTTAACTAATCTACTATTTCTAAAAAGTTATATTGGCATAATCACACGTGGGCAGAAGTATTCATATGAGCAGATTCCCTGGTTTAACAGAGGCTCCTTAGTACAAAAAATGCCAAAAGAAATTCCACTACTTATTGTGGAGTTGCTCGAGTTCCAAAATATGTGTAAGAAAGAAGATGTTACATAACTAAATTTGAGTATTGATATGATCTATTTGTGGATGCTAGATGTTTATTTTTTTCAGACTGATATGCTTAGAGTTAACTTTTTGTTTATTTTTTAAGAAAACACACAATACACTACAAAATTACACCACAGTGAAAAGAAATGTAAGCAGTGATTCTACCTCATTAACTGTAATGGTTCCCCATTGTCCAATGAAGCATATCTGATCACCACAAATAGTAATTTGAAGGCAGTATGTTCTGCTGATTTTTTTTTTTTTCCAAAGAAGTGATAGCAGGGACATTACTTGAATTTAACAAGTCTGTGACTGAGATCTACTTGAGTTTACCAAGGCCAAGCAAATGTATACTGCTCTTATGACTTGTACCAACGTGACTGCTATTTGAGAAGAAAAACAAACAAACAACCAAACAAGCAAGCAAAACCGACAACAACAAGACTCTCAGATGAAGTTTTATACAAGTACGAAGTATTTGATATTATCTCTGTTCTCCTTGATCCACACCAAAATCATTAACTTCCAAAGCACCACACTGCAGCTATAGGCTTGACATACAGCCATCAGGTAATCGTAGTATGAGTTTGCTAATTTCTTCAGATGTAACTACAGCAAAGTTCAATGTTTACAAAAGTTTTTCAACATACTGATCATTCATTTCAATGGCAGTTCTACAAATAATATTAAAAGGCTATATTAAAATATAACTATGCACAGTTACATTTACACATAATAGTTTAAAAGTTTCTACAAATGCTAGGAGATGAAGTAAGTTTTTTCAGATTAATCTGCACATCATATTATTTACATCTATATGAAAAAATCACAAATATAAAAAGTTCACCTGGTTTGTTTAGCTTATGCAGTCTACCATTTGAATATTACAGTGCAGTATAAATGTTTAGACATACACATAGCACAATAATAATTTAGAAGTTACTAAGCTTCTAATACACAACTGCATAGCGATTAAAGAAGCCAAGCAGAATTTGCAGTCTCTAGAGAAGCTCTGACAAACCAGAAAGCATAGGATTATCCAGCAATTACTGCAATATTTGGCACAGTTTCAATGTTTAGTCATGTGTGCTCCGTAAATTAAATATTTCTGGATAAAGATCAAGTTTACTATTGACATATTGCTTAATCTACTGAAGGATGGAAAGATGATTGAAAATCTCCATCTTGATTAGTCTTATTTACAGCTACTTAGAGACCAATAATTTAATAATAAACTGTCATATCTATGGCAATCTTGCCATAATTTATTTGGAGCCAGTGGCCAGCACAGAAGCAGGTTATAACAAATGAGGGTGCAATTCTGCTCTTCAAGATATTCATAGAAAAAAAAAACTCATGGTGAAGATGGACTTTGATAAAAGAACAGATATGTGACATTTTTAACTTTGTGGTTGGTTTCCCCACACTTCAAAGTTATTTCAGTTATATTCAGTTATTTCAGTTGTATAGAAATATCAACATTAAGAATCATATAGCACCAAAAGAAATTAAAATGTTCTTTACAGCTATTAAAAAAGTATATTAAGGTTAAAGAGAATACACAGGGATTTTTAATTTGCCTAAGATACCTTCAGAGGAGTTATTTATCAAAAGAGTTTTACATCAAATATTCATTGAAGCAGATATATACAATACAGTACATGCTCCAAAACTATTACGTTACCTGATTTTAAAGCTTCCAAAGAGGCTACGCACTGCCTGAGAGCAGACAATCTGACTTCCTTGTCATGCCAATCACCTAGAGTCTACTTATATTAGGATTCAAATTGCCTGATTATGATCCTACCTCGATCTAGTCCTTATCACTCAAAGACATTTTATATTTTTAGATTAATTCTTTTCAGAAATGAGTCCTTCTGTAATATTGACTTCTGTTCTTTGCAATCATATTGCCATGCACAGGGCTCATGAGAAGACTCTGTAAGCCACTTAAGTGGTGGGTTTGAGTACTAGAAATTATCCAAGAAGTATGCTACAAGAAGCAGCAAGGAGAAGGAAGGCAACTATTTTCTTCTTGCCGCAGAATTCAATAGATTTTTAAAGAAACAATTGTTCAAGGTAGCTCAGGGGTCTGGCTCTTAGACTCAACAGCCACTGAGGGCATGGTTCTTGATATGTCTTTTCTGGAAGGAGCAGCAGCATATGCAGCTCTTGTTCCCAAATGTCTATATGTGTTTCTATGCTGCTTTCAGTTTTGCAGTAACAGCTGTTTGTGGGCCATATAGCAAGCTAGGTGAAGTTACTGATTCAGCTGAAATGTGACCAAAACAACAACAACAACAACAACAACAAAGTATTCTTTTTTCTCATCTGACAACTGAATTGGCCCCTTTCAAAGGGATACAGGCAAATCAGGAATAAGCTGTCAGGAGAGTGAGAGGTAGAAATTTTTAAAGCTGAAAAAAGCATTAAATAAAAACCAACTAATCATCCTGCAAGGACTCTCCATGCCACCTGGTAAATTCTATAATATATCTATTTTCTGTGGCATTTCTTTGTGCCCTCACATTAGTACCTGCACTGCTAAGAGCACTGCAACAGCCATGCCCTGTTGAGAAATTCATTATTGCAATTTTACAGATTAAAATGATAGAGGGTAAATGACCTGCAAAAGGTTATAAATGAAGTTGGTGTGCCAGAACTGAAAATACAGCATGTAGATCACTCTTAGAAAACACAACTGTTGACTGCACCTGTTGTGGCTAAAGGTCACATTTGCAGTTCAGTAGACAACCTGGCTGAAGGCAGACGCCGAAAATTTTCAGCTACTGCTGGTCCTCATTACTGTTCTTACCCCAACTCCATCCCTCCCTTCAGTTATTCCAGTATAACTCTTTCTGTGGCCACACGGTAAGTCATATTCAGGTATTGAGCCAAGTTATAAACAACTTTAGGTTATTTTGCCGGATTATTTTTTCAGCCAAATCTGTTTAAGGAAAAGTTTAAACTGGCATGGCTATCAGATGAAATATTAGTCATGCTACAGCCTTGCTATAGAGCACTGCAGGGTAATCCACTGTATCATTCATAGGCACACAGGCTAGGAATGATGATATTATAAATCTAAGGTCTGAGGCAGAATAAAGCAATGGGTAATAAAATTGTGAGAGACTGCTGAGGTGCGGAGAGGCGGACACAAATGGAGACAAACTGAAAAACCCAGCAAACACACAAAAATTATGGGGAGAAGAAAACTGAGATTATCCTTCGTATTTCTACAGTCCTGAAATCAAACAAGTTGAAGTGACAAGCTACCATATCAGCCATTGTTAGTTCTCACAAAATAATTTTAGATTTTTGTGGTTATTCCACTTGACAAAATTAAATTGAATCTATTTAGCAGCATTTAGGGAAGGAGCCTCAGCTCCATGCAACACTCTGTAGTACTGAATGCCAAACTAGCTGCACATGTATTTCTGATTTTCCACCTTGTTTTTAGCTCAAATGAATATGCTGTTTTCTTGAAACAGGTTCCTACGTATAAATACAAAGATGCATGTTTAACCTGTCAAAAGGACTACGTAGGACCCACAGTCTGAGAAACACATAACATCTTAAAAGAGAAAAAAGGCTTCAGAAGTGATCCTGGCAAAAGGCTTTCCCCCCGAAGTGGGAGACTGAAGAATGGCTCCACCTGTTTATACAACATTAAGGGCTACAGTCCACTGGCTGAACTGCTGGGAGATGCCCACTCATCTGCCCTGCAGAGATGGAGTATAAGGATTTAGAGCTCGTGCAGAAAGCTAGTTCATACACTCATGAGTATTTGATCTGCTGTCATGAGGTTGGCAGTTACAGATGAGCCGCAAGAGGAGTGCCCTTTTCAAGGGATTGAAAAAATGCTGGTTTGTACAATGAGAATGAAAAATATGGATACTGAATGGATTGCCTGCAGCATGGAAAAGCGTGTAATCTGTTTATAGGCTATGAGAACACAGAAATCTCAGAACCAAATAACTGGACTGGATTCTGTTCTGTGGGTCCATACAGATGCCTTATATTTTTTCCTCTAAAAATTCCAGGTCAAATTAATTATTCCTTAATATTTTCCATATCTGGTGGCAATGGAAAAGAGACAGCTAAAGATTTACACTTGAAAAAGTCTTAGAACAGATCACTGATATCCAAGAGTACCATAATTAACAAAGAGGTCACACAGAACTCTGAAGGCTGTTCAGACAGAGGAAAGAAATAGAAACTCCTGATTCCAGTGAAAGTGGAACTAGGAACAAATCTAAAGATACCATTAGATTAAAAAGACTCATCCATCCAGAAATGAATAAAGGAGGCAGCAGCTGCTGTTGAATTTCACATCTTCTACATCAACTGCTGTTGAATTTAACATCTCTTTCAGGCCTACTAAGGTTCTTCACGCAATGTGGTCAAACTCAGCTGATATCCATTAGGATGGACACAGTCTCTACAATGGATGGATACAGTCCCTACAATGCAGGTTAGAATTTTTGGTTAGTGCAATCATTTATTTTGTAGACAAAACCCAGATAAATTAATTTGACTAAAATAAGGAGTCACTTCTATCTGCAATAAGCAACAAACCTGAATTCAAAGTTCCGCTGTACCCCTTCAGTCACTTTCTGGACAAAATAGCACCATGTCACAGCTGAGCTGGCAGTAACTGTAACAATCATAAAACACCTTAGGTATACCCAGCACAGCAGAAGCACTTTCTCTGTTCTACCATACTTAGCAAAGTGCTTACATAAATTTTGCCATATAGCCTTGAAATTAGTACCAAAAAAAAGCTATCAAAATGATTTAATGTATTTTGTATTATGACCATAATCAGCTGAGAGGATCTGTCCTGACTAAAGCAGCCAGCCCTGCCAGATTTCTCTTACTGATTCCATCCCTTGTTTCAAACATGACAGCGAAAATGGGAGAGATGTAGTAAATCAATTAATCAGAGCTATGGTTCAGCCAGGAATCAGTTTAAACACATATTATTAAGAATATTGCTACAATCATAAGCTATTTTTACAATCTTCTACCATCTGCCAAAATTTCTCCTTAATGAAGTCAAATTTCTGAAAATTCTCACCCGACATTTATCATGGAAATGCTGAACACACTGTTGATTTACTTTACTCTATAGAAATGTCTCTCACAGAAGAGACAAACTTAACAAAGGTTAGTATGTCTCAGTAACTGAACTCTCATTAC
Source organism: Caloenas nicobarica (assembly GCF_036013445.1). Lineage (NCBI taxonomy): Eukaryota > Metazoa > Chordata > Aves > Columbiformes > Columbidae > Caloenas > Caloenas nicobarica. Next base: position 52,028,394 of record NC_088248.1, on the reverse strand, counting down.
TTTTTAACTGCAGATGGTTTAAAAGTTATTTGTTAATAAGCTAGGCATGAAAAGAGGCTAAAAATGAGCTGAAAAGCATATGAATTCTTGGAGAATCCTTTAACCACTGTTCAATCCAAATACCTTTTGTTTATTAACTTCTGCACAAAACAGTGTACTCATATCTACTAGAGGAGTTTTGCTATAGTAAGATAAAGTGTTCCCTCATCTATACCTTTCTGGTTTTGAGTCCAGATGCACAGGTCTGACAGGAAACTATCAGCGTTAACACTCCTGCAATGTCTGTGAAAATGAAAAAATTTACTGAGAGCTCCTGTAATAAAATTATTACAATTTATTAAATGAAATAAATCTCATTTTGTAAAAACAAAGTGTGTTTTTCTAGCAGATATATTAAATTGCCAAACAAACACTAACAGAAAGCCATGTTCATTACATGATTTGTTGTAAACAATGATTTCAATTACTTCAATGATCAGTATTTATTTATAACTAATAATATATTGCATGTGTAGGAGGATGACCTGTGATCCCTAGTTAACATATCAACTTAGAAACCAGAAACCACAGCTTATAACAGATAATACACAATGCAAATCATTAGGTCAACAGGGCTGGAAGCAATCAATCAGTAAAATATGCATTCATAAAATAACCAGTCCTCCTGATTTTCTTTTCTTCCTCCTTCCCTTCTCTTAATTCCCGTGAGCAGCACTGTGAAGTATAATATGGTTCAAAACGGACATTCCTATGCCCAGATTGTTCTCAAAAATGTTTCTGTGCTTGATAACCTTTTAACTCTGGTCTATCCATAATTCCCCCAACACGCACACTTTGAAACAAGAATCTTTTGTGATTTGGAAAAGTTTTCAAGATCAGCACATTAGCTGAGCAGAGAGGGTTTAAAACAGTGTGCGAGTTTGATGGTGCCTGCTATGGCAAAAGCTGGCTTCACACCCACTAGAACACAGACATCGTTCTGGCCAATGCAGGACACCATTGCCTATATCTCTCTATTACTTTTCTAGCTTTTAATTTGAAATTAATTTCTTAAGCAATCCTTTCTGTGCATTGAATTTTACAAACTATACATACCAGCAGTTGTAAACAGCTTCTATTTGTGGGCAGGGAAAGGACAGTTGTCTCAATGGGGGAAAAACATTCCTCCACCCTCAGTTCTCTGTTCTGCTTTCCCTATATTTTGTCCTTGGTTTGTCCTTCCTGTACACTGCATCTGCCATCTACTAGCACATTTCTGTAAAAGAGTTTGGCATCAAAGACTTAATTTCATGGCCTTTTCTTTAAGGGCCTGTACCTATCACCAGTGCCACCCCCAGCTATTGGGAGGGTCAGTGACATGGAGAATCTTCCTTATGCCCATCCACACTAGCTGATCCATGACATTGATATAGAAGCTTTCAGAGAGACTATGGGTTTTTTTGAGACATGTAAGCCAAAATTCGGGGATTAACTTCTGTAGCATAAAACTATAAAACTTTATAAACAGAAGTTCTTCTAAAGTAAACATATTTTCTCTTCTACTTTCCGTATCTAGATTTCAACAGCCATGATAAAGAGCTTACCACTTATTAGAGTAACCTCCCTGCCAAATTTCAAGTTCCATTGCTTGAATACTTGGAGACTCTAGGAACTCTTGGTTATTACATGAATGTTTTTTATCTGCAACCCTATTTTTTTTCTGGTTTTGCCCAGGGCAGATATCAGGCATAAAAAATGTTTAATGGTGCCTTTTTTTTCCCCTCAAAATTATACACATCTGGAGAAATGGTCCTCTAAGAAAACAGGTTAATCAACTTTAAACATAGGTATTTTGGCCAACGCCATATTATCACCTATACTTTCCCTACCACTAATGTACTAAATGTTTCTCATAGCATGTTGAATATCTGCCATTAGCAAGTCTATCCTTAATGTTTTACTTCTGAAAGAACTAGACCGTGCAATTTCTATTATTATAACTATTGGTGAAATCATAGCTTTCAGAAGACAATATTGACTGGCACAAAGGGCACAGTGAAAGAAAAAGGTATTCATTTATTCTGCTGGTCTGGGCTTTCTCAAGTAACATATACCCTTGTGTTCCTCAGGTTTTTTGCTAAACTAACAGTTTAGCAATTTCCTTTGTAGAACACTTTAAATCAACAATGAAAGACACAAAAATAAATAACAGTGGCAGATAGAGCACACTATTTGTGTGCTTTATCACATTCTCTTCTTCTCTATTTTTTTTATTCACTTTTGACAGGATTTGACTACACACGTTTTTCACTAGCTGGATCTCCAAGGTCATGTGGTTCAAGTGACAATTATGCTTACATGAACCACAACTAGATTTAAAAAATGAAGGCTGGATTATGACACAGTTATGTATTCAAAGCCAGATTTTAAACCAGTGTGTTTTATTGTATATAACCAGTCTGTTAGATTCCCAAGGACTCAAAACCAAGACATGGCAAGATTTAAAACAAAACACATGATTTCAAACATTCTAGGTATAAAGCACTTCATCCACTGAACATCACCTCTGCTTTATTCATGATTAAAAAGTTGAAGTTTATAATCTTCTATTTCAAGCCTGATGAATAGAATAGATGGATCTTCTTGATAGAGAACCACTGCCAGAACTCCAACTGGAATAGCCTCTTTGAGTCATGTTAACTCGCTTCGTCTAATGAGGCACCAACAAAAAGAAAACACATTAAAAGGATGAAGCAACTCCTACAGGATGTGAAAATCCAGACTGTAAACTCCAGAAACAACCCGTAGCCAGTTTATAAGCATCTGACAGCAGCCTCCTCTCCCTGTGCTTGGGTCATGGCAAGAAATACCCTGGATAGAGTCATGAGAAGAACATAAAAATACAAGGCAGAGAAGGGTATGAGAAAATCCTCCCAACTTCTTCCTCAAAGGACTGATAACTGATTGTCACCAATGCTGTAGTTCAACTTTTTAAATCGAGTACCACCAATTCTAATGAAACCTTTGCAGACAGGATTACGGTAGGGAATTCTAAACATTCTTCCAGGAGGGTTTCTCAATACAGTTACTTCAAAAATTACTTTGAAACTGTAACTTCAAAAGTGTGTGAAATGTAAACATTTCTTAAAAGCTGCAGAACAGCAAAGTTGTCAGTGCGACTATAATTTCACACCTCCACACAGGTGCATCATAAAAAAAATAGCGCGGCAGCCACATCGCAGCCCACCTACCAGACTGCTTATCCAGAGTTCCTAGCAGCTGCTATTTTGTCTTGGTATATTTATCTGCTTTTGTTACCAAAATTAGGTAGATTAAAACAAGACTGAAACATGCCAGTGGAGGATTGCCTATTCAAACTCATACATATTCATACATCATTCATCAACAATTAAACCCATGATGAACTTTACATAATAAATATTGACTTAAATATATGCTTCCTGTTCCAAGTCTTAATATAAAATTTCTCATTAGCTATGTAAACAAGATCTATGTGACTCAGGCAACTTTTTCTCCTAAACAATCCAAAAGCCTCAATTAACTTAATAGTTTTTATGTAATGTCTTGTTATTTTAAAAAGTGTCAATGTGCACTGTGAGGAAAGAGAAACAAGTAAAAGTTAATTTCACTGTAACGAGGAGAACCAAAGAACATAGATAAGCTTAGAGTGCAGTTCACAAAAGCAAGAAGAGGGAAGTAGCCACATCACTGATCTCTTTCAAGTGTTACATGAAACATAACAGGCAGCAATCCCTTACTCTGTGAAGTTTGATTCTTTTCCATATTCTAAGAGGACTTGAAAGAAATTTTCTTCCTTTCCTTCCTTGTACCTGACCACAAATGTGTTTTAAACTGTTGTCAGCTTATAAAAAAAGATACCACACATATTTCTGGATTTGTTTTTTGGACCTAATGTTTCATCCCAGTTTATGCCCATAACAAAAATGAGACTTTTCATTCCTTTTTATAAATTACAGAAAACAGATGAAGATAACAAACAAGAAAAAAAAAGTGGATTTGCCACTAAGAGTCATAACAGAGCAGTTCTTCAAAGTATATTTGACTGCATACAAAGTATTCACAGCTTCTTACAGCCTTTTTCCTATTAACATAATTTTCACTAGTTAATTTCCCCACCCCCAACATACCAGGTAGCCCTATTCTGAGCTCTGGCTTTCTACAAGTCTTTATGTGGATACTGTTGTGTGTAGCATGGGTATCACAGCACAACAAAAATAATTGTTACATATAGACACTGACATGACAAACTCCTTTGTACGAAAGAGCCTGAAAATCAGAGAAAGCATTTTCCCTTCATTACCTGATTTTCTCTTTTAGAATGAGCCTGAGAGAAAAGAGAGAAGAGGGGGGGTGGGGAAAGGGCAAAAAGTCAAATTACTGCAGAGAGTTTTTTCCTCTTACATTCAGTAGGTATTAGATCAGAACTAAAGTGGATAAATTATAATGAGTGAAATTAATTTGCGGGTTTTAATCAAGAGGAAAAAATAATGTTGTACCTGAAGACACAGGATACAAGTGTTACAGGTTGTGTTTTCTGTTTTTCTGCATTTTTCCTGCTCAGTGTCAGCTTCCCCAGCTATTAATGTGGCAGTATTACTTTCTCTTCCTATCCTTTACTTGTTTTGTTCAACTGGGCCTCTTTCAGTGGCAGGAGGCTGCTCTTCAATGCATGTTTGTATATCATTCAGCATAAAAAGCCTCTCTGAGCCTTAACTGAAGACAAACTACTTCACAACTTTATTTTCAAAGGTGTCCAACATGAAAAAAAGCATAGTGAGTAAGCCGATACAGAAATGCAAGGTGCATTAGAGTTTTACCTTGAGAGCATTCTACCCTTTTTAATTTGCATTGTCCTAATACTATTTTCTAGGCAGAACTTTAGTTAAAGTTTGAACTCCAAAGATTTAAGACTCTGGGGATCTATCAATGCAAGGCAGTTCCTCAGCTTTCTGGAAAACACTACTACACAGAGGATTAGTGGCAGTACTCAAACTATTAGTTTCTGCATCAGAACACAGCATGACAGCAAAGAGGTATGAGAATCCACAACCTTCAAATTTATTTCCATCATAAATAGTCCAAAATAAGCCATGTACATAGGCCTTCAGGATCTCATATAGCTTGCCTATTTTACTGAGTCTTTTGACGAAACATGAGTATTCACAAAGTGCAAGAAATATTAGAAAGCATCTTCCAATTAGTTTGTTTGCACTATGCAGTTATAGGCTGACCCACTATGAACTTCTCTGTCAATTTTGAATCTTTAAATTTTACATTCATTTTAGCTTTAAAATACACCCTTTTTTCTTTCAAAAATCTGAAAACACTGCACACTAACTTTTTTCCAAATTTTTTTTTTGGTCTTCTTGAATACAATAGCTGAAGTCTGTAGGACTTGCAGAATCCAATGCAGGTGAGTTTCTATAAATAAGCATCCACTACATTGCAGCAACTGATCTTTGGGCTACTCTTAGTATCTCTCAATGGTAAAGAAAAAATCACTATCTTAAACCATTAATCATGACCAACAGCTCTAAGGACAGATCTTTCTTACAACAAATAAAAGTACTAGTGTTGCATTTGGTGGTAATAGTTTGCAGACTAATACTACTCAAAATGGCAAAGTTGTTACCTTAAATGTTTTAGAAGTCATTAGATAGTTAAGCACTAGTTAAGCATTAGTTTAGACTAGTTTAACACGTTCTTGCATCATTGGTGTTACTTTTCTGCTACTGGACTGTGTTAAGACACTTTTTTTTTACATCTGATTCTGAAGTCATATTGAAAAGATCTCATCCATTCACCCAAGGAGGAAGAAGTTTCATAACACCTTTAAAAATAAAGTCTCTTACTATCCAAACTACGAGCGAGTAATAAGCAAGCAAAAAGTCTTACTGCACTTCAACTTTCCATGTTCCATTCTCACACAGGTTTTAGTGTACTTTCAAACTTTAACTTTACTGGAAAGTAGTATTTTAAAGGCACTGTTACATATTTTCTTATAAGAGCAGGGCTAGCTGATTGTATATCCAGTTGCTGGATTTAAATACAGCTTTTAAAATTAGTATATTTTTACAACCACACATTATTTTCATTGCAGTAAGATACAGAAAAATTTTCAAGAACAACAGCATTTTAATAATATTCAGAAATCTCAGTACTTAACCACACTGTGTGTTATACAGACACCTGAAGATCCTCTCTGCCTAGAACCTTAATCTCCTTCAAGTGTTAATGAATAAAAGGTTTATAAACACATGAAAAATAAATGCGAAACAGATACAAGTTTAAATATCAGAGCAAAGCCATGTAATGACAGCACACTGGGTGCCAAAGATTAGTGTTTGTAACTCTCCTTTTTGTTGCTTCTTGTAACACATTGTTATGATTATTGCTCCCGTGGCTGCAGCTGCCAACACAGACTGTCTCAACAATACCTAAGAATAGACATCTGAGTATCACATGAGTTTAATTTCTTCTCTTTATTTGCCAAATTATGCTTTACATAAATTTGAGCCAATTGCACTCTAAAACAAAGAAGTATCAATAAATGAAAAACTATGATCAGAGATGCACTGGCAATTAGAATGAAACAGTTGTAATTGACTGGAGGAACTAGTGACAATGTCAGTAACAACTGCTCTCCATTCTAGTGTATTATTTGTGATACTGCATATTAAAAACAAAACCAAACAAAAACAACAACAAAAAACACCACCACTACAACCAAACATAGTCCAAAAAAAGGGCTGCAGCATATGGAGATACCCCCATTCATTATCATCAGAGTCTTTCCACAATGGCTCTTCTGCTTCTCCTTAAGTATGTTTCTAGTTCCCAGATTCCCCTATTCAAGAGAGCTAGAACAGGAACAGGCCTGTCTCTTCTTTTTTCATATCCGGATTCAATACATACAAAGTAACTTCCCTTTATTATACCAAGAATTTTTCATACCAACAAAGAACTTTCTCCAGGTGTCACTCAGAGGAGTTATTGGGGAGAGAGTGGGGAAGGGAAAGTGTTGAATAACTACTCTGGGCAGATACGATGCTTCTTAAAATCATTATTCATGGCTTTGAAATACATTCCTTTGCCTGCAATAAGTGGGTGCTACAAGAAAAACAGTAATCACAAAAATCACTCCGTTGCCTACAGAAGAAAGTATTCTCTTTAAAGAAGCAAGCAGAAGTTAAACTAGGACAAGTCAGGTTTAGCAAACTAGATTTAACAAACCAGCACTTTGTCAATCCAGCCTTATGGTTCTTCCTGAGGTTTCCACTCAGCCTACATTTTCAGTGTCACCCATGACACACTCTGGAGACATGACTACTTCAAGTGAAGTCAGATTGTAACATTAACCTGCATCATTTACAGTCGCACCATGGACTTTCTTCCCAATCAGCCTGCAGGGGCAAGAGCAGTCTCCACAGAAAAGATTTTAAAATAAGAATAGAAGGAGGCATTGTTACCTCCAGGACATAGAAATCCAGTTCCAGCTTTGACATTAAAACTAATGGAAGACGGTTGCTGTTGTGGATTAAAAAACAAACAAACAAACAAACACCACCAGCAAAACCACCCACCACAAAACCACCAAAAACACACACAAAGAAAAAACCCTGACTCTTGAATCTCAAAGTGTTTTGGTTGCCACTCAAAACCAGAGCAAAAACTTGCATGTTCCAAACGAGGTTAACTTCTATTCTTTCTAAACTAGCTAGGCAGCTGTAATAATGTAAGCCCTGCAAGAAAGATGTTTTCAGGAAAGAAATGGAAAAGGAAAGGTAAAAATCTTATCCTTTCAAGACTCCTATTTATTTGATTGATTAATGAGCTTTGCACTTTTGACACACACCACTCACTCTCAAAAGGTTTGAGAAAGTCAAATTCCAAACAAGCCAGAATCAGCATAGCAACAGAGAAATGGCCTCTTCTGTTGTTGAATGTTTAAATGTATCAATTGATTACCTGAACCCACTTTTCTTATTTTGTTCTACGATATCTAGAGACCATAGGTAGCTTAAGATTGTACGTTACCAGATTCTTTAACTGGAACAATTCTAATACAGAATTGGAGTGGGGGGGGCTATAATTAATCATGCACTGAATTAAACAGGGTTAACCTAAAATAGTTTTTGGTAGTCTAACAAAGATACACACACACGTGTATTTGGATTAAACAGCTCAGCCAGTTTAATATTCAGTCTTGTTCCACCATTACCCATGCTAACTTACCTCCACTCTAATCCTATCCATATAATCATCTGTACACTTTTTTTCTGGATTAATTTTCTGACAGTTTAGTGAGCTTAACTGGCCAATCCAGGAATCACTCTGCTGCAATGGAAATGGCAGGCATATATGGCCTGGAGTGGGACTGTAACTTTTAATGGCAACTATATTTTAGACCAGCTTATCTCATCTCATATAAATTTTTTCATAAGCATTCTGTCACTTCTAAACTGCACAGTTTTGGGCTTCTTGCTTCTTGTTAATTGAATCACTTATTCAACTGCCATATTCTCTTCCACTGAATTTTGCAGTGGAGAAATTGGAAATAAGGAGAAATGAAAACAAGGAGAAAGAAATCTACACTCTCTCTTCCTCCTCCAAAAACATCAGAAATTATGTACGTATTAAAAAAAAAATCCTTTTTGTGCCATATTTTGATTTTAGCACTGTTAAACTCACTGATTCTTTTTCAAATCAAACTCAATGAAAAAAGTACATGTGCATGACACTAATGCTGTGTAATTATGTAAATGCAGAAATCAAGACATGCTTCTTAAGCTTGCAAAACAGTTTACATCCTGCTAATCTAATACCATAAAACATATTTAAAATATTAACTTTTCTGGAGGAAATTACTAAAAAAAAAATTGAAGTTTAATTTAACTAGCAGCCACCACACTTTATGCCAATACTATAAATATCCAATGCATTTATGTCATTACAAAGCATTCCATTTCAGCACATCCAGATTGGAGAAATGAGGTACAAGAATTCTGGAAGGACTTTTTTAAAAAAAAAAACAACTGACTGCCCTAGTACCACAGTTTTATTCCATACAGTGGCAATAATTTTTCTAAGAGAACTCCATTGCAGTAGGCTTATCATGGCAGAAATGTTGTGAATAGCTTTGACAGACAGGACTTTTGCAATGAGAATGTCATAGGCTTAGTTTGGATCTTTGCCTGTCTGATTAGACAGCAAGTATTTTACCACAATTGGCTCTAGCCACTGATTTTTATTCCCAAATACCTGTCATCACCGTCACTGATGCATTCAGGAAGAGCAAGACTACAGCCAAACAGCATGATGTGTTGATAGCAGCTGAGACGATTGAGATAACTGAAGAACTTCAGGAACTTTTCCATTTCAATACTTTTGACAATGGAAAGAACTGAAGTTACAGTGGTGTAGTTATATGGCAGCATTTGGCACTGGCTGTTGGTGATATTTATGCAGGCACCTGTGAAATCAAAACAGTACATTTAGAACAAAACTATCACCATTTAATAGTTGATTCAAAGCATATATTGCATTGACTAGTCAGTACATATAATATATAAGAAATACCTGTACCTCACAGATGACAGTACATCATAATACTGTCAAAAAATAAGTATCTAAGAAAAAAGGAATCTGGAGAAGCTTGGTAGCTTAGTTTCTAAACCCAAACACTTCCACAATCCTCTGACTCTCTATGAAACTGGACTAGAAATAATACGAAACAAAAGTCTTTCTGACACAGGTTAGATGAATGTACCATAAGAACTGTTTGGATACAGCCAGATTTGGCTGAAACTAAGAATGGAAGTCATATAAAAAAATTAAAACTAATGGGTTCTGACGCAGCTCTGGTTTTGGTGTTTCTATAAAGTTTCTGGTTTTGCTACTATTCTGCTTTGCAGCTGGCTTTCCTGACAAAATCATCAACTTGCTTACCCATTTTTTCCAATGTGATGGTTTTACCTGCACAGTCTTTCTTCTCTAATCCTACCAACATAGAATTATCTGATTTTTCAGGTTGAACACCTATCTGTCCTAAACTGTTGTCCCACTCTCAACCTACCAGAGCAACTTTTCTCTGCTTATGCCCTGCCACATGCAGTACACTCTCTCAGATACTGTTAACTTACTACATGAAGTTCTTACAAGTGAGTTTCACAAGCTATACACCAAATTCAGAACTTGCATCAAGGACAAAGTATTAAAATCTAAAATTTATGACAGCTCCCTATTTTGATGGAGGCACTTCTAAGCCATCTAGTCAGGCTCTGGCAGCATTTTTTTTTTCACACAGAGAGCATATCCACATTGTACAATAAACAGGGACCTCAGCCAGTTGTCAAGACCAGACTCGGCCACTAATCATGCTGTAAACAAAACAAGTCATTACCATCCCAACTCTAGCCTTCTGAACAGGGAAAAAACCTGAGCACATTCAAGCCATAGCACTCCTGTTCTCATTATCTGAGCAAACTGGACATAGGTAGCAAAAAATGGGGCAGATCCTTTCCATCATCAGACATTTTGGGACTGGCTTCTTCCAAGAATTCTGTGGGTCATTCACACCCAACCTCCTGACTAGATAAAAGCTGGGGATGTAAAGCCCACAGGATGCAGCTCTAAGGGTTCAGCAAGTCTGTCTCTTCATCACCTTTCAGTCTAGACAGTCTTCATTGTCTAAATGCACTAGTGGCAAATTCTCATATCTATGGACTCATACAACCTCTCATAGGAGCAGGGAAAGCAAAGCATAATGAAGAAAAATGTCATTAGAGCTTTTTCAAATTGCAGTGTCTTTGAAGGGATGGACAAAAAAGGTGGGTTTCAAATTTTATCTAGACTTAGTAAAAAACAATCCCTATTTTTTCAGTGCCTGATGAGTATACTCTTTGTCTTCTCCCTGTTCAGAAATCTCAACAGAAACTAAGGAACTGAATCTTGCCCCACTGAAATAACAGCAAGTCTCTTCCCTCATTCTAATCAAGCTAAAACTATGTCCACAAGTCCCCATGTTAAGATTCCCCCCCACACACACACCAGTACTGCCAACAAGAAATCTTAGCACCAGTGTATCCCATTTTCTGCTACAATCTCTTCTCACTCCCACAGTACAGTGACTAATGGATTTGTTCATCCAGAAATCACATTTTTCCATACAATTCAGGGACATATTCTCCATTAGGAATTAAAAGTAAATGCTGGGAGGTCAGCAAAAAAGTAGTGAGTCTCCAAATTGAGAACACTTTAAAAACTGCAAAGTGCAGTTTTCAAAAGTGACTATATGAGTTAGTTACACATGCCAATGATTTTCAGTGCAACTTCTGCTCTGAAGTTTTACAGGTATTTTTGAAAAATTCCACCAGGATGGTCATCAAATTTACCTGTTAGGCTGTGAGACCAAAATCTGGTGATACTAAAATAGCTTTCCAGGGGAAAGGGAAAACAGGTGGAGGGAAGGGAAGGAAATTCACTTCAGAACCATGAAGTTTTCTTGTAAAAGATGCCACCCCTTTAATGACTACTCACTTTTGGACTTTTGCACAGTATCTTGACCTGCTATAAAAATGTAAAATCTCCCTCCATTTTTTGCATTGTATTTTGTGCTCGAACAAACTCATTGTTGTTTATTTGTTATTGCTTGGGAAAGCTTAACAGGGAAACACAAAAGCTCTGATTTAAAGATTTAAAATATTGAAGCTTTTATAGCAGGAACTCTTTACACTGCTAACCTCCTCACAGCTATCTCTTGCCTACATTCTTTTGCTGATGCTAGGACTACATTTTCAGTAACAGTTGTGATAATAGGGTAACAAACCCATGCAAAATTCTGGGTCTCCCTCACCCAGAAAAATCTCACACTAAATCTCACACTAAATTATCCTAAACTGGGGGGAGGAGGAGAACATAAGGCTTACACAAGTGGAATTTCAACAAAATGATTCACAAAACCATCATGTATCTCCTGAGGCACGATTGCAAAATAGTCCCTGCCATGGCACGTGCCAAGAAGCAGTGACATTTTGGCTGAGAGCATATGCATGGGCTGCTTTAGACCTTTCAAAATTCACACAATCCTGACAGAGAAGAGCTATAGTTTCTTGAAGCTATCTGATCTTTTAGAGGTACTTAGTGGCTGGACAACACAGCACTGAATTCAACATTCATGGCCAAGAAGATGGAATTTTATATCAATTATACAAGAATTTTTAAAACAAAGAGAGATGGAAGGACCCAAGACCTCTTCTTGCAACAGAATCATGATCCATCTTCAGTTTCATGAATCTTGCACTCCTATAAAACCACATCAGTTCAGTATTAATCCCAGGTAGATCCATATGCCAGAACACCCTCCTGGAAGTCAGGTACCTGGGTTAGAGCTTCATCTTTTTAACACAGGTCCTCAATCCACCTTTTCTACTTTTTCTTCAATCATTCACTCAACAAGTAAATTACAGTGTAACAGGTTAGTGTCCCATACCCTCCACATCTCTGAGTCAAAAAGCATAATTTCAGGCTAATAGCAATTGTTGTATCATGGTGCTATATACATCCCAGATTCTCACTGCAGTAGTAACAAATGCTACAGTCTCAAAAAACTTCACTGGTAAATTAAGGAAAGTTACCTTGTGTTTGTACACATTTAGTTCTGCACAGGACTCCTGAGCTCAGAACAGCACCCCACTGGCTCACTCCCAGGGAGCTGCAGAGCACAGGTGTATCAGCCCTTTCCAAGCTTGCCCACAGACCTCTACCCCAGCAGCAGGCAGACATTTATCTATTGCTTTGCAGGGGACAAGTTCCACACAACTGCCTAAGCTGGTCATACTTTGAGTAACACACTATTTCAGAGCAAGGTTGTTTCACCTAAACTGAAATCACAGAATCACAGAATCACAGAATGTTAGGGATTGGAAGGGACCTCGAAAGATCATCTAGTCCAATCCCCCTCCCAGAGCAGGAACACCTAGGTGAGGTTACACAGGAAGGTGTCCAGGCGGGTTTTGAATGTCTCCAGAGAAGGAGACTCCACAACCTCCCTTGGCAGCCTGTTCCAGTGTTCCGTCACCCTCACTGAGAAGTTTCCTCTCAAATTTAAGTGGAACCTCTTGTGTTCCAGCTTGAACCCATTACCCCTTGTCTTACTGTTGGTTGTCACCGAGAAGAGCCTGGCTCCATCCTCGTGACACCCACCCTTTATATATTTATAAACATTGATGAGGTCACCCCTCAGTCTCCTCTTCTCCAAGCTAAAGAGACCCAGATCCCTCAGCCTTTCTTCGTAAGGGAGATGCTCCACTCCCTTAATCATCTTTGTGGCCCTGCGCTGGACTCTCTTCTGGAAGTTCCCTGTCCTTCTTGAACTGAGGGGCCCAGAACTGGACACAATATTCCAGATGAGGTCTCACCAGGGCAGAGTAGAGGGGAAGGAGAACCTCTCTCGACCTACTAACCACCCCCCTTCTAATACACCCCAGGATGCCATTGGCCTTCTTGGCCACAAGGGCACAGTGCTGGCTCATGGTCATCCTGCTGTCCACCAGGACCCCCAGGTCCCTTTCCCCTACACTGCTCTCTAATAGGTCATTCCCCAACCTGTACTGGAACCTGGGGTTGTTCCTGCCCAGATGCAAGACTCTACATTTTCCCTTGTTATATTTCATTAAATTTTTCCCCGCAAATGAGAAGAAAAAGCAGAGATTCTCTATTCTGATCATTTGCACAAAACAAGTCCCTCCATTAATTCTTACATCAAGCCCAATAGCTTGTGATAAACAGAACATACCTTTCAGACACTTAAGTCTGCTCAGTGCCAAATTGCTCTGTACTTGGGCAAATAGTGATATAGACACAGCATTCTACAGAGCAAGGAATAATTTATATTAAAGGACATGAAAAGTAGGAAAAAAACTATTTAAGATACAAATGCAAGGGACTGCTTATTTAATGAGTAGGTATCTAAACAGGAAGATTAAAAGAGATAAGAAAAAAAATTCTAGTAAGAAGAATGTGCTTTTTCCAAAGAAACAGAAGAACTGAATAATTACACTAACAAACTGCCACAGATATTAAAAAAAATAATAATGCAGTAAACCTCAAAATGTATAACTATTCTACTAAATTCCTAAATTCTGTTTCATATTTACAGGATGTGTTTCATAACCTATGTGGTCCTCCAGTGCCAAAATGCTGTTCTGACTAATGGTATAGCATACTAGCACTAAACATGTTACAAAGAAGCAGGAAACAAACTAGATAAATGCCAAATACACAAAGAAAAGCCTCACCCTATTTACTTCTTTTCTGCAGTAAAGATTCATTAATCACAGGGAATAGAACGCACATAAACTAGTTTGGGCAATACTTACAGCGGGGGAAAAAAGAGCAGCGAATGGGAACAACAACATGTGAACAAGCTGTTGATCAGAACAGCATGGCTCCTAATTATATGGGTCATTTCTGACATTCATCTAAACTAAGAGTTTTCTGTTTATCACTGGCTATTTCCAGATGGACTGAACCAGTAAAAAAGGGCTCCTTCTACTCCAACAATTGCAATGCAAGTCTACAGTTTCATATTCAGTGCTGCTGAAACTAATTTAAACAACATATTTTTCCCTTTCCTTCTCTGCTCTTCAGATTGTTTCCAGATTGCACTGCCTATGGGCTGCATCTGCACAAAGTGAACTGGACTAGAGAACTGAAAATAACCACCTACGTTCTTTCCTGAAAGGCAATGTTTATGGCAGCCTCAAAGAAATGCAGCTGAAACTGCAGCTTAAGCTTGATTAATCTTTTTTAGATTTAAAACACTCAACCATCCCTGTAATGATACGGTCAAGATTCCTCACCCAACAGTGTTTGTTGCTTCTGGATGTTTTTGAAGCCACACAATGAACTAGCTCTGGGCACTAGCCTGCCTGAAAAAACAAACAGCCTTTCCTCTCCTCTCCTGCCGCACTTTTAAATTTTTTGGTGGGCACAGGGTGTAGGAGAGAAAGAGGGGAAAAAAAATAGCTCTTTCACTTGGATCAGATCGTTGGGTTGAATAGCTTTCTGGCAGCAAAAACCTTTGTTCTAGGACAAGAGAAGGGGGAGTACAGTGGAAGGAACCAGCAGGTAAGATCAGAGCCTGCTCACAGGAGCTGAAGCAGTGCTTTAGCACAATGTGTCCTCACTGCCCAGCACCATAAAGCACTTTGTAAGTGTTAGGAATATTTTAATTGCAGCATCAGAGTCAATTCCTTTCTGATGAAAAATTAAAAAACATCTTTACTCTAAAAATGGATGAATAAATTTGGTGCAAGTCTGCATTCTGCATGCATCCCTTTTCCAACTTGTGGTATAGAACCTGATCTAGGATCTTTCCTCCCAGCATTGGCCACGTTAAATGTAATGCAGTTAAATGCCATCAGATAATGCTAATGTGAACTGGCATAGATCCTAGCTGGGTATATTTTTACTAGGATTTTCATAGCAGATCTGCAAAACAAGCATCGGTCTCAGGTATAAAAAAAAAGCATAACATGGTATATGAGAGTGCTTGAAGAAGAAAGTATGCAGCCTGATTTTCATATCCCAGGTCAAGTCTGCTGATATTTCAATTAGAAAATAATCTTTTAATCAGAGCAACTTTTACAGAACATCTTTAAGAAGTTTATGGAAAAAGAAGCAGTGTTCAATTTGCAGCAGCGATCACCACCCACTTTGTTACAGAACTTAGTTTAGTACCCTCTCAGTAGTAAGTTGCACAGTTACAGTCCATAAATTCACTGGTAAAGCCTCAGTAAACTCAAAATTGGCAACATTCACCTGGCACATTCATAGGAAAAGCTCCCCCAACGTGGAATGAAATCTTACCTTAAATCTTAAAATGTCTTGAAATTTTCTACGAAGTCCATTAGCTAAACTCATCCATTCTAACTCAGAAACTTGTCTAACTTACCTACAGCAGCAATTTGCAGACTTCTTGATATGGGAATGACCTTCAGCAAATCAAGTTTTTTTTCCAATCCCAAGTTGCCACATTCTCCTGACCTCAGAAGGATCTTGTGACTCTGCTTGATTTCACAATCTCATATGTGAGACATATGAAGCTATAGAATGCTCTTTCTACCTCCTCCTGTTGTTATTGAATATCTGGATTGCCATGGACTTTTGCTCCAGATCAAAGGAGCATGGCATTCCACCTAGCATCTGGTCTTTTCATCAAAATTTATTTCCAAAACTCATTACTGTCTCCAAAAATGTTAATACTTCTTTTAATTTACTATGACATCTTGATACATTTTTCATTTCAATTAAAACAGGAGATAGATTTTCTTGGCCTCTCTCCAGCTATGAATTTCTCATGTTCAGTCCACTTAGGACTTAACATCTGATACTGCATTTCAGATGTTTTCTCTAACTCAGGCATCCAAATAAGTGATTTTCTTCTGACACGCTTCAACAGATGCCAGGAACTAGGATCCATCCTTCGCCATCCACCCAGCAGGGAAATCTACAAACTGTTTTCTCCTTAGTTCAACTATCAGGACTTAAAACCAACTATTTCACAACAAAAGCACAGACTCTGGAATTTTTTCACGTGAATGCTGGCTTGAAAACATGATTTTCACAACTCACAGAAGCCTCTGTTTCCTGACATGAGGGACAGCTTGGCTGTCGCGTGTTTACGCCAGGTGGCTGTTCCCTTCTAAACACATTCTCAGGCCCTTCCTTCCATTTTTTCCACACTCCTAGAAAAGTGGCAAGTTTGTTCTCTTCTAGGTCATGCTATACTGTAACAGAAAACACTAGCCAATCCTTACAGAACAGTACACATTATACTACTGAATTTAAAAAAAAAAAAAAAAAAAGAAAAAGAAAAAGATACACACATTCTGGAGGAAAACCGCCAAAATTTCTACAATTAGTAAGAGTGCTAGTTGGGTGCTCTTTTAAGTCCTTGGAAAAATACAGTAAAATGCAGGATAACAGATCTTAGAAATTTATGAAACTAATTATGTGATAAAAGATTAATAAAATCAAAGCAGTAGTGGTGTCATTCGCATATGCTTTAGCACAACAAGAAAAGTAAGGTCTAAAGGAAAAGCTATTTTTAATTACAACACCTGATATAGACAGAATAAAGCATTATTAGCATTTCTGACAAAGGAAAATTCAGACAATAGCTTATAATGGTTTACGAGTGTCCTCTGGTCTTGACGGTTCCACCAATGGCTAAAACATATCACACCATCTTTCGGCTAAAAGCTTTCACTGTATTAACTACTGTTTTTTTCTCTCATGTATATCATTAATTTTTCACAATTACAATAAAATTTAGACATATTTTATTTCCCTGGGTTTTGCTTCCTCTTACATGATTTAGTGGGAGGATTATGCCCAACAAAACTTGCCTGTTTTTCCCAGCTTTCTGAGTACGGGGTGTAGGTGGCAATGGGGGGACTGCAGGGTGGACTCTGTGAGAAGTGGTCGGAGCTTCCCCATGCTGGGCACAGCTGGATCCAGATGATGTGAAAAGACCCACTGCAGGGCAAAGCTGAGGCCCTCAGCCATGACGGCAGCACCTCAGGGAAACTATGTTTAAAAAAGGGCAAACTGCTGCACAGGGGGGTGATGTAAAAAGAAGTGTGAGAAATAAACCTGTGAACACTGAGGTAAGAGAAGAGCAGGGAAGGAGATGCTCCAGAGCAGAGGTTCCCCTGCAGCCCATGGAAAACACCCCAGTGAAGCAGGCATCCACCCTGCAGCCTGGGGAGGACTCCTGGCCAGAGCAGGAGAACTCCAGCTTGCAGACGATCCATGCTGGAGCAGGCTCATCCTGAGGGACTGCAGCCCACAGAAAGGACTGACATAGGAGCTGTTCTGGAAGGACTGCAGCCCACGCAGGGACCCAACACTGACGCAAATGAAAGCATGAGGAGGAAGAAGCAGCAGAGAGGAACTGTTATGAACTGACCACAACCACATCCCCATGCCCCTGTGCCACTCACAGCAATGAGGAGGGATGGGAATGAAGGAGCAAAGCTGAACCTGGGAAGAAGGGTGGGGTGGGAAGAAGGTGGTTTAGGTTTTTCTATTTTTTTCACACCGTCCAACTCTATTTTTAATTGGCAATACATTAAATTAATTTTCCGTAAGTCTGTTTTGCACCTGATGGCAAATGGTAAGTGATCTCCCTGTTTTCCACTCAAACCAAGAGATTTTTCTTTTTGTGTTCTCCCTCCACTGTCCTGTTGAGAGGAGGGAGAGAGAGAATAGCTAGATGGATATCTGGCAGCCACCAAGGGCAACCCACCATAGTCTAATAAAAATATTCTTTCTTTTCAAATTCAAGTAACAGGAAAGAATAATTGAAAACACTAAAACAATTCTACAAAGGCAATTTAGTTTTGCCTCAAGCATTGATGTGCTATCTTATCTTTTCTTTAGCTATCCCAGATCCCACTTAGCCATGTCAGATTTGGATAATCTTTATGTGCTTCTCACTGCATGATGTTGCCGAAGATAAACCCTATGCCAACTGAGCAGACCTTCAACAGAGACACTGGACTCAGAGTCATGTGGAAAAAATTCAGTGAAGTTAGGAGAGGAAGCCCGAGAGAAAGGGAAATCATAGGTAATCTTTCTGTATGGAGAGCTGAACAGAGGCAAGGAAAAGACAGGGACACATCAAAGATGTACTAATGGAATGAGGTCATTTGGATAGTTCCTACTACAGGATAAAACCCTGATGCATCTTTCTGTCAGGCTACGTTAATTATAAGAGTATAAATTAGAAGAAGACAAAACATGGACAGAAAACCAAAATCAAGCTGTGGAAGGAAACAGATTTAAAAAATCTTAAGTCTTCAATTCTTTTCAAGTCTGATCAACATCTCTGCATCATTTGTACTGCTTCCTTCAGTATAAAATTTCCAATTATTCCAAAAAGTACTCTGTTTGCTATTCTGCAGCTGTTTGTATCAGGACATATTCTGAATCACAGTTTGAAAACAACGAAGAAACTTCACAGACATTTTGGCCATAGTACTCAAAATATACCAGTCAAACTAGGTCACAATTTTATTCATACTTTCAGGTTGGATCCACTTCACTTGGCTTTGTTTTTAAATCAGCCAGTTAAGGAACAAAATTTTCTTAATTTCCTTTTTAATATTTCCCCTTCAAGACTCCTGAAATCCTTTGTCTTTCAGACATCTGTCCTAAATTTGCCATTGTAAATAGTGAGACAAATAATTAATTTCATTTCTTCAACAATGTCAAGCTCTTCAGTGTCTGAATGACTCTTGCCAACTGTTGGAGACCTCTGTTGTCTTCTCTCCAGAATCTCCCTTATGCTGTATGCAGTGAAAAGTACTCTTTATATGACTTAACCTCTCATGTAATTACATTTCCTTTCATTTACCATCTTTACCTTCCTTTCACTTTCTGTATTACAATGTCAGCTTCATACTATAATTTCTGCAATCTTGTATTGTCAAGACAGCTCTTATTTTCAGATAGAGTTTGTATATCCCTATTTATATACTTTCTCCACTATCCAAGACATAAAAATCATTACCTATAATGAGTGCATTTTACCTCTCAATAATGAGAGCAACTTAAAGAGTGCAACTTATCTTTCAACACATCCCACTTTGCTTGTGTTTCTTCATTATTTTTTTCTACTTGGATTTCATCCAACTGTTTTGCACTTAAATACTTATGGGTTAGATAAGATTTTTTTAAATTGTTTACACAAGAATTTAAAAATAATTATGATGGTGTAAGCTATTCAGATACAAATCATTTGTGTCTATTTTAAAATATATATTAACTGGGGGTTTTTTTGCATTGTTATCTTAGGCTTAAAGAACCATTACACTTTTATGTCACCCCTCAGTACCACTTTTTCCCTCATGGAATGCTGAAACACTTAGAATACAAATACTGTAGATGCACTTTTATCTAAATAACATAGTAAACAGTTGTTGTAATCAGGGTACCTCATCATCCTTCCAAAATTAAATCTATCCAAATGAAAGGATGACATTTGCTTTATGAGCAGTTCAAAATTATGTATGTTGATGAAAACATTACAAATAAAAAGAGTATTTTTAACTTTATTTTCCTGTTTATTTCAAAGCACCAAATTGAGTATTTGAGGCTACCATATCAAGATTTAAGCTCTTTAACTGGATATCCAAAATGAGACATCCAGTTCTGAAAGGCATTGAGCATTCACTATACACGAAGTTTTAAATTAAAGCTTCATCTAATTAGAGGTTCACTACTCTAATAAACACTGGTTGGATACCTCAAATCAGAGGTCACATGTTTGGGAAAAGCTGCAGAGCCTCTCTGGCAGACCATGGATAATTAATGGAATTCATAAGTTTAGTGCTGTGCTCTAGAGCTGATAAGAAACTGCTTAAAATTCTTCATAACCCTGCATGTGGGGATAAAAAGGTAGCCACAGAATAAATAGACAATTTTTTCAGAACTACTAAGCACCAACAGACCCCGTTCAAATCAACAGGGGAAGTAGATGCCAACTACATTTTGGAAAGCACTGACTTTTGCATATTTGGAATTCATTCTTGAGGCTAGACAGTTTCTCTGCTGAGAGCATCTTTTAAGCATGTGCTGAAGGGCTTTCTCAATAGGGATGAATTTAGCATGTGTTCAAATGTTGTTCTAAATAGTTGCCTTCCCTTTTCAAATGTGTCACTCTCTTGATTTCTGTTGCTCCTTATGATTTAATGTAAGCCAAGACACATTGCCACCATAATACCAGAAAAATAAAAAGTTTGTTAAAGAGACATCTGTAAATGAAGCAGGTTCCAAATTCTTTATGGCAAGCAAAGTGGCGTGAAAGAAATTAAAGTAACACAACTAATGAAGAATATTTGAATGTCGTTTACTCATCTCTGGTTCCTACTAGGATTCTCTCCAATTGCATGTATTCCTTTTGTATCTATTGAGGTACATTTGCACAAATCAAAACAATATTTCAAACTTCCACTCAAATTGATGCCTAAAAAGGAACATCATGTACCTAGTACCTGTCTTCTGCCTTTGATTAGCTCAAAACTTCTGTTAGGAATGTAGGCACAATTCGCTTTGACAACTGTATTAAGTAAGTATTTTAGGATATCTGGATAGGAGTAATTTTAAGAGTGATTCCATGAGAAAAAAAAAATTGTAGTCAATAAGCTTATTTTTTTAAGAATCTCAGGTACGAAACCATTTGCTTCTTAAGTTTCAGGCTTTAGAAGTTTTATTAACAGCTCCTGTGTAGTCAATGCATTTGGTACTAACTTAGCCAGTGTCAGAGCAGTCAGCTCATCGAGGAGACAGCAAACACCAATGCATGAAAAGAAGCAAACAGCACAGTATGGCTCTGAGCAAGGGGAATGGGGACACCTTCTCAGCACTGCTAACATCTAAATGAAGCCAAGACAACCGATAATAGCTTATGTGGGGAAAAGGGAAACAAGCTTTTGAACAGCAAACCCCATCTGCAGATCTGAAATAGAAGTGAGACTCCAAGAGTATTTGAAAAGAATTGCTCTGCATTTAACTTGGTTCAGCTAATTAATTATACAATTTGAAAGGAATGAGTGATTCTCAACTACCCCTCGTGTTCCACAGGTACCAAAGGAAGAGATGATAAGGCTACAGACCACCTGCAGTAGAAAAACAATTCATTATCTCCCAGGTCACAGAGAGGGGATTAGCCATGAGGGAAATAAAACTCATATTTTAGATCAGAGTTGAAATGTTATCATAATTTTTTAAGGTAATCTGTACCAGCTGCTGTACAGTGGAAAACCACAGCCAGTCTGCACCAGACACTTCTTGCTCAGCTCCGAGTTTAATGCAGTCATAAATTCTAACCCAGTTATTCTCCTGACCAAAGCATATTACAGAATGCTGGACTCTTCATCAAGAAACCTCCTTTTTTTGGAGCCCTACTTCTTTCACCAAGGTCCTTCCAGATGCTGCCCTTTTTGGCTGAGGCACATACTTGTTTCTTTAATCCCTTAGGCAGGCGCAGCTGAGAGAAGGTAAGCTACTTAGCCAAAGCTGAGGCTGAATACCAAGACCCCATGAGGTGTGAGCTGGACTATATTCCAGATCTGGTATTTTGATTAGGCATTTCCTAATTACCGGATTCTTTAGTGAAATTGGAGACATATTTCTAAGAACCTACCATTAAATATACAAAAGGCACAAAATGAAATTAATTTTAGAATTAGATCTATCATTAGAGACCAGTTTCCATGGCATATTAGGTTGGACAGGATTTTGCTATCGTTTTGAAACATGTGCATGACTTTAGTTGTCTTGACAGGCTTTGTCAAAAAAAAAAAAAAAAAAAAAAAACAAACCAAAAAAACAAACAAAGGAGAAGATAAAAAAATGGTAGCTTCCTCAAGCCCCAGGCAGGCATCCAGATGGTTTTAGTTGGTGGGAGGGGTTTTTATATTACTTTCATTTTTTTTAGCAAATGTGTTTTCAATAACTGAAAATGAATGCCAGTTTGATTGACAACATTTAATTATGCACCAATACTGTTATGTTCAAAACAAAAAAAAAACATGCTGTGCTTTGTAAAAGACTTACAATCATTGAGATATCCAGCAGGCTACAAATATGTCAGTACAGAAACAGGCTGTGCCTGAGCTGTCCCAGTTGTCTTTGGTCAACTGCCATTCTAGAATAGCTAAATTACTCTTCTGATCTGTTCAGTAAGAAATTAGAACTCTTTTTTTCTGAGTCACAATGATAACTTATGCTCACCTCACTTTCAGACAAAATTAACACAGCAAACCCCTCCTTGTGACATCTGACCAGAACACAGCACGACATATGCTAAGCAGAACACTACAAGTACATGAAACCCCCTTTGCAAACTCCAGCGTCCTGCTCAGCAATTTTCAAGTGGAGCTTAAGATCCAGGTGTTGATCTTTAAAGCTCTGGCTAACTAAGAACTGATCAATCTAACAAATTATTGCTTTCCCTATGGAAAATTCCCACAACTATGTTTGTCAAAGGTATTTATGTGCTTGTTTCATTATGGCATAGATAGTCATTGTCTATAAAAGATCATTTGTGTTAGCCAGAAATATTACAGCCTAGATCTTCTGAATTAGATAGCACATTTGGCAAAGTATATGTTGCAAAACATAATATACAGCTTCCTGGGCCCTTTCTTTATTCTGAAGGGCTGCTACTGACTATTATGTCTATATCAATGGAATTTTCTTTTGAGCATTATATTTTTAAATTATTTAGTGGTGGCCTAATTCTGTTTCTACCATTAGAGTCTGAATACTTCTGTTCACAGACAAGCCTAGCTATCTACATTAATGGAGTTATTCCTCAGAGTTCCAGTTACACTATTTGATCATTGAGAGCAAAGAAGAATGTTGACAAACTTTTACAGCCTCAGCAATTAGAGGTCAACCCCACCCTTTTTTAATGTGTAAAAGGATTAGATCAATATACAGGTGTTTAAGAGCTTAACTATGACGAGGTTTGCTATAGCTGCATGTCAGTTCAGCTTGCATCTAAATCTTATGAACGTGATGCTTGTTGCTAGTTGCTTGTGCAAACTGAGATTTCTAAGTTCTCATACTTAATTGCTTTTCCCAGAATGGAAAGTCCATTTATTCCTTTCACAGAATTCCACTAATAAATACAGATAGCTTCCTTCAATGCTGCCTTTTACAGCTCATTGTTTAATTTCCTCTGTTAGTTACATAGAGAGAAATGACAAGCTGTCCCATGAAAATTAGGACAAAATAATCTCAAACATAGTTAAACAAGCTGGAATGTTAAACTTTTTTCAGCCATGCAAAATGCTCATGTTCTATTCCCTATGTACAAATATTTTATACTCTAGAATCATAGAAATACTGTTTGAAAGAGTCCTCTGGAGGTCTCTAGCCAACTTGCTGCTCCAAATGAGATTGCCACCAGCACATTGTCACCCAAGACTTGGGCTGTGTCTTGGAAACACCCAAGGATAGGGATCCCACAGCCTCTCTGGGAAACAGGTTCTACTGCTGTATTACCCGTCCAGTAAAAAAGCTTTTCCTAATTTCTAGTCTGAACTTCCACTATTTTATTTCATTGGAGAGTATCATTAGGATTTTTTTAAATTATTAGTCATCATAAGGGTGAGAAACACAGATTTTGTGTATGGATTAGTAGTTAAATTAATCTTTAACTGTGTTGGGCTTTTATCACTTTCTCAAATCCCCATCCCCATAATTATTTCAAATCATGGTACTCACTATGTTGTTCTTGAATTTCACGATTGTGAAAGATGACAGTGACTGTAAATCACTTTGTGTTGCATCAGTACTTTGACCTTCCAGTTTTTAGACGAAGTTCAGATCTTACCATTTTATATTAACAATGGCTCTATACCCACACCTGGATGCACTCTATCTATTGCAATCCATAACAGACCATGCAGGAGCATAAAGCAGATCAACTTTAATCAAACATAAAATCACATGCTGCTACCAGATGTAAGGTGTACCTTTGGAAATAAAGTGATCAATCATAATATAGAACAAAACATGTACTAACATCATCTTTTTGTTGAAATAACTACATAAATAATTTTTAAACAGTTTCAGATAAGTTGATGGGTCTGAAAAGGAAGTCAGTGGCTGCGATTCTCAGCCAGTTATCTTAAGATAGGCTTTGTTTCAGTGTTCCCATCCTTGAAAGCTTCATGTCAGGCTGGGAATATGACTTCTTGCTTAGCTTCATGGTTCAATTTTGACCATAAATATCTGCTTAAACTACAAGCAACAAAGTGTAAAAAAACCCCAAAATGGATGCATAAAAGGCACAGAGCTGAAAAGACTTCTGTTCTTTAAAGTTTTAAAGATGCACACATCCATAACTCTAGAAGCACACACACATCATTTAAAGGCTAGAACAAAGCTGACTTTGTAGTTATTTCCAAGGAGGGAATCTCCCACTCTAAAGTAAACCATGCTGCTGAAAAACCAAAGAGTAAAGATACAGGGAAATGGAAGTGGGGGGGTGCGATATTTATTCATAGTACTCATTACAGTATTAATCATAACAGATAAATGAGGTCTCTCAGATATCTTATACAGAATATTGTTTCATCAGTCTGCATTTAGACAGATGACAATCTACAAACAGAACAGTTGCTGTAAGGAGCCATGAATTTATGAAAGGGAAGAGAAATCACAAGCTTAGCTAGAGGTAAATGTATGAAAATGTTTGCAACCTCATTACAATTCTCACACAAGTATTTGAAGTTTTTGGCAAACTTACAATTGCCTGAGAACAGTAATGCACCAGGTGATAAAAACTAGGAAGATTTTTCTTTCTTAAAAACATAAATTGTAATGAAAAATGTGTCTATATTCTCTATAGAGAATAATGACTTCCAAGAATCTTTTGGATTCCAGCTAATACATCTTAGATGTCAGAAACGTAAAGGTTTCCTTGACGAGTTACACCCATGCACTCATATGAAATAGCAATGGTGGAATTGGCAAACTGATGAAAACCACGTTCTTGCTGTCGCATTTAGTGAAAATTCACCATGCATTTCTCTTGTAAGTCACTAATTTTGCCATGTCAACTGCAATTTTAATTTTAAATTTCTGCTAGACAAGAAAACCTGAATGGCTTTAATAATTACTTTGACTAGTAAAAAAAAATGCATTTTTTTAATAAGGACCACATTTCCAAAATTTTCCGCAGCTTTTTTTACTTTGTTTAATTTTGAGAGAAAATTTAGGTGTAGGTGAGAGAAAGAAAAGGAAGGTACTGCTGGAAGAGAAAACACTCTCAGGCATGAACTCAAGTACCAACAAAACTAATAGTTACCATATTAGTCTAGTCATGCTTGCATTTGCATGAAAAAACCCCACAGTTGAGTGGCTAAACTCCTGGCCTGGAATTTAGGAAACCACTGTTTATGTTCTTCTATGCCAATCTGAAAAACAAAACCCATCTTCCCTTCAGGAGAACATAATGTTTTAACAACATTTTGGTGGGCTTTTTTTGAGGACAAGAATACCCCTAAAAGATCTACCATGGGTCTACTGCTGCTATTACTACTTATACGATTGGGTCTATTCCAACTTGTATGAGCAATTAAACATAAATTGAGCTAGAAGACAAAGTGATTTATTAGATCACCGTTTCAGATATTGAGGATTAGGGAGATGCAAGCCTATGGTCTGACATTGGATGCAGTTACTGGATACCTTTGCTTCAGTAAAAAAAAAAATGTCTTTAGTATGAGCAGCACAAGACAGGGAGAAAGAGGCAGGGAATTTCTCGTTTCTGTGCCACATGTGACATATCCCATCCATCTATCCCCATAGTGGTTCTCATATTGCACTTTTCTACCAAACAGAAAGCTGTGCCAGAGTAGTTCTCTGTAGATCCTAGTAGTGGCATAACATGAAATACAAAGTATGAGATGCTGGGTAGAGACAAACAGATTTATTTCATGTCTAAATTAAACATAGTTAAATGACAATAGAGAGGATTAGGATAATCTCTAGGCTGAACAGGGGATTGCAAATAAATCAAATTGCTCAGTTTCAGAGATGTGCATGAAAAGTGAAAAGACCCCAGGGTCCTCTGCATAATAAGAACATTTGTTATTTAGGAAAAGAGTAAAAGAAGCAAACAAGCAAACATACATTTCTTTTTGAAGCATTTAGGAAGTCCTCTGATACAGTGACTCACTTTTGCAAAAGCACTTTTCCACTTCATTCCTTCAAGCAGCCATTTAGGGCTCAGGGTTTTTTTTCACCTTCTTGCCCACTTGTGCAAGTGCAAGGAAGAGGTGAACAGGAACAAAATTCATGTTCATTTGGGATGCATGCCTTTTCCTAGCACTCTGTAAAGTACATTTAGAATAACCCAGAGCTGAAAAACAAACAAACAAACAAACATCATATCCCTTATCCCTATCCACCTTGCTCTTTACTCAGTTCTTCTCCTAATGAAAGGTGCAGAGGCCCAGGGTTCTTCCCTGAGTCCCCAGCACAGCCCAGAGCTGCGCAGCCAGGCTGCTCCTCAGGTGACAACCTCTGCAGACCACCTCTTCTGCCACCAGTGCCACCTCCCACTAACACACACGGGGCTACGCCCCTCTCCTTCTCGGCAGCTGCCGCTTCCCGTCCTTTCAAACCAGACGGACCCTGTGCCCGCGTTCCCTCCCCGGGAGCGCCCTCGGCCCCGCTCCCGGCCCGCTGCGGAGCGCAGGGTCGCCGGCAGCGGCAGCAGCTCCCTCTGGTGGCGGCGGCGGCGCGGCTGGACAAGCGGGGCTGAAGCCGATGTGGCTCAGCGGCAACAGCCACAGGCGGCTGGAACCGTTTCGGGCATCAAGACCTGCCGGGGCTTCTGGGGCCGTGCTGGGGAACGGGCCGTGCTCTCTCAGCTCCTCATGGCGATGGAGCCTGCTGGGGTGAGGGGTGATGCCAAGCACAGAAAGGTACGGCAGAATATCGAGCTTGGTCGTGTTACTTTTCATGTTAGGATCTGAACACTGTCACAGTTCTCCGCTGAAACCTCTTCTGTGCAATAGCAGAGGTGTTACTAGACTGACTGATAGAAGTATGAGAGACTTAGCACAGAAAAAAAGGGATATTAAATATACATATGCATCGATATCAGTGAGTGGAAGAAACAAAATCAGATACTTAATATCTCGTGTCCCAGTGCATATTCCATTAGTTTAAAGGATGTTTTTCTAGGAAGAATGTCAACCCTCACTCGCTCTCCTTCCTGTCTCCACAAATCAGCAGTATTACAAACCAGGGATTCTGCTCCATTTGAAATGAAAACATTCCACTCAGTCTCATACACTTGAGATCTCTCCTGCTTGGTCTCCCACTTTACTGCCTAGCTGCAGCCTACTTTTTTTTAAAGATAAAAAGGTACCAATAAAATTGTACTGATATTTATCTTGGAAAAACATCCTTTATTCTTTAAGATAATTACTATTTTGTATATGGTTCTTTTTCTGTTAAGCATTGACTAACAGATGAACAGAATATTACTGCATATACTTTGAAATTCCATTAATATACAGTACTGCACCTATTGGTTCACCTAAGACTCCCTTCCTGATGTTTTTGCTATCAGAAAACTCTCCAATGAATCACCCTAGTGACTTAGGACCATGGCCCATGCCTTCAGAAAACATTTGAACATAACTCACACAAACTCAAATCTCTCAACAGGAAAAACATATTCCTTTACTTGCTTTCCAACAGAGGGGTAACATAGGATACATTTAA
The DNA here is from genome assembly GCF_036013445.1 of Caloenas nicobarica. NCBI lineage: Eukaryota > Metazoa > Chordata > Aves > Columbiformes > Columbidae > Caloenas > Caloenas nicobarica. The sequence goes on along the minus strand of NC_088248.1, from coordinate 52,000,050 downwards.
CTCAGAAGCTGGCCTTTGGTAGGGGCCAGCACTATATGTTCAAGAAAAATTTTAAGAATTTAGGGCAAATATAAGGAACAACCACCCAGGAGTATAACAACAACTTCTGGCAGCCTAAAATTTTGAACCTTCACAAGTCAGAGGTTACAACTGGACTATTGTGTTTGAAAGCCCCCAACAGACCAACCCCTCATGAAGTTCTCCAAACATTTTCATACTTTCTGGTTTTCTCATCATCCTGTGGCAATGAGTTCCATCACATAGCTACATATTCTGTGAATATGTATCTTTTTTAACTTACTGTCAATAAGCAAAAAAAAAAAAAAAAGGCACCTACTGATATAATGAAAAACAGTGAGTAACTGTTTCCTGTTCTATTTCTTCAAGACATTCAAAATTGTATGGATATCTACCACAACCACTTATTCTTCAGCCAGCTGTTTTGCAGGAGGCAAACAGTGTCTTCCTCCTATTTAGTCCCTCCACACATCTAAGCCATTCCATGTCTCTGCTGGTGTGGCTTTCTGCTATTTGCCTTTTACAATTTGATATAATGAGATTTTCTATATCGTTCTTTGCAGATTCATGACGACAGCTAACACTCTCTTTGCCTTCTTACAGTCATGGAGCCAGAATGCTGTCTGCAGCAAACTGTCAGGTCTTTTGGGTTTATTTGTGGTGAAGCTATCTGAGGGTCCAGCATTGTATTACACAGAGTTAGAGTTGTTCCCCACTCTCTAGCATTCTTTTGCACCTATTGGCACAAAGTCATCTAAACATTTTATCAGTCACTCTCTCCAGTATGAGACCTTTATGTGATTCCCAGCTATTCATTTTAGACAGATAATTCTGTATTAGCAGAAATGTTCTTACTTGACTATTCACTACTTTCCCAGACCACAAAACCCTGTAAGACTCCATCAGTAATCTTATTCACTGTGGAGCCTAACCGTTCATTCTTATTTTTCCTTCTGTCTTTAATGAGTAATCAATCTATGAGAAGAGTCTCTTTTAGACTTCTCAGTGAAGACTCTTGTTAACGGCATTTTTAAAAGCCAAGTATGTTGTATTAATCAGCATTTTCACTGACTCCTTCAAATAACTTTTTAATAGAGTTGTGAGGCATTGCTTCCCCTTGTAAAATGGAAATAAACTTCTTCATCTCTTCCTTATCATGCATTTCCATTTACCCACCAATCTATTCTTTACTAGAATTTCTGCCAAACAACTTCTTTCTTCAAGGTCTTCTCAGATAATTGATGTCATATGTGCTAAATTTCATTCCTCTCCAGTTAGTAACTCAGCAACGTCTTACTTGTGTTATTTTAAAGTCTTGAGTGAATACCATATGGTCATAATGTTTATCCTTTATCTTATTAATGTGTTCTAATGTCTTTTATTAAAGCTATGGTTCACAAGTAAAGCAAATCCAGTGCTAGGGGTACTAACGCCAGAACAAAAACATTACAGCCACATGAATGCCAGTTCAAACATGTTCTGAGAATTTTGTCTGGTTGGTTTTGCACTAGCAATTTCTATGTCGTATGACATATCATTTGTCTTTTAACATCTTGCATAAAACCAGTACAAATTCCAAGTTGTGCATGCTTACTAAATCAACAGAAATGCATTCCCCTGCCCCCATTTCAACCAGATGAAACTTGTACTGATGGATTATTTGCTAGTGTGCATTTATGATGATGGAACATCAGCCTCACAGTTCATTTGGAGATTTATTTTCTTATAAAATATGCCTAAAAAGCTCAAACCTCTGTTTTACATAGGTTCAAAAGTGGTTACAGAAATTCATGGGAGAACATTCATCAGGACTCACTGCAAATCACTAGAATCTGCTACCATATAGTGTTGAAGTGTCTCTGTATGCTAGACCTAGTTTATTCTTCTTTAGGCATGTGCTAACGATCACAATTGGATCCAGATGCTAAGTAAGAGAGTTAATTTGATCTACCACCACTGTTCTCATTGGTCATTAAGCTGTACTTGTCCCCCAAAATTTTTTTTACTCCAAAAGGCTATTCCAGTCTTCCTATTCCAAAACTTATTTATATCTCATCTCCCAGCCCTTGTCTTGGGTATATATAAATATATATATTTAATGTATCTACACAAAGAATTAAGGCAATGGCCACATGAATACAGATAAGCAAAACACCTGAAAGTAGAATCGAAGACTGAGTGGTTATTGATTAGTAACATACCAGCTCCTAATGTATCTGACAGGAGGAAGAAAAACTAACTTCTCAGTCTGAGATGGTTTTTGTTGTTGTTTTTGTTTTTTAAAGAAATCTGTGGTATTCCACATTTGTCTTTGAAAATCTTTTGTCTTTTACACAGAAGACACCACCTCACAGCAGCATGCAATGTAGTCATGCCTACTGAATTTACATGCAATCATACTGCTGTTGGAATGAACTACACTTACCAGAACACAGCACAACTTAAAAATATCTTCATAGGCTACAAATGGCTACCAAACCCTAAATATGTGAAAGTTTAGAAATCCAGACCTAAGGTTGTCCTGAGACACTGTAGCACTGTCCCTGCATCAGCATCCTAGGAGGAGAAGATATAACCTCCCATACACGCGTACGCATATTATATCCATCTCAAAAGAGTTTATTCCAGAGTTCATTCCAACATAATAAGAAAAGGGAAAAAAGTTTTACAATGTTTTGTCTTTATTTTCTGGACTTCCACGTATCTCAAATATGATGATTAAGCAGCTGAATACAAATACGAACACAGAATCTTATACCATATATCTATACCGTATCTACCCAGTTACTAAGACTGCAATGCAAAGACACCATCTTCTAGAACAGGAACAGTTAGACTCTACAATACATCAAGGAAGACCTAGTTAAGAGAAACAGATGGCTTATTGCCCTACAGTTTTGCTCAGCATTGATCATCAAGCCACTAACTTTGTCCTTTGCTAAGGTAATCACCGAAAATCCTGAGTTGGAGGTATCTGTATTGTAGCACACTACAGAATTATAGAATGGTTTGGGTTGGAAGAGACCTTAAGGATCACTTAGTTACAACCCCCTCACCATGGGCAGGGACACCTTCCACTAGACCAGGTTGCTCAAAGCCCCATCCAACCTGGCCCTGAGCACTTCCAGGGATGCTTCTATGCTGTTCCTTGGCATGGTGACAATTAACCAAGTTACCAAAGGAGGTAAATGAATGAATCACTAATAAGATACAAATGTGCATTTGTATCCATTTTTTTTTCCTGAGTTTGGAGTGCAAGAAGAGAAAATAAGAGATAAATCTGTTTAAGAAAAGTCATTTAGTAAACAGAACCTACAGAAATCGTGCACCATTCAAATGGCCTGTGAAGTCCAGGGGACAGAAGAAAATATTGACAAAATCACTGATTCACTGTATGTTACTATTTTTGAAACCTAATTCATGAGTGAGAAAATAAGTTATCACTGAAATGCCCTGAAAAGGAATCTCTTCTGTGTACCAGGTTTTTAAAAAAATAAAATCTTACTCCAAGTTTTTCCCTACTTTTACTTCACTCCAGAAAGAACAAGAAAAAAAAACATAACAGAGCTATTTCCCAACTTTTATCTGCCTATTTGATGATGCAAGGGTGGATAAAAACTCCTGAAGACAAACAAAAAAAACCAGCAAAGCAAAAAATTTCAGATAACTAATATCAGGTCTTACGACTTCACTGAGCACAGAATCCAACAGAGGAATGACACACAGACCTGCTCCTCAAAATAACATATAATTTAGTGGCCTCTCAGAAATTATCCCCACCATCAGGTACAGTATCTTCATTTTCATTTTACAGAAATTTAAAAAATACATTTAATAGAGTGTGCCAGTTTTAGGTCACTAACTATCTCATCTATTTCAGATCTCTCTCTAACTTATTCTAAGTTTTGCTTTGTGCTGTGGTGGGATCAAGAGCAAAGAAATTATATGCAGTTCAAGAGAAACAAATTCATTTTAATAAGGTACCCTAGTGCTTCAGTAGTTAGCAAAACAATATCAGGGAACCTTTCACTACCACTGACATGATGAATCAATAAAATTACCGTGGCACTAATGAAATGCACCTACTTTCTTAGTCAAACAAAACAAAACAAAGGCACCTAAACCTGATCCTGAATCACAATTATTTGTTATTATTTTCTCTAGACATTTTGATTATAGTCCTCAAAAACGTCACTGGAACTTTATTGCTACACAGAGAAGCCACTTCAGATTAGAGAATAATTTCTCAACACAGAAAAAGTTGTAACTGTAATAATTACTTCCCAAGTTCAGGGTGGTACTTGCCACATATATAATTTTAAAGAAACAGAAAATTCAATCTACAAACTCAATACGGTTTGCAATAACTCATTTTCAGCCCTGGTAAGCATGCATGATTATCACCATTTGAAGAATGTATTCTAAGTATTGATATCTAGAAGAATTTACTGCATCTTCCTCAATGGGGTTGATCAAATGTTCTGATAAGAAACCAGTTGCTTGCAACATGGAATGTGAACAACAAACTAAATTATCAAAAGGGACACATTCCTCAGAACTCATGGGAACACATTGGGAAGCATGCCAACAGTATGTTCTGTCAGAATTATGGAGCCAAATAAAATGTAAACTTACTTTTTCTCTTATCCATTTTTTGTGACACAGATGGATGGGTAGGACTTAATACTGGCAGAGTGGCCATCCTGTCTGTGTTGCTAAAGGATGCACCTGTAGACCACAAAGTCGCCTCCTCTGCAGTGGAAAATATCTGTGTGCCATCCTCAGAGCCCTCTGCCAAAGCAGCATCATATGTAGGATGAGGACTGGCTTGAGTTGTGAGAGCAAATGATTCTTCCTGGAAAGTGTCTCTGAATATACTTGAGTTCTTGTTCATCTGGTCAATGTGGGATGAAGGCGTGGTGGTCCAGGAAGAGGGCTGTGTGCTGAGATCCATTGTGGGATCAGCCTTGGAACTGTTTTCAACCATGTTTGGCAAAAGAACATCAGATGTTTCAATATCACCATTAACTGTGAGGACCTCACTTCCATTTGAATAAAAGCATGTTTTTTCTAACACCCCTGGAAGAAAAGAAAAAAAGCACCAAAATTACCATCACCTGGAAGGACAAGTGTTACCAATTTGGTTTGGAAGGTTCATAACAAATATAATGGCACAGATTTTAAAAAGTAATATTTATTTCAAAGTTAAAATCGAAGAGAACTAAAGTTAACAATTTCACGTAGCAACAAAATAACTGTAGCACATTGAAACAAAAGCTATGACTACTGTAGGATAAACAGAGAAACATATAAATAGATAAACAAATGCTTCCATTAAATAGAAATGTTTTAATCTTACTTGTAGTACATCACTGAACTCTTACATGTTTATAGAGTGTAATTCCAGGGAGCTCCAACACGCATTCATTCTATCATAGTGTTAACAAGATTGGCAATACTATTTTTTTTTATCTTTAATTGTATTGTCTCTTGTTTTCATAGTACCACCATCTTTGGAAAGCTAATTCTGAAGCTTCAAGGGAACCAATAAACTTATAATATATTTTGTATTCACTAATATTTAAAATGGAAAGAGGTATTGTTTTCTCTATATAGGATTATGTACTTTACCACTGCTAAATATAAGTCCATGAGTTCTTTGTCCCTCTTCTGATACTGGATTTTAAATATTCAAAATTTTAGACACTTGCTGTATTTTTTTCATTTATGGTATCGTAGACAAACACGGACTTTGCTTAGTTGTATGTGTTGAACAGTTGCACGGAATTATAGTTCCCAAATCAAACCGGCTGCATAGCACTAAGGAGAGGCATCCTATAAGCATCGGGGTATTCAAACTAAATAGTAAGAGAATCTGGTTTTAATCTGTGACTATTACTGAAATATTTAATTAATCTAAATAATATAGAAGGTATCTCAAACATATATAGGACATATAACTTAGTTATCCTTAATAAACACTACAAATACTAACTCAATTTTTTTAACCCAATATATTAGAGTCATGTTTCATGCTAGAAGAGAAGCATCACTCTGTATCACAATATAAGAAATTTTTGGTACACAGCAAAAGCAACTTTTGCCACTACCTAATCATGTAAAAGAGTTGAACTATTAATAAACACAGTTGTGCTAGACTTCGTTGCAAATAGTGAAAAGGAATCCCTTGAAACATAAAATCTCCCAACTGTTTTTAAATACCCTGGCAACAACTGATAATTTTAATAGCTTTTCTTGTTGCCTAACAGTGATATTGAAGAACACCTTTCACATTGTTTCAAGACAATAAAGTAAAAACCAAGGAGTGAAGGATATTTGTCCTTTCAACAATGGGACACAGATATAACAGTCTTTCCTTAGCCAAAATCAAAAAAAAAAAAGGCCTAAAACATAGCTTCCTCCAGCTGGGCTCCATGTGGAAATATGAGAGGTTTTCTGCTTACCCTTTCAGCTCCTTTTCTTCTCTTTCACCCTTACTGCTACCTACAGGCTCTCAGGCCAAGAAGATGGTCACATCTGAAGTGCATTATCAAGAATTCACCTCCTGTTGTTCTCTACAAATCCTCTGAACTCAAGGCAAATCACACAGATTCTTTTTCCACTCTGATATGTAAGTTGCTTTTTCCTAGGCTTTCATATTGATTTGATCCTTCATTAGCTGCTCAGTACAGATGACTCTTGAGTCCACACAACACCCACCACCATCTCTCCTGAACTTTGTTTTCAGTTTGGTTATTGTGTTTACCAAAATGGCTAGCTGCATTATCGCCTCTCAGGCAGGCATCATTCACCTGTCACCACTCCAGACTCTCTCCCTAGCCAAATCCACTGCTCTAGCACCATACGCAGCCTGTACCCACTTGGGTACCCTGAGCCCCCTCCCCCTACTGTTACTGAATCCCTTTTCTCACCCCTTCATGCACTCTGCAGCTAGATGAAATCAGCTGACCGGTCTGAAATTCAAGGACTGAGCAGGAGGAAACCTTTATTAATCACAGCTACAAGCAACTAACAATACCAGAAGAACCCAACTTCCAGTTACAGTGTGAAGTGATTTTGGGCTAGAAACTTCATAAGTAAGAAGAAGAGGACCAGAATAGCTAAGAAGGGGCATTTTCTTTTTTATTGAGTAACTTTTTTCTATAGCAACTGGAACCACCACAAAAAATTTGTAAGATTCCTGAAATATAATGGGGTTTAATGCAATAGTTAGTATTTGAGATTTACTATATCCTAGTTTATCCAGCCTGAGTTGTTTTGGCTCCATTGTCACTAACTGTGAATAAATCTTTGTGTCTAACTTCTACTAGAAGAACCCAGGGGAACTTTATATCTATACATGTTAAAGTTTCTGTTCTTCTACCAGCAAATGTTCATGATTCATTGGGATTTGGAGGAATTTTATGTGTGTATTTTACAGAAGCAACTAAATACCTCCCACCTGCAAATTATTTCAGCAGCAATTTTTTTTTTTTTTTTGCTTGAGTCCTCTGGTTAGGCCAAACAGGAAAAATGAACATGCTCCAGTTTCACAAATAGAGACCAGTAGTAATGTGCTTTGCTAAAATCTAAGGAATTGTGACTGATTATGTTCAGAAATTGTACTCACTCATGTGTAGCTTTAATTAGATGCTTTGATTCCAAATAAAGCTTTGAATCTATATGATTCAGAAGCCTACTTTGTTTCAAACTTCAGTAGGGGTTTTTTGTAGTTTTCAAAAAGTTAAAATGAGCTTCTTTTTTTTTCTCCTTTGGAAAAGTGCATAATTTTTTTCCATAACTCAAGAATAGCTGAGGGGATTATTTTCACATTGTCTCTCCTCCTCCCCTAGGCTCCCCCCTTCACCACTCAACACAAAAATAGAAAAAACCTGGAAAAAGTTGGTCCCAAAGAGCTATGAATAATGCTTTAAAATTAAAGTAAAAATTATTAGCTATTTATATAACACCCAGCAGAATAGCAGGCAATACATTACAAGACAGGTAAACTCTTGAAAGAAGTTTAAAAAAATCTTTTTGTTTAATACAGTGGACCAATAAATACTGCTAAAGAAAATACTGAAGTTACCTACTGGATTCTATCCTCTCCTCTATTAGCCTTACTTCATTCTTTTTCTGGAACTACAAATAATAGCTATGTCTAACTCAACCCATAAGGTCATTTACTACTGTCACTGAGATTCCCAAATGCTCGTTTCCTTCTGCAACCCATCTTTCCAACAATAGCATTTTTTATTCTATTTTCACTGTTTCCTAGTGATAACAACTCTCCTGTCATTGACAGGTGTACCACACAATGAACCTCTTCTACACAAAAGGCCTCCCCAATTGTATCATCTCAGCTGACAATGAGTAGTATTAAAATTCTTTTTAACAGTTTTTCCCTGCCCACAATTTAACATGAACCTGGGCTCTGGTGCATATGCCCTTGAGACAGGTAGACATAGACCTCTGTTTGGCATTCCTGACTGACTAGCTCTGGATGACAACTCTGTTTCTACTTAATATGTGAGAGGTTTGGATCACCTTCCTGAGTCACCTTGTTCTTCCCTTGGGTTTTCCTCCTATCCTCTCATCTTCCCAATGCATGGTAGGGGATTCAAGCACTTAATTCTAGGCTACAGAGTTCACTCTCTGGGTTAGGCTCTCATTTGCTTTAATTTTCATCCTTTTCCCCCCTAAAAATACTAGTGTATATCTTCAATCTTAAATTAAGCTTACTGGAGATTTTGTATAGTACCAAGAGCCCTGAAGGAACTACTTAATTTTTAAGATATCTAATAAAACAGTGTGATGCTTTAAAACAGTCAATTCTTTTTTAATCTCTTCACTAATAAGACCTAAATTACTCTCTATCAATGTCTGCTACGAGCTATGCAACACAGAGAGTATGCATTTTATTCACATACACATGTACACTACATCCAGCTGTTCTTCAGATGTGAGTTCATACAGCACTGTAGACAGTAAATCATAAGCCAGATAATTCATTAGTTGAGAAATAGCAGTAAACATTTTGGATTTGTGCCTCCAGCTGCAGCTGGACATGTCCAGATGACAGAAATATAAGGCGCACTGGCCTTCATTGTGTTTGGTACAAAAACAAAGAACTGGCACCAAGCTTACTCAACTATAAGTGATGCTTTGCCAACAGTTTTACTGATCATTTTCCAGTTGCTGTTCACTATCAAAGAATTAATGTTTTATTTAAAGATCTGAAATGGACAGTTATGAAAGCTAAGAAATAGTCACACTGTTCAGGCTAATGAATTGAGATTTTGGCAGTGAATACTGTGGCTGATTTCTAGCTGTTCACAGCAGGAAATCTCAAAAAAAACAAGTTTAAAAAGCTAATGCAACAGAGCAAAGCAGCCTACCAAACATGTAATGGATGAGGCAGTTACACAGGGAATAAAACACTGGTTCACTATTATAACTAGCCAGCACGTACCCACTGAGATTTCTTCTGCAAGGTCTGTCCCTATGACTCTGCACTCTGAAGAAATGGGCACATCACTGGAGGTCCCATAGCACACCAAACCATTGCCCATCAGTTGAGCCGCAGCAAAAGACTTCATCCTGCTCCTCCTATCACAAAAAGACATTACCTTAACCTGCTTACCAGCTGCCTAAGGGGCCAAAAAGGAGATCAGTTGTATATTTTTTTTGGCATCTTAAAAGGTGACTTATTCAAATAATGGATCAGTTCCCAGAAAAACTGGAACTCAGAGTAGACTTTGTGGAAGACATCTTTTAAAGAAGCTACAGAACAAAGCCATGCTCCTAAGGTCCTGTGCAGAAAGGAGAGATTTTTCCTTTCATCAACTTCTGGCTTTCAGGCAATGAAGCATCAGCAAAAATATCAGGATCCTACTAAAGGGATGGAGGGGAGGACAGTATCTACCTTTCATATTGATGGCTGTTGTTGCCTGAAAGTTCCCAGTTAGAGCCATAACCCTGTGGTCTAATGAAAAACCTTATCTGGTGTCTTCTTTTTTTTCCTGTCTCTTGAGAACGATGTGTCATGTAACTAGAAATTTTTATTTATAAAGCTTTTCTTAACCTAAGAAATGAAATGTAATATACACATAATGGCTCTATTGCAATTCAGAAACCAATCCTGAACTCTGTGCCTGTGTTAAACACTCACTTTGCACTGGCTAATGAATAAAGCTCCATGGGCTCCTTGGGAACCAGTTATGCCACACCAGAATCCACACTTCAGTCACTGTGACCTTTTGTCCATCTGTGCTAGGTGAACTGCCAGACTTTCATTATTATTCTCTAGATCACAAGAACAATTCCTCACTGACCTCAGTGATATGCCACAGCAGACGTTCTGACCTCAAGCTGTATCCAGAGCATCTTTTTTTTTTTCCCCAACATTGTAGGTGTATCAGTAAAGAAGGCTTGCTGGACTAAACTAGTTTTTATAGAGGGGTGAAATACAGGCTGCTCTGGGATACACTCTTTTGGAGTTTCTCTATAATATACCTGTGTTGGCAAGATCAAATTAAAGAACTGGCAGATCATTTAGTTGATGATTAGCATCTTCCATCAGAAAAACTCCCAGGACCAAATGGTTTGTTTATATGTTAGTGTTAAACTCTTAATTTTAGACGCCTGTCTTACAGCAAATATTGCCATTGATTGACAATGGAATTGTTTATATTTCACATTGATTTCACAATTGTAACTTATGGATCTCCATGGTGCTAGTTACGTTAGATTTTGAGGATATGTCATATGCTGCAAGGCTCAACATCACTTGAAGAACTACCAGCACCTCCACATGATTCAGAGGTCAAGATCCTTTTACTCTAGAGCATAACTCCCTGCAACTTTGATTTCCTCTGTGTGACAAAAAGTTCCTTATGGGCCAGTACAGTTGGGTTCCCAAACTGATAGAGGAGTCTTGACATATGCATGTCACTTTATGAATGTGGAGGATCCAACAGCCACAAAGCTAAGCCTAGCATTTTTACTATAATGTAGTTTTCCTGATGTTTATTCTGTGAAGGATACACAGCTCCTTCTGTGTTCTCAAGAGGGGAAGGGAAAGGAGAACACAGGTCTCACAGACTGTATAATAGTAGTGATCACTGTTCAACCAGTGACATGCAAGAACATTGACAGCATCTCTCAGGTGGACAGAACATTGCTACAAATTTCTCAAACAACAGAATGATCTGAGAACTGCCCAGCCTGGTTCATACTTATACAAGGATAATACAAATGCAGCTATTAGAGTGAGCTTTGTTTTTAAGGAGAGTAGGATGAAAATCCCGAATACAGCATATCACACATAACACTTGTACTAATTTCCACTGAGAAACAAAATTAATTTCAAAATATGTGTCAGAGCCAAAATATAAACACGGCATGCTGATAATGTAAGGATGGTGGGAGAACCAAAACCTCTGTTATTTGCATACCCATAGTCAACAGTGCATCTTAGAGACTTTAATTATAATCCTCATTCCCACCACTGTTGACGGACTAACAGATTTTTAAAATATTATTTTGCAAAATGCTTGAATGCCTGCCATTGTGCACAGACAAAAGGGTATGCTGCTGGCCTGAAAGGCAGGCTTATTTGATGTGGTCCTGCAGTGTGATCATATGCCCAAAAATTCCATCTGGACTGTAGAAGTCTGACATACATGAAACCATTCTTGATGTGTGTCACAAGACTTGTTCTGAATTCTACAGAAAGCAACAGACAAAGCATTAGGTCTGGATGGCTGTTAAGAGGACGTGGTAGAAGACCACACGAGTGTGAGTTGGGGATACTGATATAAGGAATGGGAAAAATGGGACATCTACCATGGAATGCATTTATCACTATAAATATAATTTATTTTCCTTTATAGAACTGTAAGCATAAAGCATTTTGTTTTCCCAGATAAATAACTGCAATGATAAGCAACTATTGTACAATAGAAAAAAAATCGAATTTGGTATAATGCTCACCAGTCATGAAGAACTTTTTAAAAACAATGTTTCAAGTGGTTTAGAACACTTCCTATCTGCAAGGAAAAGAATGACACACCTCGAGTCAGATATTCTCTATTAATGCAGTGTAACTGTACTGCTCTACCTGTCTCCTTCCTCCCATGCCAACTTTTCTGATTCTTCAACATCAGAGTTTGCAATGATGTGCAGGCAAGAAAACAGATTTAAGGAAAGCGAATAGGAAAGTTCTAAGGTGCATGCACACTTTTTCATGTGTATATGCCTTATTTAATTAAAAATATTACAGAAGGAAAAGAATACCTACAAATTTACCACAGGAAACAAAATAATTTTTTGCAAAATATAAAAGGCCTAATTTTCTGATGAGTTCGTTACCAAAGTCAAATCAAAAAAGTTCATAAGGTTGTAGACATATACTGGAGCTCTCTATTTATATTTTAAGCACCAGTGAAAGATACAAGAATAACAACCACAGGATTTAACTCTTCCATTTCACGAAAAAATAAGAACAGTATTTCCTATATATAAAATAATTTGTGTTAGCCAGTCAGGTCTAACAACTTATTTCTTACATTGTAAGTTACCATACCAATATTAGACTGTAACAGAATTCAGTTATTGTTGATCTGAAATGAACATGAACTATTATTCTGGATATGGAGTATTCTCAATAAATAGAACAGACTATGTTATATTACACACACTTTAAAGATGCCCACAGAATTTGTTCACTTAATTCCAGTCATCTGATATATTTGTTTCTAGGCTATCAATGCACATAAAATAAAAGCTGCTAGCAGAAATAGAAGAATACTAAATTATAATCATGCTAATTCAAAAGATGCTAAAGGGAATTTTGCCAGTTTTAGATTTGAGTAATAACACCAAGCCTTATTCTTCACCCTACAGTAATTACATTGACTTAAAAAGAGACAGTCATGATTTTTGCTACGTAAGTAGGATCGGAACAGGTCCCATTTCCCCAGAGGACTTCATACATTTTAATGAGTGTTATGTCGATACATGCCTCAGAGGAGGAGATTGACTAGAGCCAACATAAGTACACCTGCTTTTTGATCTGCTTTCTCACCAAAGAATGAAAATCTAGGGCAGAGGGTATGAAGGATACAAATGGAATGCTAAACATAAGGAAAGTAAATTGAATGGCATCATATTTCCTAATTGCCAGACTTACTTGACCTTAATCCACTTCAGACTGTTCTTAGTTTAAAGATACATCCCAAGACCTACTTGTCAATCATAACATTCAATAGCTTTGAGTCTTTTTACTTCCCTAACTTAAGCTAAATGAAAATAACAGGCCTACAACTTCTTGTTGCAAATCCTTTACAGACTGAATTGAGAAAACAGATTTAAATTGTCTTGATTTTGACAGTGCTGAAGGTGCTATTGAGACATGATCAGTTTCCTCCTGTGCTTGCTGTTTGATTGAATGATGTGTATTGAAGTTGGGGGTTTTAAATAGGATAATAGATTTATATCTATATACCTCACATATTACCCCACTTGTTACAGATGTGCTTCTGAAGTACTTAGGGAAGCTCAACTAAAAAATATTCTCATTTAAAAAAAAAAAAGGTAAAAACCCTAGAAACACTCAGCATTGAAAGCAGGACAGGTGCTTTAACCTAGCATTACTGTCTTTCTCATGTTGTAGTTGAAGCAATTTAATGTTATGTCAGCTTTCCTAAAGGTAACAAAGGGAAGGTTTTTTAAAAAATTATTTGTAATAAATTATTACCTTTTAATTCTGTAACAGACAGAGTTAGTTAACAGACTAAGCCATTATGAAATCAAATATATCTGGAACAAGTTTCCACAAAACATACTTGGGGTTCTGCATTAATATATACTTCATATTTAGAAGAAATGAACATATTTTTCTTTAGTTGAACAGTAATGTTTTGTAGGCTGTTCAGAAAGATTTGTAGCTATTTATAAATCAACTTTCACCTGACAATAAAAATCAGATTTGCACATCAGTGTGTGACATAGAGGGATAAATCTTCCATTCCACTGACAGCGATCTTAAGTTCTAACATAAATATCTTTTTGTACTTGTAAAATGACTGCTGAAAACCATCTACATACCACATGCTTAAAGTAGTGTGCTCCTCAAAAAAAGCTACTTTGAGAATTTCAGAAAAGGCTTCCTCTTCAGTACCTTAGATACATTTTCAATATATAAATCTAAATAGCGTATTTGTTTCTCCCCACCAAACATCATTACGTCACTAGGTAGACTAGTTTGTTAGATAGATGTGCTAAGATGTATGTTTTACGTCCACAATTACATTAACATTTGAGAATGCAGTCTCAGTTTTAGTTTTCTTAATTAAAAATGTGTCAATTTACTCCATTAGCACTCACCTACAAAGGTAAGCAGGATCACCAATAAAAGGATAAGGGCACAGATGCACGGAATCAGTATTAGGAGTAGAAGTCGAAGGAACTTGGCAGAAGCCAGTTTCTGAGAGCAACCATCCCCCATATTATCCTCATCTGTTCCTAAGACCTGAAAAACAAAAAAGCACACTTTTATAATTCTCCTGTCAATTAGTAACTCCTATATTTTCAGCGGTGGTCCTCCTCATTACACAGAACAACCATATGCTTTAAATACATGCTATAAATGGCTTTTAGGTTCTTAATGAAAAGTTTCATGTAAACTTTCTTTTTGGTGGACAGCTTAGTGTAATCCATGTAATTTAGTTTATTTCACCCAATATCCACAGACTTACAGCTTCATTGAAATGTCTAAACGTTTCTGATGAACTAGAAGTTAAATAGGCATTTCATTCGAAAAAATTAAAATACGTAATAAATTTAAGCAATAAGGCTAAATACAGCTTATTTTCTACTTTAAAATAATCCATTACTAATTATTCAAGAGCTCCATGTTCTTAAGATTCTTTTATTAAGGAATCAAGCAACTATTATAATCTTTGTTTTAAGTTACAATAGAAGTGATAAGGACTGTTCACTTATTATGCACAATAATGCTATCTCAATTTTAAGTACTTTACAAAATTATAACTTATCACAGTATTCTGTAGAGTTTGCAACTAATATTATCTTTTCTATAAATGGAAAATAGAAGAATAGAGAAAAACGATTCTCTGAATTCAATTGAGCTGCACAAAGTACAAAAATTCAAACCTTTGCAAAAGCCTAAACATGTATTCAATGTATATCTTTTTAAACATAACTCCATTAAGACTATGATCTCATATACTGGAAAAATGTCATACTTTTTAAAAAGAAATAAAAACAAAATTCCAAATGAATATTTAATAGCAGGATTGAAACTGTTGTTATGAAGTGACTACATCTTTATTCAAAACTGACCAAAATTAATAACAATTTTCCCTATAAGGTGAAATTGGATGATAGGATTATTAATTCCAGACAATGTCTTCCCAGAGGATGTTTATCCACTTTTTCAGGAAGATCAATCACATTGAATTTGGTTGTGACAGGATACAAGAGCGTAAATGCATCCATTACCCTGACAGCCTCTCCCCAAAGAACCTTGAGAGACTGAGCTCTACAACATGTATATTATTAGTCTTGTAAATGTCAGTCTCTGTGGGTTATCTCTTTGGCTGACTCTGCTGTAAGTGCCTTTCTGTGAAGAATAGGTTACCAGACTGACCGGCACAAATGGAAGTTGAACTATTTATTAAGGAATTGCTGCACAGAGACTAGATTTATACCCCTCCAGCCCCACTGCCTGTTTTACTGCTTTGACTGAGAAAACTGTAGGCATCAGTGGGATTTAGAGCATAATTTTCCAGCATTCTGCAGTGTCTCTTGTTCCAGAATGGCACAAAGATTACTTGTAAGGAAACTTTCCTTGCTGGTAATATTAGAATTATAATCTATTTCTGATACTCTTCATTACTAGACACTGCAGACACTGTACAGACAACAGAATGTAAGAAAACTGCATTTGTGCAGTTGTATGTACCTTTTCTGATACTGCCAAGTGTCACATTATATGACCGCCTTGAGACCCATCCAGTGCAGTGTCCCACATGACTTATTTTGATGCCTCCACTGTTCAAAGTAAAGACCAGGTAACACTGAAAAGGCGTACGGTACTGTCACGAAGGAATGATTTAGGTACCAGTAGGGTGGGAGGTGCTAGCACCTGAAACAGCCAGCTCAGGGTGAGAATAATAAGAGTGGTAGCTCTGTCTATTGAAAAGGTATAGCCTAGGCGAGTTGACAAGGTCTGTGATCTGATCATCACCATTTCCCAAAACAAGAGAAATACAAAGAATGTTGGAGAGAGTCAGTTGGTTGTCAAAAGTGTTTTTCTTAATTAACAGCTTATTCAGATGTTGCAAATGCTTCAGGTCAAGATTTCAGGAGATCTCAGCTAAAGTACCGCCCTTACCAGCAAGTAATACCTCAAATATCTAGGCACATAAAGATAAGGATTTTTGTGGCTTTTAGGAACCTAAGTCTAAGTGACAGACAACCTCTGTTTGACTATGTAACTTTCTGAAGTCCACACCTGCCTGCATTTTCAGATTAAGGTCTTCAAAGTCTGCCTGAGAGATCTGTATTCATAACAGAGCTGTGCTATTCCTCTCTTACCTGATCTCAGATCCCCCAAGTGGGCCTAATAGAGGCTTTGCAAACTGAGGTTATGGAATTCAGGGCAGGCTTCCCTTCATTATTTCGAATAATTTCATTATTTTCGAATGAAATTCAGGGCAGGCTTCCCTTCATTATTTCGAATAATTTCATTATTTTCAAATGAAATTCAGGGCAGGCTTCCCTGAATTCCATAACCTCAGTTTGCAAAGCCTCTATTAGGCCCACTTGGGGGATCTGAGATCAGGTAAGAGAGGAATAGCACAGCTCTGTTATGAATACAGATCTCCCAAAACAAGACGGCCATAACTACTTTTGAAAGCGCAGACAAAGAAAAAAATATATACAAAAATGGCATAAAACCACCCTTTCTAACAGTGCAGTGGTTACAGTGCTCCCACAAGGAATGGGACTGTTGAGTTCAAGTCTCTCTTCAGCCTGAAGCAGTTTAAAATTAGATCTACAAATCAGCACAGTATCACAACCACCTGAACTTTGACTTCTCCTGAATCAGACCACACTGTTCCTTGAAGTCATGATAGTCTGTAAAAAGGAACACAGTTCTGCTGGGCCAGCTAACAGGGAGCAGGACCATTACTACACAGCCCAGTGATTAAGGCACTTGGGAGCTGACTGTTCATTTCTTCAAGACAAACGAATGTAAGATCCAGCTCGTTTTCCTAAAAGAATGGTTCCCAATCAACATACACTTCTTGCAAATCCCAGGCAAAAGTGCCCAGCTCTACCCAGGGTAATACAAGATAAATGCTGACCAATGACTCACAAAGAGTTTTCCTTAGGAGTAAAAAACTTATGTTGTCAATAAACAATGAAGTTGTGTTCCCAGAGAATTGAGAAAACACACAGAAATGGTATTCACAGTCAATATTTTTGAGTCTTTGTGTGAGGAGGGGGTGATATTTAATATTTTGGAGGTACATGAGATCTTAATCATCCCAAACACAAGAGTTACTACCACTGTTGTATACATGCCTCAGAGTTAATCTAGGAGAAACATTAAATGTGTGCTAATGAAAACAGTGAGCTTCTTATGATCCTCTGTTTCAGGATAATTTTTTTTTCTAAAGTCTACTGGCATTGTGGATAGTAACTACTTCAGGCAAATGTTCATACTAAAGGAGAACCTCAAACATCTTCTCTCTTGTCAGCTCCTGAAAGCCACAATAAATAGCCACAATATTTGCACTGACAACTTTTACTACCACAGTTTTTAAAGGGACTGTTGTATCCAAATTTGTTTTCAGTGACTCCTCAAGAATGTTGGATTGTGAAAGTCATGCTTCTCTAAACACAATGAATTGCTAGTTTTGTATAAGAGCAAAGTAAATATTTATAGGCAACTAAACAGTATGTTGTATTTTTCCCTTCTACAGGAAAATACCTGATGAAAACATTACACCTATTTAAAATTATCATTGGTGACTCAGTAAGCATAAACTTAATTTTTTCATTTTTCCAATTTTGGCAGTTTTCTATCACTTGAACATCTACATAAGTGTTTTTCCATCAGCTTCTGTGGTGAATATGAAATAAAACTAGAGATAGTGCTGATGGTTCCTATATCATCAATGATAATTTAATGAAGGGTCCTACAAATAAACATAAATGCATAATAGCTACTTTTTATATATTTCCTAATGCTGATTATTTTCCTCTTGACACAAAATATTGCAATACACAAAGAATCTATGTCCCAGTTTTAAGTGCTCCAGTATGGCAATGGTATCTGCATAAACTTCAGACATGCTCTGTCCTCTCAATTCTCATAAATAATTGAATAGGGGCATAAATAATGGACTAAAGCATAAATAATGGAATCTTCAGAGAAAATGGGCCTGTAGGAGTGCTACATTCCTATTCACTTGGCTCACTTCAAGCTTCCAGGTTAATGGCAAAGACAAGAAACCAGTCTCCCTCAGCTCTCTCTGTAGTCAATATTTTCTCTGAATCATTCTGTAAGTTTGTAAGGCTGAAGTACCTTATAGCTACACATTTATTTCCCTTTCCAGGGGAAGGACAAGAAGACTTAGAAGCAGAATCCTTGAGGGTAGACTGAAAGAAACCAACCCTAAATGCTGGAGATTTTGACATAAAATAGATTTAACACAGCACTGGACCAAAACGTACTCTCAATACTTGAAGAACACTGGTTCATGTTCCCTTCCTACCACTGTTGTTAGAAAATTTGGTTAAGAAATACTTTTTTGAATTAAATACTGTGTGCACTGTAGTTAGGAAATGTCAGTGTTTGGTTTTGAAAGGCAACAAGTCATTTGCTTTTAATACAATCAGATTTGGTATTAAACAAGAATATAGTCAGAATACAGGATGCTTTAACACATCAGAGAATTTCTTCTGATAGCTAAAAAATTCTGGCCCTAATGAAAAGCCATTAACCACTGTTTACCTGAGTGCCATTCTTTCAGTAATGACTGCAATAAAGGAAATGCACGATGAAGTAATTCTGAGCTAATTTCAGTGCAGATTTTTAAAAAATGCTAGGCTTATCTAGGACTGCTGGATCGGACTGCTGGATCAGACTTCTCACAGTTGATTTTCTGAAACAACAGAGGCAGAAAAAAAAAAAGATGGAAAAAAATACAGTCCCATTTGATGACAGACTAAAAATTCACTGGACTGAAATTCACAGCTTATCTTCTGAAAGACGTGAGGAGAATTTTACTTCATGGGTGTCATTTTGATAACATGCCTGTCACATTAAAGCACAGAAATTACAGATTACACTGAGATTTATGGGTGAAAAGTCTGTGGTAGTATGTAGATTTTCTTTTAGACACAAAAAGTATCTAGTCTATAAAACAGCCCAAATCATGGCATGGTATATATGAGCCAGCACTGTGCCCTTGTGGCCAAGAAGGCCAATGGCATCCTGGGGTGTATTAGAAGCAGGGTGGTTAGTAGGTCGAAAGAGGTTCTCCTTCCCCTCTACTCTGCCCTGGTGAGACCTCATCTGGAATATTGTGTCCAGTTCTGGGCCCCTCAGTTCAAGAAGGACAGGGAACTGCTGGAGAGAGTCCAGCGCAGGGCCACGAAGATGATTAAGGGAGTGGAGCATCTCCCTAATGAGGAAAGGCTGAGGGAGCTGGGTCTTTTTAGCTTGGAGGAGACTGAGGGGTGACCTCATTAATGTTTATAAGTATGTAGAAGGTGAGTGTCACGAGGATGGAGCCAGGCTCTTCTCGGTGACAACCAATGATAGGACAAGGGGCAATGGGTACAAATTGGAACACAGGAGGTTCCACTTAAATATGAGAAGAAACCTCTTCACTGTGAGGGTAACAGAACACTGGAACAGGCTGTGCAGGGGGGTTGTGGAGTCTCTTTCTCTGGAGATATTCAAAACCTGCCTGGACGCCTTCCTGCGTAACCTCATCTAGGTGTTCCTGCTCTGGGAGGGGGATTGGACTAGATGATCTTTTGAGGTCCCTTCCAATCCCTAACGTTCTGTGATAAGCACTTGGCAAAACTACATCCTTCTATTATCACCACAAACTTAACAGATGTTATCCCAATAAAGAAATATCATTAGGGTTAACAGCCTACTGTCAGTATTTTCTGTGCATTATGGGTCTCTACAAAGAAATGTAAGAGACACCTGTTGGATCAGAAGCATCAAAATATCTTGAGCGAGCCATATACCAAAGTACGATGTAGTGTTTATGCTGGAAAGAAGCGGAAAGAAGAAAATACTACCATGAAATGCAGAAAGGATGTCCTTAGGGGGCAGTAAACAGGCGGCCTTGTAGAAAGAAGTCCTCATAATGCCACTGAGGAATCTGCAATAGTTCATGCATGGCAAATTCGTTGGATTATGAAAATTATCTGTAGTTCTTTCCATATCCTTGATATTGTTCTTCTAATGAAGCAGTGCTCTGCTGTCAGCTCCTGTGATTTTATCAGCTCTTTTGATGGTGGTCTGAAAGCTCTAGGTAATGGATTCACATGACCATACCTGCCTTTACCGCTTTCCTACCCCTGAAAAGGAAGACAGTTCCCAGTTCTCATGGCTAGAGGGCAAAAACTGAATATGTGAACTGTCAACATTTAAACACACAACCACATATAAAAATAAATTTAAACGCAGTCATTATTACAGCCTCTTTTGACCAACTCACAATATTCAAATGCCTAGGAGTGAGTAACAGAAGCTGCAAATGTCATAAATTTTTATCAGTTCTGTCCTGTTCACATGAAAATTTGGGAGTCAGCAATGCACTTCTATTTGACTACCTTATCATCCAAAACATATAAGACAATGCCTTAATAGTCACTGTAACAATAGAAATCCAAGAGAAATCCTCCAAAGGTACAGGCAAAGTCACAGGCTAAAAACAGGAACAGGCAAAAAGTCACTGGAAACAAGGTTTTGCATAATCTTTCATTTTCAGTGTTACAGGAATCAGAGAGCCAAACAAAATGAAGAATGAATGTTAAGGCAGCAAAAGAAATTGGACACTAAGCTGTATTTGTATCTGCAAATATAAGTAATACTCAAATTCCAGTGTACATGAATTTAAGAACAAAAGTGCAATAGTTATTCTGAAAAGGAAGTAATGCAATTTGGGGGGGGGGGCAGGAAACAACAACAAAAACCAACATTTTTCATACAGCAAGGCAGCAAACATGAGAAGCACATTATCATCACATGAATTGTTATTTGCATGATGAAATGCCCTAGTTTTCCTGATAGTTCAAGTTCACTGTAATCCTGTAATTTTTCCAAGCAAATTCCATATCCTCAGACATATTACAAATTGCTGACATAATTCATTCAAAGTTCATGTTGATGACCAGACCTCCTTGCCCATCCACAAAATAAAATATTCTGGTTTACCCCTATTTTGACTACTGAAACATAAACATATTGAGTCATCATACCCATCTGAAATACACAGTAGCCCAGTAAGGGAGATGTCACATAAAGCTGGGCACATCTTTCCAAAATAAATATTTGGTTGGTGCTAGATTCTATGTCCAGCCAGATTCTTTCAGCTGAAGCAGAAACCTGAAACACATGTAACCTTCCTGAATTACATATTCAGTTAAAAAAGAGTGTAATTGTGTCAGTGATGTTTCTTCTGTGTACAGAAGACACATTGTGTGAAGTAAGGTGATTTTTTGCATTTCAGACTACCAGAGACCCATTAGCCACTTCTTCTGTTTGGGTGGCCTTTCAAGCTGTTACTAATCCAGCATGAGACACCATGTAGTAAAAATGCAAACCAGACATCACCAGAATTCACCAATTCAGACCAATTAATGTTGATGTGGTATTCTTTCCCTCATTTCTGTTACACAAATTTGGGATTCTTAACTCCTTACAAACAATTTCAGCACTTTTATGAGCCACTGAGACAACTTTGGAACTGAGAAATTGTGGAGACACACATAAGAAGCCCAGAAGAGACAAGATGACATTCAAGTATGTCTCACCCAGCTCTGTGACAACACAGTTCTGATGCTGCACCAGCTTCAGTCAGAGACAGAGCCAGCGATAAGTCTGCTGAGACACAATTCAAACACAACTACAGCGTTCCAGCTATGTGTGTGTTTGAGACCCTGCACTGCTGCCTGCCAAGCTCGATCTCCTTTGGAGTATGCCTACAGTGCTGCCCCAACAGCACGACTGCAGACCCCTCGGACGTAGCCCACTCTCACTTAGAACTTTCTAGCTGAGGCACGACGAGCTATCAGAGCCATCAACACAATGAGATCCAAATTTGTTCTTATCCGGGATGATAGACAACTGTTGTGCTGCCAGTGGTGTTACCAGTGTCCAAGTTACTATCTTGCAATGTATGCTCAATTTAAGAGAGAAACTCCTGGTGCAACTTCTCTTTCATGATCCATTCTTCCCTTTCTGTAGGCTTTGAGGGAGGTGGAAATAAAGCACTCAGACATAAGCACTACAGCCAGGAGATATGGAGCTCTGAGGAGTTTATTCTCATTTCATCTAGTTCTTTTGGGAAAGGCTCCAGTGTTTTATCTTGGCAATGTAGTGGATTATAAAGGCACTTTGAAAAGCACCTGATACTGAAATAAATCTAAATAAACAATGTAATGATTGGTCCTCCTGAGAATAGTTTGTTTAGAAATCAGAAAGTTATTTGCATGCAAACTATTGACCTTTGTTCTCCATTACAAGTGATCTATGCCTAACATCTCACAAAAAGGGGCAGAAGTGGAAAAGAAAGGATTTTCTTGGATTCCCTGTATCTGGTATGATAGCAACAACTGCTCTCCATCTCATTTAAAATGAGAATTAACACACCATTTAGCCATCATATAGGGACAGCACTGATCACTCTTCAAAACTGGAATTAGAAGAGAGGGGAAAAAAGGATGTTTAACACTACTAGAGAACAGTAGTATCACCTCTTCAATAGCAATGTGTTTGAATCTCTTCCTTTTTCAAAGAAAGTCCTGCTGCATAATTATTCCACTTTGGCATAAGTGTTAATTGTTTCCAAACTTACTTATATATTGTACATGTTTACAATTATTTATCATTTCACTGATGTAAACTTGCAACTACAATGGATGCTTCCCATATTTACAATGGAACTTCTTTGAATTTTCAAGAACATTCAGATTAAGAAATAGTTCAGCTGATGGCAAATTTACTACAATTCTAAGCACTCTTTTCTTTATTACTAACAGCTGGTGGCAAAGATGTGTGATGTTGCCATGTCTCATGAGCTGAGCAAGATTTAGTAAACATATGGAACATAGCAAAGACTTTTCAAACATTGAAGTCTATGGAAGACATTCTCTTTAAGAACAAGACTATGGTTAGCATTATATCTGATATTTCCCAATACCAGAATATGAACATCCATTCAGCCTACCTCAGCAGGCAGCAGGGAAGTGTTTTGGGGAAATTAATCTTTAATTAATGCATAATTTATGCTTTGGGTGTTATTTGTTTTCTTTAAATTCCTGGGGCTTGCAAAAATTACTCATGAAAGTTTCGACAGCACCATGTTGTTTTCCAAACACACCCAGAGACCACTCTAATGCTTTCCTGGCTACCCAGATGTTCAGTGCATTGAGGTTTGCTAAGCAAGTAAATCAGCAGTGGCAGGTCTCTGGCTATACATTGCTGAGAATCACAATTCAATAGGCAGGGGAGTAACACAGTATTTGCATCAAGTTCCTGCCTTGCTGAGAATTCAGTGAGCAGATGCCCACACAAAAGCCACTAGCACCAGAAAGCAAAACTGGAAATAAATAAATCTTACTGGCCTAATTTTTGACAACAAAAAGATTTTGAAAAAAAACATTTTGAGGGGGTGGAGGGATATAGCTGGAGGAAAAGCTCCTCTTAAAAGCAGTTTTCAAGCCTGGAAAACTAGAAGGGACAAAAAGAAATCCTACCTGCTCTGTTGCACCTATTCAGTGTATCGATCACTGCCTATGCAGAAATCTCACCAGAAGCCCCATCCCACACAAGGCAACTAGATTTCATAACCGGACATACCTTTTCGTTTTTCCTTTTAATGCCCGATCATTGGGATTAGCCTTCTGAACTTGAAAGTGACTAGCACACCATATATGTGCCATGCACATTGCTGATTATGCAATTACTTAACCTACTTAAAATCAGAAGCTTTCAATGACATTAACTGGATGCTAAACTGGAATGCAAGCTAAACAAATGGTAGGAATCTTCTTAGAGGCATTTGTATCCTTATGTTTCATGCATTTCTTATTATTTTTTCTCTAAAATATATACATTTTTCTTACACTATAAACATCCACCCAGAAGAAATTAAAATGTTTGATTTGAATGTGTAATGTTAACTTTACACAACTGACATTTTTTGAACTGTGAATAAAAAGATACTAACCCTTAGACAAAGGATAAGAGCAGCAGCAATATAAATCAAAGTAAAGGACATGGTTTAGTGTCAAAATAAAGCTTCATCTGTTCATCATAGCCAGGTATTTATTTGTCCTCTTCCCAAAGATGAAAATGGACTTACACAATGTCTCACAGCTGATAACCTACTACATATGACATTTAGAGAAGACTCATTATTTTTCAATAGAATAACACTTTGTCCAGAAACATGTCATCTTTGAACATATTGCTTCAGTGGGAGAAAATAATGAAAGAGAAGGATATTTTTTGAAACTACCAGGACATCTTCACAGAAATAACTGAAGAGGTTAAACCTATTCAGACTAGAGATTAAACCTATTCATTACTGTCAAAGTTATGAAACAATAATCTGATACAGAAAGCTCAAGATTAAGTGGGTTAACAAGGCACTTACATTGGTTTACATGTTTGACTATGACTTGGATACAGTATCAAAGGTTTATGGATCACACAAGGAATTGCAGGATAAAATCATCCATCTAAGTCACTGAAACAATAATAATCTGGTGAATTATTTTGTCAAAGAAGAAAAACCCTACTATGGCTAATACTATTCAATTTAATTGTAATCCCTAGAATGGATGCCAGCTTTTCTCCCATGCACATTTTCTTTAGAAATCTTCAATATTCACATAATAATCCTACCTA
The DNA here is from genome assembly GCF_036013445.1 of Caloenas nicobarica. Classification (NCBI taxonomy): domain Eukaryota; kingdom Metazoa; phylum Chordata; class Aves; order Columbiformes; family Columbidae; genus Caloenas; species Caloenas nicobarica. Next base: position 51,974,834 of record NC_088248.1, on the reverse strand, counting down.
TGACGAAGAAAAAGCAAATGGAAACCATCTGGGTTCTTAGCCCTTCCAGACCACTATCAACACTATTGCATATACTCTGACTTTATAAGGGAAAAGGAGAGCTGTTAATAACTTCTAAACACATTCAATTGTTACTGCAGGCTTCCCTTCCAGCCTTGCTTACATGCACTACAAATTCTTTAAACTTACACCTTTAAAGGGACAAACGGAAGCTTAAAAAAGGCATTTACTACTTAATTCTTCTGTTACATGTTGCTACAAATCAAATAGCAACAGAGGAAAAAAAAAAGTTAACTACTTCAGCTACTTACTCTACAGTTCCTGATATTATTATATTATTTCAGATGTATTATCCGTTCGAATAATATTTGTTCATGCACAGAACTAGCATCTTTCAAACAATAAGCTGTCTCTCAGCAATGTCTGTCCCTCAACACCGTGTGATGGCAAAAACGCACAGGCTGTTAAGGCAAGGTTGGCTCAGCTGTCTGAGTTTCTTCCTGAAGATGTGAAAATGCAGGAGGTTGGGGAAAGCATGAAAACTGTAGCATGTTCTGCTTCTATGATCTCCAGGTGCTACTAGTTGTGGGGCAACTTTAATATAGGCAAAATAATCCACCCAGCAAAAGATTTGACATCGAAAGCAGGAGCAATGGAAGAAACCTCTGTGTTGCACCACTGGCCCATGGAAGTCCAGAGCAGACATAACTGTATATTACAGATATACACTGTATTGTTACATGAATGCAGAGCTGCAGGTCTGAGAGACCTGGGATAGAAAGCTCCTCAGTGCTACCAGTGGTTTTATTTCCAAGAGAAGGCCCTGGCTGCTCTCTGAAATCTAATGAGATGAACAATACAAAGAGCACATAAGTGATTTCTTACTGCTTCATTCAGAGGCAGCAAGGGGAAAAAATTAGAATCTCTTTTCCTAGGAAATGCTTCCCGAGTCTGAAACTTTCAGTACTATTGGAGTGACAGTATAGGCTATTTTGAAACTAGCAGCTCTTTGAGGTGACGAGCAATGGCAATTGCTCTGGGCAATTACTACTAATGTTAAATCACTGCTAAGTTAAATCTCTCTGCTATTAAACCGATCAGACATGGAAAATTCTATTAGCTCTTAGATTCTAATAGCACATTAGTTTTTATAACACAAGGTTCTGTATATGGCAGAACAAAGTGTTAACAGGTTTGAGGAAGAGAAGAGGGCAAAGATAGACTTTGACAATCACTGACCAGCCAGTCCCAAAGCATGAGCATCATCCACTGAGCATTGAACTTGAACTCTCTCTGAACTACAACACGTGAATTGGAATAGATGCAGGCCCAAAGAAGGAAACTCATGTCTACCTTCACTTCCTTTCCCCTGAGGACTGGGTGAAGATGACTTAAATGTTCAATATAGAAAATGCTTCTTTTGCAACAAAAGTGAGCCTTGGGATTCAGGAAGAGCAGTAGCTTACAGGAGCACCTGCAGTGATGCAACCTGACACTCTTCTTTCCCACAGGTTTATAGGAGCTGTACCTCATAGATTATTCTATGAGAAGCTTTTAAAACTGCCTCAACTTCTGTTTCCTCTCTGGAAAATAAATAAATAAATAAATAAATGATTATGTATATCTATTGATTTAGCATGTATGCAAAGGTGGGCATCCCACAGAATGCATACTGTTGTGGGAAACATGTGAGCCAAAGGGCTTGAATCATCAATGCATAAACTTCATTGTTGCAAAGCAGCTCTGGCAGCATCAGATTTTCAGCCTCTTTTCACTTTTTTACAGGGCAATGCACTAAAAACCACCTTATGATGGCAACAACACTAGCAAAAATACAGAACTATAAACGGTGTGGCACCCAAAGAAGCAGATGCTGCAGGGGTTCCACTCTAATGACACAGATGGTAAAAAGGAACTGAAGGACATCTGGATTCATTTCATCCTTTCATGATCCGAGGATCAGAGAAGAGAGACAGAGGAGCAGACAACCACAGAGGTAACACTGCCACTTTGGTCAGTTATGAGCAAATATACTTTCCCAAGCTGATGCTATGATGAGGTGGCCACCACTTCTTGACAGTCTCTGATTACATGGACATCTGTACTGGGTGTAGGTGCCAAGCTGCTGGCAGTGGGTGGATTGCAGGGGTGGTCTCCATGAGAAGAGATCAGGGTCTGTCCCATGATGGCCATGGCCAGTTCCAGCTGGCTCCATACCATGGGGCACAGCTGAGCCCATCAGCCAAATTGGTGGTACCTCTGTGAAAACATATTTAAGAAAGATCAAAAAACACCACATGGGCAGAGGAGAAGTGGAAAAAGAGTGATAAACAGCAGTGCAAACACCAAGGTCAGAGGAGAAGTAGGTGCTCCATGGCAGAGCAGATATTACCAAAGGGACTGCAGCCTGTGGAGGATCCATACCAGAGCAGAGGAAGAGCGAGAAGGAAGGTGCAGCAGAGAAGAACCACACTCCTCCCCTGCACCGCTTATTGTCTTGCTGAAGGGAATGTCACCAATATAAAGATAATATTTATATTATTCAGTAATAAACTCATTTACTTAAGTCAAGTATGTTTTGCCCACAACGGTAATTGGTAAGCGATCACCCAGCCCTTATCTTGACCCACAAGCCTTCTCACTCTTGTTCTTCCTGTTTTCTCCCCTATGCCTCAGGACAGAGAGGGGATGAGCAAGTCGCCATGCGGGTGCTGGGCTGCAAGCCGAGGCCACCCCAGCACCACATCCAGAGCAGCCGAGCTCCGGTGGGCGCTGCGGGCCAGGAGCTGCAACGTGGAGGCACCAGAAGGAGAAGGCATAGCAGCCATGAGACAGCCCTTTCTGGTATCTACCTCTGCCTTTAACCGCCAGATATTCAGATTTCACAGGTAGAACAACCAGAAATAACAACATGTGCATAAATAAGTAATTATAAGCATTGTTTTAAATTGTAATGGCTTGAAACCCCAGCTGAGGAGAATCTGTCCATTCAGGAGAGCAGTCTTCTGCACGAGGCAGGCACGGGATGAAACATAATTCGAACTTCAGAGGTAGCAAGATTCTCATCTCTTTTTGAAATGGCAGGCTCCTGCTTGATTGTTGTCTCATTATTATTTTTACATCTAGGATATTAAACCATTATCCCTATGTCTTTCACGTTTGCTGATTAGAAAGACAAGCCAGAATTAAAAACGCTACTTGGAAGGGAACTACGTGTTTTACAACAGAATAGCAGAAATGAATTATGCTTCCATCCGACAGCTAAAAAAAAAAGAGGCGAGAATAATTCACCGTTAGGGTATGAAAGCACACACCGGTTTGGAGGCAGGGGGAGGCTCCCAGCGCCGCGCAGCGCTGAGGCGGCGCGGCCGGGCGCGCGGGGAGCCGTTACGGGCGCGCGGGGAGCCGTTACGGGCGCGCGGGGAGCCGTTACCGGCGCGCGGGGAGCCGTTACGGGCGCGCGGGGAGCCGTTACCGGCGCGCGGGGAGCCGTTACGGGCGCGCGGGGAGCCGTTACGGGCGCGCGGGGAGCCGTTACCGGCACGCGGGGAGCCGTTACGGGCGCGCGGGGAGCCGTTACCGGCGCGCGGGGAGCCGTTACGGGCGCGCGGGGAGCCGTTACCGGCACGCGGGGAGCCGTTACCGGCGCGGCACCCAGAGCCACTGGGCCCCAGCGGTAGGAGCTGCCGCGGGGGCTACCCGGCTGGGCTATTTTTACTACGGTATTTTTTGCATTCAGACTTTCCACTGCAGGCGGCCCAGGTCAGGGGATCCGCTCTGCCGGGGGAATCTGACAGGCCAGCCCAGCAGGAGTTATTTATAGAGGGGCAGGGGTGCAGAGGAAAGGGATGCGCTCGGCATCATATTCTTCTGCCGCGGGGCTGTGGATGGGGAAAGCACCCACGAACAAGCCCCCTCCCGCACTGCCCCTCAGCCCCGCCGGGCAAGGCGGCTGTAGCAGCGAAACCCCAAGCCCCGCGGCACACCGCCCCGCCCGGCCTGACCCGCGCTACCGGCCCGCCCCGCTGCCGCCCACGGCCTGGGGACACGGGGCAATCCGGGCCGGCCGGAGGACACAGAGGCTGCGAGGCAAGCCAAGGTAGCAAGCTACCTAGACAAGGCCCAGGTGGTCTTCCTTCTTTTTCGTCCATTTTTCCTCATGCAGCCTCTCAGGAAATGAGGACCCACCTCATACACATATTATCTCCCCCAGTTACAGAGCCCAACAAGTGGAGGGGGATTCATGCCCCAGCAGCACCCAGACTGAGGCTCAGGACAGTTCCAGATGAAACTGCACACCTTGACATGACTATAATTGACTGTGGAGGCTCACAGGGAATTAAAAATATAGATGCAATGAGGGCAGTCAAGCTGAAGCCCGTCTGGCCACTGTCTTCAGTTGTGTGTGTGAAGGCCTTTTCAAGGAGGATTTAAGCTTTCCTTGTCCTGCTGTGACAATCCATCACTTTACAAGGGGAAATCATTCACCTTTCTCCCCTGGTGCTGGAGAACTGTGCTTACCCAACCTGCCACTTATAAGGTCCGTTTCTTTTTGGTAGGGAAAGAAACTGGGACAGAATAGAAACATCATTATTTTCAACTGTAATCAGACTGCCCACCTCAAGCCCTGCTCCTGAGTTGCTTCATCCTGAAGGCATTCAGAAATGAGGAGGTGTCTGGCCACTACCTCTGGAATGGCCTAGGCTAAATGTCCAAGCCTAGAACTGCCCCACGGCAAGTGGCCTGACACCCTCCCCTGCCAAATCCTGGCTGGCATTCAGAAACAAGGCATTCATCTGGCCTTGTAAGCACTTGCTGAGGATACTTGACACGCTGACAGGATTCGATTCTTCCCACACAATGTAGCAGTAGCTGCCATCTTTTAAAACCTGACCGCACCGGGACATAGTGCCATTGTGGGTGATTGCCTCATAGCACATGCTGCTCACCCTGAAAGCAGATAACCTCGTATCCACGGTTTCCTGATCCATATAGGGTCAAAGCCACATCTCTTAAGGAAGAACCTGTAAGTGCTTATATTGTGCCTGCTGTATTGGGATGGACTGAATCTGCTGGGTCTCAGCATGGCAAAGACTCACAGAGGTCAGACAGATGGAAGCACTGTCCTCCTGCTTGTGTCAAATGGGCCTATTTAGAGTTCAGCATTTGTTGGTATAGAGCAGCTAAGTAGCGGTGAGAGCAGCAGCTGCTGGGTTTCTTCACCAGGTGTAACCATTCTGACATTCCCTTGCCTGTTCTGCCTTCTCTTGGAAGGAAAATTCCTCACCCGGCAAATGAAATTTCTGTCTGGGTACTTATCCACCTCAACCTCTGCACACACTCCTTGCTTGGTCATGCAAATAATGACAATGAATTATGTGTCTGGCAGTACACAGACTTAGTATAATGTCAGGACAGTAATGTTCCTTGAGGGAGCAGAGTGCTAAGACCTAAACATGTATATCAGCTTAGCAAAAAAAAAAAAAAAAACAAAACACCAAACCACCAAAAAACAAGCAGCAGCTCCTACATTCAAGTAAGCCTGCATTTTAAAATAATTACTGGCACTGTTAACAGTCCTGGCTTTCATTTGTATCTGCAGACATCATCTAATATATAATTAACAGCTAAACAATAATACAGGTATATTAAAGTGCCCCATGTGCATTGCACATTTTATAGAACACCTCCAATCTTCTCAAAGCATCTTATACTTTCAATTCATTGCACACTCAAGTTATTTACCACAGGTGTACAGTCAAGTGCCAGCAAAGATTTCTGGAGAGGAAGTGAATTTTTTCTTCAGTATTTAAGTCACAGCTCCAAAAGACTGAGGAAAAAACAATGTTTTGTCCTGACAGTCCCACTCCATACTACCAGAGCAAAGGCAGATTCCTCTAACCTGGGCAAATGATCTGTGCTGTGGGGTTCACCACCCTGAGAGCCCTCTCAGGAAAATGAGGTTTCATTTAAAACATGTGCTGAGTGATGACTGTATGTGCGGTTGATGGGCTGGGATTCCCCACAAGCAGAAAAAATGGGCTGTTGGGGTACCCCATAAATTGCTGATGGAACAGGGATAAAAAAAGAGGCACAAGCATTTCCTTTCTGAACAAGGTTTGGACATTGCTTGGGATTCCCCTGGAGGAGCCCTCCGCTTCCTACAGAACCTTGATGTCCAAGACGTCATCAGTTCTACAGAGACACATAAGCAGAGTGGTTCTGTAATTCCCTGTATTATTCCTTTATAGTTGTTTAGATTACCTCAGTGATGCATTAACTCAGCGTGGTCTGTGTCACAGTACCTGAGAAGCTTATAAGAGATCTCCAACTAAGGCATCAATAACAAAAACAAAACTAAAGAATTACGATTTAGTCCTGCTGACTAGTCCATATTTTAGGAACACAGGAAGGGTGTACGTGGCCATATGGAAAAGTCCATTCCCGTATTTTTACTGCTGAAAGCTAAACCTTCCCAAGAGACTCCGTGAATGCATTAAAAGCTCTAGATATTTGATTTCACTTAAGAGTTTCACCATCTCAGCCAGATGCTAATAATTTAAAATAAAGGTTAATTAATTAATCGTCTGCCATAAAACGCATCCAAGGATTCTGCATTTTAAATCAAGTGGAGCAACGATATTACCGAGTACACTGCCGTGTTTACAAACTTGTAAAACCCGCTGCTGTGCCATTTCGCTCGCGTACGGATCGGTGCGGTAGCGCGGAAGGCTCTGCCGCCCTCTTCTCGAGTGCGCAGCATCAAGCTCGGCACTCCGCTCGCACCTGGCCGGGCCGGCGGGCGGAGAGCGGAGCCAGCCCTCCAAGTGAGCGCTCCCGCCCGCTCGGCGCGGGGCTCCGCACCAGCACGGCCCCAGGGAGCGCCGTCCCCCGCCCCATTGTTCCCCTGCCGTAACTCCCCTCTCTCACAGCGCACTGGGGGCACCGGGGAGGCACCTGCTCCCTAGCTAGAGACGGGAAGGGCAGGCTGGGGGGCCGACCCTGCAGGTTCCCACTAGTGCGTCAGCCGCCTCCTACAAGCCCCCCGCCCCGTGCAGCCTCTCCCGTAAAGGCAGGCAAAGAGTGCTCCTCCGTCTCCGCATCTCTCCTCTTAGGGGGTGTGCTAGGAGACCGGGAACACCCGCGCTAGCGCCTTCGGACGCTTGCAACCACCCAGGTCTGCTGCCTCTCCCTGCAAGGATAACTGCCCCTCCCTGTGACCCTCCACAGGATGACTACCTCCTGGGGATGGTGGCGGCCAGCGGTACCATCTCACCGGACAGCCGTGGGAGGGGAGAAAAGGGAGAGGAGGGAGTCCCTCCGCCCGACCCCACGGTGCATCCGACGGGATGCGCCAGCCCTTGCTGTTGCCAGGAGGCAGCAGCCGCGCCGGGGGCGAGGTCACGGCGGGTCGACTCCCTGGGAGCCCGGCCGCGGGTGGAGTTGCCACGGCCGTTCTGCCGGAGATCAAGCCCAAACTTTGCTCCTGCAACTCCTGGCCGGACCTGTTGCCGTCGGGCTCGGCACAACTCCTCTCCACTCCTTCCAACGTCAGAGCAATTAACAGGCACATCAGCCCCGTTGATCTGCCCTGATGACTTCATGAGAGAACTGGGGAGAGCGCGACACGAAGCTCTTCGTGAAACGCTAGTAACGACCGCTTGTTAATTGCGACTTACCTACATCCTGCGCCCTTGAACTCGGCCGTTCGCGGCGCTTCTCCCGCACAGCCGCACAAGCGGGAATTTCGACACGGGAGCGCTCTGGGACGCACCGCCGCGGCAGGTTGGGCATGGGCAGTCGCTTGTCCCCGGCCCCCACCAGGCGCACGTCCCGGGGACACGGCACCATACCTGCCTGCGAGCCACGGGTCCGCTCTCGCTACGGCAGATCGCAGGGCTCCGATCAGGGCTCGCCTCCTTCTCCGCTTGCCCGAGCAACCTGCCGCTCGGCCCTGCAGGCTGCGCGCGGCGCACAGAGATTCCCCGCCGGACAGGCGGCCGCGCTCCCCTTCACCCGTCCGCCACCCCCTGCATCCGGCGGTGGTCGGGGGTGCCCCCCTGAGAGCGCTGCCTCCCGCCCGCACCCCCGAGGGTCGCCGAGCTGCGGAGCCAGCTGCCCTCGCAAGACCCCGGCCCCATGGCCCCCGAGCGCGGAGGGGAGCGCACTCGGGCTCGGCTTACCCGGTTGGCGGCGAGGACCTGCCGGTAGCGCTCCTCCTCCTCAGGCGGGGCAGGGAACTGTTGCACGGACAGCATGCTCTGGCTGCCACTGAACCCTCTCGACTTTGGCCGTCTCCCCCACCCTTCTCTACCTCGGTCTCTGACAAGCTGCGGCCACCCAGCTACCGCACATACACACTTGAGGGGCGGGAGGGCTCCGCATTTTGTCTGCTCGGCAGGCTCCCCCTCCCCCTCCTCCACCCAATAATAATAAACCTCCGCTAGAAAGCCGCCACATCCCCACCCCTTTTGCACACAAGGCTCTACCTCTTGGGGACAAGCTAAGAGACAGCCCACTTGCTAATTTCACCCTAAAGCCGTCCCCCAGGGAGGGCGGACGGGATGGGCACAGCCTTTGCTGCCCGTCCCCCACCCGATAAAGGACGCCTTGTCACGCCGCTAAGGGCTTCAGGTGGCAAGACAAGCCTGAGCCAGGGACGATGTGCGGGGCAGAAACCTGCGGAGCTCGCCCCTCGCACCCCTTACCTTGGCTCGCTGGGGCTCTGCGGCGGGCGAGGTGCTGGGGCTGTCCCCGCAGCGCTCTGGGGCTGCCGGCGAGCCCGCGGGCCGCCCAGATGCGCCCTTGCGGCTGAAGCCGTCCGAAGCCACCGCGGGGCACGGACCCACCGGCCCGCCGAGTTGGAGCGCGAAGTTCAGAGCGGGGGATAGCGGGCACGGGCCGGGGTCCCGGGCCCGGGAGGACGCTCCTGCCTCCTGGATTCTCTTTATTTTTACGTTATGGTCATGCAAAGACTTTCGTTTCACCGCAGGAAGTTTTGCGCCTACCGAGACTGCAGCGCTTTCCTCCGTAGCACAGGGGCTTGCCTTTCCCCGACCGGTCCTCCTCATCTCCAGAAAACAGAGCTCAAAGTGGCGCCGGGCGCTGCCGCCGGCTCAGCAGAAGCAGAAGGGAAGGGGCTCCGGCATGAGGAAGCTCTCCCGCAGCCGGCGACAGGGTTCTCCCGCTCCTTCCCCGCACTGAGGCTCTGGTCCTAGTCCCTCCAGGGGCCCGCAAGCCTGTCGTGTCCCGTCCCTCCTGTGGGAGGACAGCGGCCGCCGGGGACACAACACCTGTACCCCTGCTGGGCCCTGCTGTGACCCACCTCAGATACCTGAGAGCTGGAGGGATGTCGTGTCTATTCAACCTCTTGAAGCAAAGCTGTCATGCCAAGAGACGAGTGCCACCTCAAGCTGCAAATGATAGGGCAAATGCCCCACTCACATGAGACGTCAGCTTTTATTTTGATCCGTATGTCCCCTCTTCCCTGTATCTGCATCCAATGATGTCGGCTCCGGCTGAATCCCAGGTTAATGTACATAATGGAGCTCACAGGTGCTCTTCAAGAATGATGAAGTCATCAGGACAAAAGGCATGGGCACTACCAGAACAGAAGCAGTTCAGGACCCTTCCAGGAGCCAGAAAGAGCTGGCACTGGCACCATGACTGGGTTCTGAAATGGCATTTGTAAAACACAAAGGCTTCCAGTTTTTACTGTGCATGTTTTAATGCTCCTAAAACGCTACCATTCAACACCCCAAAAATATGCCCTGAACAACCACTGTTGGCTGTCAGCAAGGATCTTCTTAGCTTTTTTTCAGCTTCTTCTCCAGATATTTTCATTTTCATACCTTCGAATTTAGGCCCCATTACTTTTTGTTTGTGTCCAAACTTTACAGGGCAGACACTGTGCACTCTGTGCTCCTGGAATGCCATTGTACTTAAGTCTTGCCCATGGTAATTGTCACCAAGCAAAGCTCCCTCTGGAGAAAAGTGGTGGTTTGGTTTTTAAAACAATTGCACAAAAAATAGGAAAAGCATGGAAAGAGACAGGAGCAAGAGCATTTATGCAAAAATCTTCAAATTGCTTAATGTATACCAACAAATATTTCATGCCATAATGCTGATAAAAAGAGGAATAATACCATATTTCAGTATGTCATATTTCAGCTGTGTCAAAAGTTACAATAAGAACAAATGAAAACTGAAATTTAAGAGGTACAATGCATGGCTCAGAGTGCAAAGCCAGCTTGGCCTTGGAGGGAGGATGTCTTCTCTTCAGCAGTAGTACTGGGAATTCCAAACCCCAGCCCAATCTTGACTCTTCATCTCATACTAATTTCCTCAAGTAAGAGAGCCATTCAAACCGCAATTTCACAATGCCAAGACTCAGCTATAGCGTTCAGCACACAGAGCCTAAACTGAGTTCTGCTTTTGTTGGCAATTTTATGGAAATTGCTGCAAGAGAAACATATAGATTCAATAATACTTGGTTCAATTAAGCCGCAGTTCCCTCAGAGTATGGCTTGTTTCTAGACAGCTGCCATTTAGCCTACCTTATGACAGAGTTCAATATATCACAGAGCTCATATTGATACACTATCCATACCAGAAACTTGTTTTCTGATAGTATAGCATATAAACTTTGTAATACAGGGTTCAAATAATTCATTAACATGTAACCATTAGTGGAAAGAAGCAAGTATGCCTCATTATCTTATAACTACTTTGACTTAATTTGATTTTTCTCTAATTTTTACCTTCCTAGTAAATACAGACCACTACAGTATCTTCATTTTATAATTCTTTGGAGTGATTGATTTAATTGAATTATAAGGGCAGACAAATTTACATTCATGAAGCAAGAAAAGGGAGCAACTTAAATACTCATAGATAACAACTGCTAATAGAATGAAATCGAAGCAGAAGAGGGCTCTCTAACTAAAAGAAACTGAGGACAAGGTCACCCACGGACTGTCCACGCAAGAACACTCCACCTGACAGCACGCACCAGAGAGCAGCTACCACACACATCAAGCTTCCACTGCCTGGTGCCAGGAAGACCAAACATCTCTCTGCTCTAACCCCACAACTTGCAGGCCCATCGCTCTCAGAAATGCTGGCATACGGCAGATACACTTTGGAGCCAGAACTACTGAGATTATCATCTCAGAGTTCAGTGCTTTAAAGCCACACTCAAGCACGGAAACTTTAATGAACAAATTTTGGTGCTATCCGCGTAGTTACATTTCATTCTCTAGTAGTTACTGTCAGGACAAATGTCTAATAAATCAGCTATATTTCCCCATATGAGGCCAAAAAAAAAAAAAATCTGCTAAATCCATTCCCATTTGTTTCACCTTAATCTATTTCCCCAACCCATTTTCGCAATTTAGTCAGAGCCGTAACATGAAGGAATGTGATTACATAATTCCAGCATTAATCTGAGCAGCAAGAACTGTCACTGCCCGAGGAGGGAACAAAAAGCAAAGCGAAAACTTCCACTGCAGTACGTCCATCGTCATTACCCAGGAGAAGTTTGCTGCTTTACAACACTAGTCCTTGAGAACAAACAACTTTTCCAGTCGGTTTTGATGTATTTGTTGTCTGACTTGGTTTTTACGTGAAAAGCACACACACGTCTCTGTTATTGTTACAGGGAAGAAACTTTTCCAAGGAGTTTCTAATCCAAAATATATTGACAACTTGTAAGTACCTTGGTTCAGTGGAAAGATGAATTCTCACCAGAATGCATTTGGAACCAAGAAAGCCCCCCCAAGTGTTTTCATTTTAAACATAACTAAATGTTCTGCATCTAAAGTTTCCTCATCAGGCTTCTCTCTATATAATTTCCCTTCAATGGCAGATTAGACTATAACATTTGTTTTCAAGTATACTTATCATATGCATTTATTTGTAAACTGTTAACATTCAAAATATTTGCTCATTACACTATGTAACAGTACATTACATTTAAATTGCTGAAAAAAACCCCTACCTTCAGTTCAGTATTTCTTTTCTAGAGTAATAATTTTTCACATTTCTTGTATAACAAGTGCTTTTATCTGTACCTTTCACTTCAAAGATTGTCATGCTTGCAACATGCAGCTCCAACAACAACAAAAAAAAGGCAAAAAAAAATAGAAACCAGTGATTTATTAAACTGCAGATTGCTTGAACCCCCACACTTTTTTATGCCAAAAAACAAATATCTGTTTCAGCAGGCAGACCAACAGAGTGCAAATGACTCAGATGGTTGGATAATATATACAGATCTATTTTGCATAAAATTTCAAAAATAGGTATGTCTCACATATGCGAGGTTCAGGAGAGATACAAATCCTTTAAGTAATGGAATATGCCTATTCATACCATACATTTGCATGAATGGAATAAAATTTTAAAGATTGGTGTGCTTTCTTTTTATAATAAAGATGATCAATAAGAAGCATTTTCCTCTCCAATATTTCACACAAATACTGCAAAATATGCAAAAAAGAACAGTAAGAACTACTCCAAACATGTAACTCAAGTGCAGTTCATTTTTATAGCTCTCTAAAGAGAATTTTCTTATCTTTGCCATAGAGGCAAAGATAAACTTTACATTGTAGTTGTTTTAAAGAAAAAGCTAGCAGTAAATAGAAAAGTGAGTTATAGTCACATAAGATAAAAGCTGTTTCCACAGTGGTCTCATTCATATTGATCTGCATATTTCAGCCACAAAGGTATCTTTTTGTATTTTTGGACAACACATCATATTTTACTTCAGCTGAACAAAAATCTCTTTTCTTTTTCTCTCAGTGACAAGAGAGTTCCTGACATAACCAGACACAATAGCATCACCTCATTTGATTAAAGAAACAACACATGTATATGAAATTACATTCCAGGCATTAGTATTATAGAAAAGAGTTAAAGTAACAATATGGGAAAGTTTATTCCTTATACTAGAAAATAATTCAACAGAGATGCAACTATGATTGCCTAGTGTAATTTCAATCAATTCTACAACTTTACACACTAGTGGCCTGACATATCATGACAGTATCAGGCATTTCTAAAAATCAATTTTAAAAAAACCAAAAAACCCAACAAAAATTAAAATACTCTCAAAGAGCAGCAATCAATGCTAAATATTGCTGAGTTTCCTTACCTCTCTTCTCTTTCGCCAAACTTAGATAAAAAAATGGAAAATAAAGCGATTTTCTCCCCATTTTGTCAACCTACATGATCTAAAAGCTACTACCTTTTGCAGCTTTTCTATTTTTTCTGCTGCTGAACCATAATTACAATTGGATATCAGCTCAAATTAATACTGGGTCCCCTTATAAGCAGGCCAAAAAAATCAACCAACGGAGCTTCCAAACAAACTGCAGTCTTCTCTGCTAATTCACACAAATGGTCCCACTGCTTTTGCAGGATTTGTGATGAAATTATATGCTAGACTGTTTTTGTGGTTTAACCCCAGATGGCAACTAAGCACCATGCAGCCACTCACTCAGTCCTGCCCCCTCCTCCCCCCCTGCCCCCCGCAGTGGGATGGGAAGGAGAATGGAAAAAAAAGTAAAACTCCTGGGTTGAGGTAACGACAGTTTAATAGAACAGCAAAGGAGGAAAAAATAATAATGATAAAATAATATACAAAACAAGTGATGCACAATCCAATTGCTCACCACCTGCTGACCGATGTCCAGCCTGTCCCTGTGCGGTGATCACGGCCCCCCAGCCAACTCCCCCATGTTTATACACTGAGCACGATGGCGTATGGTATGGAATATCCCGTTGGCCAGCTTGCGTCAGCTGTCCTGGCTGTGTCCCCTCCAGCTTCTTGTGAACCTCCTCACTGGCAGAGCATGGGAAGCTGAAAAGTCCTTGACTAAGTGTAAGCACTGCTCAGCAACAACTAAAACATCAGTGTGTTATCCATGTTATTCTCATCCTAAATCCAGAACACAGCATTATACCAGCTACTTGGAAGAAAATTAACTCTATGCCAGTCAAAACCAGGACACCAACACAAGGGTGGCCTAATACCCTTTGGCTTCGTACCTCATCTTTTGCAGGATCTCATAAGCACTTTTCAGTTAGCCACAATGCTCAAGTATCAGCATAAAATTTCCAGCAGAGGTTTAAGAATTCAGTTTTCTGATTTTCCCCATCCCCGAATTTAACTTGCAGTCCCTCAGCTAAGACAATGTAGCTTCTCTGATAATCTTGAAACTGTGTAAACCTTTCAGTTCTACCAACCAATACTGATATCCCAAGGCAAGGTATTCTAAACTGTCAGTAAGAAAATGTTTAAACATATAAAAGATTAGCTAGGTAGTTTATGCATTAGCAAGCACTGTCCACATGGCTTCGGAACAACATATAATTGTATTGTTACAGTGTTCAATTATGTTTTTGCACACCTATGTAAATATTCAAACATGATATTTATCTACACAAATAGTCAAGTGATGCTTTAAGTTCAATTTCAAATTGCTTTTCTGCTGTTGCTGATGGGGGACATATCCCTGTACCCTGAAACTACTTCACATCTTCGTCCAGCATATGCAGCTGTCCACTAAATGAAGTTTTCAATTGGTTTGATTTTGAGGAAACAAGGTGGAGGGGCAAGAAACAACCAAAAAAAACCAAACTCCAAAGTCTGTACGGGGGCCCATTTTATTGTTTGTGATACAGTTGACTTGAAAGACAGTTCACATTTCCTTTCTTTGAACAAAGTTCTGACCTGAGGCCCCAGAATATTCAAGCCTAAGTGATCTGAAGCTCCCCGTTAGTTGTTATAGTTAAAACTGACATGAAGACAGAAGTTACTGTGTGATACAACATAAAGACTAGCATAAAAATACTAATCTTCAATAAACCACTAAATTGATTTTACAGGAAACAAATATTGAATAAATCTTTTTATGCTAACTTTTTAATATTAGGAAAGAGAGACAAGGGAAATTAGCACAATATATTAATAGAAGAGATGTTAACAGATCTCAGTCAGATAAATTACATCAGCACTTCAGTGTAGACTAAAACCTACTGTTACTGTCAGTGTCTGAATTCAGTTTTGTGCTGTTACTATAATAACACAGAGGTGACGTTTCTTCCCTCCTCTGCAGTTTTCTTGGCAAATGGTATAGGTACATAATCTATGCATATTAAGTTCTGTTACACACAGACTAACATTCGAGGAATAATAGCTACCTAAAGCCTGACTGAGGTATATTAAAAAATGAGCTGTTTCAGTCATTATAGACCATGAGCCATGCAACCATCACAACAGCAACTCCGAACACTGGCAGCATAATGAGGTTCTTGTATTTTTGCCATGATGATTGTTCAACTTCTACTTCATCCTTCCTTCTCTTATTCTTTCTTCGTCCTTTTAATCTGTTTTCAAAAGCTTCCAGTTCAGCCTAGATGAAGAAAACCAGAAGTCGTTAACATTTGTCAGAATTAAATCCAAATAAATATGCAGATTTTAAATAAAATTCCAAAGACCATTTTATAAAACAGCTGGCAGCCAACAGAAGCTATAATATCTTTTACTATATCACATCGTTACAAAGCATTTTGCTTCCAAGTATTAAACCATTGTTTAGTTTCCTACAAAAAACATCACCAAAAATGCAACCAAATGAAGTTTTACATTAGTTTAAATCTGGCTGAATATGTTAAACCAAAATGAGATTGTTACTTCCATGAAATATGTCAAAGATACATTACTTTCACTATTAAAGAAAAGCCCTTGCAAGTATTTAAGCTATTACAATAATGTATGTAAGAACACAGGTTGAAATCTTCAAAGACCTTCTCCCAAAATGAGGATGTGCTCTCTGCTAAAAATGAATTAATAAAAATATAAATACATAAAATATAATATTTCCCCCAATTCTGTATATTTTGCCTGCTCAGTTAAATTTTAGATTAATAGCTATAATCTTAGACATGCACAAGAAGATTCCATTTGTTAAATTACAACTTACATAAAACTGCAGCAGGTACATACCATTCTTCAAAAGAAAGCACACGCCCTTAGATCCCAAAATTAAACAAAGCAACTTGGAAGATAAGAAGAATGCCAAGCTTCCACCCAGAACAGCAGTTTCCTCACACCCCTCCATATCCTTTTAAAAGGTTATCAGGAGAACACAGACAAAACTAATTATAGACTACAAAGCTTCAATAAAACTGGAATTAGGCAGCCTGGAACAAAGAGCGTAAGACTGGGATGTAAATCCAATGAGGAGCCATTAGGAAAATCAGAAACGATGCTTTAAAGGAGAGCTGAGACAGACTAAAACCAGAAAAGGTCTGACAACTATCTGGATTTTTGGGTAGACTTGTCAGCTACTAGAGAAAGCACAGGATGAAGAGCCAGGGAGCAGAAACACTAGAAGACCTGAAAGAGAGCAGAGAGATGGGAGCAGCAGAGTGCAGCAAGTCAGGACTGGCTGGGCAAAAGGTGCGAAATTGAGCTGAAGCAGAGGAAACGTGGCCAGTGAATAGATACAAAGCCTGGCCACGAGAGGAGATAAATCTACATCACTATGGCTGCAGTGCTGCCAGGAAGAGGGGGACTAAGACAATAAGGTAGGTGCATTAGAGAAACAAGAATAAGTCTGTTTTGGGAAATGAGCAGCAAAGTAGTCCAGTAAACATAATTTTTCTTTGGAACTCAAGATTGCCTGATGTCTGGTCTTCCTCTACTGACAGAAAATATTTGCCAAGAGTTTCACAAAGCGAATCTTACTTCCCTTCTTGTGCCAGATAGCACTGTTAGCAGGAGAAAGGGACCCATTTTGATGTCTATTCCTTTCTACCTAGTAAGGGCAGAAATTGTCGGCATTTCTCTAACAATATAGGATAGAAGTTCAGACAAAGTTCCACAGCTTGCTATTTGAAACAAGATTACTTTCAACTAGCCAATCCTCCTTTAGAAAAGCAAAGTAATGAAAGAGTTTTTCAAAATCCAAAAATCCAAATGCAGGTGCAGAGTTCTTAAGGTTTTATAGATAATATGGCAGTATTTCATTTTACACAGACACTAAATAAAATTGGAGGCTTCTATATATAATTTGTGATCTGTAAGTGAAGAGTGCTTCATGAATTGCAGTAATCTGAATTAAAATATAGTACCTGTTATATAATTGTTTGAGCCCTGAATTGCTTTCCTAGTGATCTTTATAAAAACTGAGCTAAAAATAAATACTACAAAAAAACAAAACACAGAATGAAAAAATGTTCGTGGGCACAAAATACGAGAAAGAAGCTATCACTGTCTTTGAAAAGCTACCTACAGATTTTATATAACTATTATAATTCCCAACGTGTCACCTCAATGATCTCTGAACAATAAAGTAATGGTTGTGCCCAGTCTTCAAACTACCTTAATTTTTGAAGCTTTATTTAGGATGAGAACCCAACTTCTTTGTGTAAAGACATATTAAAAGTAAAATGAAATGCATTTATTTAAACTGTATCCTCAAAACAATTTGATGTGAGATACTGTCTAATTTGGTATTGTTCAGGTACCAGCTTTCACTCCTTCATGTGTTATTCTCTATATTCTTCCCGGACTGGAAGGATTAGCAGCCCCATTGGAAAACATGGCCACATGCATGCAAATAACAGTGACTATACAGACACAAAGCATATATTGTGAAGTTGTAGGTCTTGCATTTTATAGGGAGGAGGGCACTTGACTTTCATAACTTCTAAGAAGCTGTTAAAACATTTTTCTTTCTAAGAAAAAAGGAAACAAAATCTTTCATACAATCCTTTAAATTAGAATTCAGGTTTGAGACCTCGACTTTCAGTATCGAAACTCTTGACTATTACCACTTACCTCAAAAATTTACCCAAGTCTTTTACACTAGAGTGGGACAGAGAAAGAGCTTGATCTGAACTGTTAAATAATCAAAGCACTGTTTCTTTTTCCACCTCTAGCAATTCTGAAAACCTTGGCCTCACATGGTGCCTCTGAATTAGAAGCAGAAGGAAAGTTTGGCTGCTGGGCCACGACGAGAAGCCTAACCAAGCTGTCTCCCTTCTACTAAGAAACAAGTGATTCCATCTGTAAATGATAATAGCAGAAGCTGCTACCAAATATAGCAAATACCAAAATACAAATGTGCAGACTTACCAGAGCACTAACTTGTCTGTATATAAAGGATTTAATGAAGTATTAATCAAAACAGGTCTCAGGAAGCTGTAACAGATGAACTGTCTATATAAAAAAATGTGCTAATGAGAGATTAGGAAGGTGGTAGAAGATTCAACCGTTGGTCAGAAGGGAGTATACTCAATAATTATATACTCTTAATGTGACTCGACACCCTATAACAGTGATGTCCTCCAATTTGTATAACCAGATGGCAGATTATGAGATTAAATTGGAAGGGAATAAATTTTAGATAAAAGGCTGCAGTAGCTGAGGTTAGTACTTGTGTGCAATTCTAGAGCCTATTTATTAGTTACTGTTGTCCTAATTTTTAAAACAGGTTTTGTCCTATTCTTTTACTGTTGTTGTCCTAGTGGTTGCTATTGTGCTATATAACTGGCCACTCTTAATTAACCTTTTAATAGCCTTGATTATGTATAGGTGATGTCTTCAATCCCTGAAGCTGCATCCATCACAAAGCACGTACGCAAAAGCAGCTGCCATATATTGCACAAGGGTACTGCTGGACTGTAACTGTGAGACTCAGTGGATGCACAAGCAGGAAGCAACAGCGGCCTGACTGCAGAAACAATTGCCACTGAAGCATCGAAACAAAAATAAAGTTGCACACTACGCTGGTGGAGGGAATCTGCTACAGTTTCAGAGGATCCTCATTACCGAGACTTTACTAGAGGGACTTACGTGATATTGAGGCAGAAATCATTAGTAACTGGGATTCCTTCTGGAATGCGTGACAACATAATTGGTGCAAATACAAACACCAGCAACTTTGAATTTCTAGCTCTAGAATTGTAAGCATGTTCTTCACAAGTGTATGTGTCCATTAGTACACTTCGGTACTTAGCTTGCAGACCCACCAGCTACAGATGACCTCTAACAAAATGCTTCAGACATCTGTACGCAAGATACCTTTCCTGACCTATGTCCCACAACTAACACTTCCAAGGTCAACTCAGAAAACAAGAAGAATCAGATGAACTATCTAGGAGTTGTATGAGGGAACAAGTGACAAATGTTGTAGGCAGTTGAGGCATGAATGTAATAATAAACATTACAAGATGATCACAAAACAGCGCCTGGTCCCCTGGACAACAGCCACGGAACTGCACGCTTTTCCTGCACGAGGAATAGACACGCTCTCCTTTGAAAAACAAAGGCAGGCCTTGCTAGAGCATTGCTTGGTAGACTTAATGCTTTGACAAAGTCTCTAGGCAATTAATCGAAGTACAAATAACAGAAGTTGTGACCCACAGAGAAACCGTCTATCCTAATGAGATTGGGAGAAGAGCACAAGATCAGGTTTGTGAGTAAGCCTCCCGTGCCCCTTTTCCAGCAGGGAGCGAGCCAG
Organism: Caloenas nicobarica; assembly: GCF_036013445.1. NCBI lineage: Eukaryota > Metazoa > Chordata > Aves > Columbiformes > Columbidae > Caloenas > Caloenas nicobarica. The sequence goes on along the minus strand of NC_088248.1, from coordinate 51,955,302 downwards.
TGCTCTGCGACAGAAACAGAGTGTAACATGCTGGTACAACCTAATACATAGTTGTTGTGATAACTGAGTAATAGAAAAGTCAGAAAGCACATGCTGGGCTTCGAATATGGCCTGGCGTCACATGCTCAGGCAAAGGCACACATGCATGAACTGCCAGGGAGGAGCACGTTAAGGCTGCGGCCTCCAGATGACAAACCTGACCCAGCCATCGCCACCAACCAACCTTATTATGATCAGTGCCTGAGATACCGTAAGTATTAATGTCTCCAGGCAGCTGGCACAGAAGCTTCTTGGATTACAATACTGACAACATATGCTCACCAACAACAGCAATTACAGTAAATACACGTTTTCCCTGCCTCTAGAGACCTTGAAGAACAAAGACTCATTTAGGCTTCCTCATTCTTTCATGATGGGAGGGAGGAAGGAAGCTTCACGCAATATTTAAATCTCTATGGAGGCTATTCAGCAATTCTGTGTGGTTTATGCATTATAAAGTGTTCAATTACAATTGAGAGTACTTAGTATTTTAAAAATAAACCATACTATACGCGGTTACAGTAATGCAAGACTAAACCGACTAATTAACATTTTGCATAAAATTATGAAAATTGTTTGGGAAAATGCGGACTCTTAACCATTATAAATCATTCACAGCACACAGAGTAAGATAACAGCTGCCAGGAATGACTGTGCATATCACATTACAAACTACACATCTTTAGTTGCATGCAAATTAAATGATTTACTAACAAGAACAAAGTGGGGAGGAAGTAAGTGAGGAAGAAGAAAGGTTGATACCTGTTGTCTTCGTTTCTCTTCCTCAATAGCAGCTTTGGCTTCTGCCTCTTTTATCTGTTCAGATATACAAAGTGATAAGCAACTGTTGTAAACAGCAGCTAAACCTATTTTCTTAGAGTCGTAATTACTCCTATAGAATAGTACTAAGCAAAAATGAGCAAAACCTTCATCAGTGAGCTCTTAACTTATATTACAAAATATTCTCAGAAAAAGCTGCATCACATCACACATTTGGAAAACATGGAACATATAATGGTTACAACAAAGTTATAAATTGAACTTCTGACTTCAACTTGACAAGCTCAACTGACAAATACAAAAGAACAGTTTGTTCACTAAAAACCGGGAAAATTCCTAGACAGTTATTCTAAGTTCTCAGCAACTTTATCCTCAATCCAGTACACTTTACACATACAGATAATTCCTAAGTAAGTATTTAATTTACACAGACATATCTCATTCCAAGTATTTTAAATATTCACTGACTACTAGAGTAAAAGGAAACCTCTATATTTGTACCAAATATGACATATTTTGGATAATGCATAATGAAACGGCTTTCAACCTCTTGGTGTAATGCAATCTAAATGTAATTAAAAATGCTCCACCATCAGAAAGCCCTATGAAAAGAAGTCATGGGACTTACAGTTGTTATTTCTATATAAATGTTTTGCAGTGTTCAAGAAAGCAAATCAAATTCTAGGAATTATTAAGAACGGTATAGAAAAAATGTCAATATGTAAACACATGATACATTTGAATCTCAGTTCCTGCATTCAGTTTTGGTCCCGCAGTAACAAAAGAATGTAAATCCTGAACATATACAGAAGACAACAGCATGGAGTTGCTTCCATCTAAAGAGATGCACAACTAAGATTCATCAGATGACTAACAGGGCACAAAATCCCAAAGAGCGTGTAAGATGCCAAATAAGAATAAAACATCGATAATTATTTTTCATAATACAAAAGCAAAGGCATAAAATGAAATTACCAGGTTCATAACAGAAGGAAGTATTCTACTCCCACAGAGTATTTGGCTAAATCTAGAAATTCAGTGCTACAGGACGTTTGTAGATGCCAAAAGTTTATGTCGACCAAAAAACAATTAGGCGTGCTACCAGCAGATAAATCCAAAGACCATTAAACAGAAAGACACCAGCTCAGTCTTTGAAATTCCCATAGTCATATGTCACTACAGTAATAGTAGTAACAGGAAGAGTAAACTGGGGAAGAATATGTGTCTGCCTTCTTGTATACATTTCTTGGACCTTTAGCACTGTGGCCACTGAATCACTGCCTTAGAAAAGTTAGATGTAAAAATCTGACTAATAACTTGAAATGAAAAACAGTCTTGATCATAATAACTGGATGATTTGCATTCTAACAGTGACAATAATTTACTAAATATGGTTTGCAGAGGTAGAATTTGTTCTAAACAATTTGCAATTCAAAAGCTCTTGATGACTAAGGAGAAAACACACTAGTCCATGCTTTAGCACACTGCAGCTCAGTATGCACTGAGGACAGGGTCAACAGAACAGTTCTATTTGCAGATTTTTCAGACAATTTTTTTAATTGCCAAACCATATAACAAATAAAAGCATTATTGAGAATTTCATTAATCAAGACACAATGGCAGAGTCTCTCTTTAGAAGAGCATATAAAAGACCTATGTGGCCATGCACACCTGTCATCAGAAAGTCTGGTGTGGAAAAAACCATCCACTTATCCTCCTGGCATTCCACTGCCATCTAAAGGCAGAACTTCAGCTCCAAAAGAAAAAGTAAGCCACAAATGTGGAAAATAGCAACCGGAGAGCTTCTTTTTACACTGGTGTAGTCATATTTGTATAAGATACATAGGTATAATATACGTAGGTAGAGGGAGGCATAACCATTATAATCACAGTATGGAAAAACATTTCTAGAACTATTGCTTTAATAAAATGTGCAGTAAAAGACAAATTAAATTCCTCAAAATGCATACTCACTAGGTGCTATGCATGAAGAGTTTCATGAAGAGTTTCATTAACTTTGGTTTTGGAAAGTGACGGTTGTTTTGCAACTGTGCAAACGAAGTTATCTTTGTAAACGTCTGCAGTTTTTAACAGACTTTTTCCAGTCTTGACACATTAAACAGCAACTGACATAATAAACTGCTTTTGTCAAGTGCATGTAATAATGGAATATTCTAGTGTGACATTTACAAGTCAACGCAGGCCACAAAGAAGTGCCTGGCAAGAATTTAAATAGAACTTTAGAACTTGATATAAAAAGCTCCAAATAATTAAATCCATGTTCTTCTGTGAGGATGGTACACGCAGCCAGGTTACGCCACACAGTATGTCTGTGGCATTGCTTATAGCAGAAACTTGCAGCCATCGGCTCATTGTGTTAGACCATTTCTCCCCACGGATTACAATGTCGGGAGTGAGAAATAGGAACTAGTGTCTCCTGAAGTCAAACAGCAGCTGAGACTGCGCTCACTGCACCACACTGGGACATGCTGCTGCATCCCAGCTCATGGAGTCGCTTGTGAATTCACCTCATGCACTTCATGTCCTATGAACTTATCTCCACACTCTAACTGGAACTGTTTGCTATGGTTGGGATTTTCCAAAGGTATATCCCACGAGGCTTAGCATTTGACCTGCTTGCAAATTTGCAGGATTTGGTCTATGTGGTACTTGCCAGAACTTGCCAGTCAATCCTGAAAGTCTGAGCAGAAACTGACAAAAGTCAGCTTTCCTCATTGAGTTTTTGGGCTACGCATTTATTACATCTAACAATTACCTGATAAATACTGAGCAAGTTATGCACCAATTTTTTTTTTTATGTTTTATAAAAGGCTTATAAGAGCAAGGTTGATATTCTGTCTCTCTGGGTGACAGCGTTTTCTTTACTTCATGAACAGCAGAACTAGGGAGAAGTCACATTTGCAGCAGGCTAAAAAAGTATACTGCAATTGCTGAAAACTCTGCAACCTTCTGGTAGAGGGTAACTAATAAGGTGTGACAGGATTACATGCTTCATGGTGGACAAGTTGAGCATTCAATGGCTGCAAAACTTTCATAGGAATGAGCAGATCTAACAATGCCCTGTGAAGTGCCCTGGCCCTAATCCTACAGCACTGATCAACAGCAATGACAATTTCACCATCACTGATCATCACTTTTCTCAAAAGAGGAAAAAACACGTTCTAGCAAATAAAAACAACAAGAACAACAACAAGGAAAAAACCAATGTTTTAACATAGTATTTCACTGTGTTAATTAACACTGTCCACAAACACTGTAATTCTCCCCACTAAGTCAGATGCATGTCTGAAAAAGGAGCTGCTAATAAATGCCATATCTACTTATGTTGTATTTTTTGCTTGTATTGCCTTGAAAAATAATTCTACGTTCATTTTTTCCTTTTCTCGAAGCACTGAGAAAAAATTATAGCTACAATGGATACATTACCTCAGATGCTTTCCGTTTCATTTCCTTGCATAATGCATCGCATTCCAGTGAAACTTGGCCGTCTTCTATCTTGCTGCACTGTACTTCCTGTTAAGTATAATGAGTCTTTTAGAATAATTTCCATATATAAAATTTTAGTTATAATGTCCATTTCTTTGTGAAAATCATAAAACATTCTGATTTAGTAAAACACTGGTTACACAGAAAATAAAGCTAATGACTAAACATTATTTGAACCTGTAATCCTGTATGAAATTGTCCTTTTATCTTTTTCTTCTTTCTGATAAGGTAAGCTGAAAGCAAGAAGAAATCAAATAGTCCAGTTTAATTTCTCCTCTATTCCCCTTACTCGTTTACCTAAGACAAAGTAAGATAACTTTCTGAACTCTGGCAGAAAGAGCTAGCATTCAGAGTCTCAGCAACTTCATATACATTCTCTTAACTGGCTGAAATTACAGGCCAAGGTCTGGTCATGGAAAAAAAAAAAATTCTCATTCATACTTCCTCCCCTCTCCCTAATATTGAAAAAAAAAAAAAAAGAAAAAGAAAAAAGTGGCTATCTGTAAGCAGAGACCGTTCAATTTGAATCACTTGTTCTGCACATGTCATCCTTTTTCCTGCTGAACATCCCACCTGTAAGATATTTCTTGGAGAAGCTGAAAACTCTGGGGAACTGCAACCTGATTGGAAGGCTCAGAAGTTAAGTGGGTCCAGAAAAATAATTTAAGCACCTTTTAATTAGGCCAGATAACAATTTTTTTGTTGTTGTTAAGTCATTATTATTTACTGGGATTTCACATTAATTTCTGTTCTGCCTCTTACAATGCTATATAGGCATAATAAACTTGTTACATTACTTTGTCCCTTATCTTTGTTAGAAGCTTCGGAAGCTGATGCCTGTACCTGCTTTTAGGTTTGCAGAGAACTGTAACTGATTACATTAGTTAGGGATTCACAAAAATCTGTGCTTGTTCTAACTTATGTAATTATAAACTTTCCAAATATCATCAGCAAAATGTATTTTTTTTTCCCCTCAAATTACTCCAGGTCATCTGACTATTCTCCTAAATGAGCTACAAAAACTCAAGTGTGCTTGAAGACAAAGCTATTGTAAGTCAGGTAGCTAACAGATTTTAGAACAGTGAACCTTTTGATATTGCAGCCCAGATCTTCAGCTGATGCAAACTGGTATATCTCTAGTAGAATAACTGGACCTACCTGCACCAGAGACAATCCATCCATATAAGCCTAGGAACATGCAAAGAAAATACATTGTTTTCCAAATTGTAACTTAGACATTTACCTTTTTCAGTCTCTTACAGACACATCGGAGTTTGACCTTCTGGCTGCAATTCAGGGGACAGCTACCTGAATGGCAAATCTCTTTACACCGGTGACCACAGGGCAACTATAAAGAACAGAAAACACAAATAAACCCCCCACACCAATGACTGATTGTAAAACTACAGAGAATCTATGAACTGGTTTTATCTCAGACATAGCAGCTTAACAGAAAACTCATTCAGCTTATCAGTTTTTCCTCTGTGAAAGAGTTGATTTTTTTTTTTTTTTCCAAATGCTTTCTTGTTATTTACTCTGTTTCCGTTTCTGTAGAATGAATTATCTTTTATTGGCACGGTGTCCTGATTTCAGCTGGGATAGAGTTCATTTTCTTCCTCATAGCTGGTATAGTGCTGAGTTTTGGATTTAGTAGGAGAAGAATGTTGATAACATGCTGACGTTTGGGTTGTTGCTAAGCAATGTTTATACCAAGTCAAGGACTTTTCGGCCAGGAGAGCTGACCCAAACTGGCCCAAAGAATATTCCATAGGACATGACATCATGCTCAGTATGTAAATTTGAGGAATTGGCCCAGCGGTCGTGTGCTGCCTGTTTGCCAGCACACAGATTGATTAAAAAACAATTTCTGCTTTCAAATGTTTCACAAACAGTCACGTCTGCAGTAATTCATACAACTATTACCCTAGCTATCTGTATTTTGGGGGAATACGAATAGATGAGGTAAAAAGAAACTGAAAACTGAAATTAAGTGTATTGTAGCAACGTGTACAGAGTCAAAAAGAGAAAGGGGGAGAAACAGAAAAAAAACCCAACAAACCAAAAACGCAAAAGAAAATTTTCCATGCAGGAATCTTCTGAACTATGCAAAAGCAAATAAAGGTCACCGATATTCTTATCCTGTCCAAAATAACTTCACAAAACCCAAAATTCCTGCATTCAACAGATTATCCAATTTCTGACATCTATGAGATACTTTTTTTATTGCCAGTGCAATTTTTAACATTCATAATGAAAATATTTTGATTCGATTATTAAGAACTGAAATACTAATTTAAATATGCTGTTAGCAATGTAGCAGTGCTCCCAGCATTATATTAAAGAACAAGAAAGCAAACAATTTTTTTCACTTTCTGTTAAGAACTTGACTGAAAATATACCTTGATCATACACATACCTATAAGAAATCTTCACAAAAGTGATGTTTCATTTTCAATTACATAATCCAATACTGTTAATAACTGAAAGTGGAATATCACATAAGACATCCAATTAATTTATAGAGGCAGCTTTAAATCCACCAACTATTTCAAATGGCATTCAATATTGTTCTTCATTAAAGAGTGAAATTTCACCTCTTCAGCGTCATCAAGGGATTAACACAATTTGGAAAATACTGTGAGGCATACAATTTTAATACACTTTTTCATATTTATTAAAAACTGAAAAATGTATACATACTATATCACTTCACCTACAAGAATGAGAATACTAAATGAGATAACTACAAAACCCGGGTGTAAACGCTTCTTGTTGATTCTCAGAAGTTCATTGGAACTGGCTCAGTTTCTCAGCTAGTATCATGAAACACACACCTAAACAGAATGCAAAACTTTCCAACAAAAAATATGGAACAGACACACATATTTGCACGTCCACGCCAGTCACGAACTATTATTACGCTGATAGATGCTTTGCGGTTTAGGCTCATTTTTCTTAGTCAAAGTCTAGGCACATTTCACACAGGACTAAAAGGAACCTCTAAGTCATCATGTTCAGTCCTAAAGCCCAGTCCTCCTAAAGGAAGGCACCTCCTACGATGCCTCTAAGACTGGGTAAAGCCTTGCCATGCAAACAGTCCCCCATTCTGCCCCCACTTTTAGTGTTTTGCTAAGGAGGCTGTTCCAGGAACTCCCTCTAAGATGCAAGAGCTTTTCTAAATTTCCCACATTTATTCTACACTAGTCTAAACTCCTCAGTTCTTATCCTGATATTGAAATATTTCTCTGCTGTCCTTTCATAAACAGCTCTTTATTCCCATAGTATTTCCTTCATAGAATTTCAACCAGTTTAAATCAGTGTTTCTTGAATACGGTAGCCAGAACTGCATGTAATATTCCAAATGACATCTCAGCAGGAAGGACCCTGTACAACGCCTTAATTGCACCTTATTCTTCATAGAATACCTTCCTCAATACATCTTCAGCTCTCATTTGCATTTCTCTCCATGCTGTGACAATAAGAATTTCTGCTGTTTCCTGGGAGCTTATTATTAGCCTTGACATGCATGGTCTTACTTTTTTTTTTCTGTATCTAATAACACGCCCCAAATACATGTGTTCTGCAGATGCATTTCCTCAGTTGTCACGTACTGACAACACTCCATAAATTTTCATCAGAAAATTCCAATATTTTTGGGTGCCAAGGTCATTACTGAAAACAATGCAAGGTCAGGCATAAATCCAGTCCTTGGGAAAATTTACTTACTGTTAATATCTCTTGGTTCAACTTTTCATTTAGTTTTGTTGTTCTTTTTAATTTTTTTTTGGGGGGGGAGGGAAGGGAGGGTTTAAAAAAACCAGTAAAATACAAGCAGTTGTTTCCTTTAGCCCACCTTCATCCTTGTATTAACCCTCTTCTGGATCTGAACTAGCTATTCTCTAAGTGGCACTGACTCAATTGCTCTGCTGAAGCCTTATGTAGCAGATCTAATCTATTTCCTATATCTGCAGGGGAAAAAAATATAAATTGGTCATCTTATCAAAGAAGGAACTTAAGTTCGTTTTTGCATTTTGCCTCATTTTGAAAAGATGAGAGGAGAAACTTGTCTTTAAGCTTTGTATGCTGCTAAGGTCAGGCTACCAGCCAGAACACAGAGTCTAATGGCTGAGGCTGCTCACCAGTGACCACAACCTCCGCAAAATCAATTTGCTCCTGTATGATCTCTGTGCAGCGGAGTCCTTCTCCCTACACAAAAGCATCATACACAATAACATGATCTAGTCTCACCTGCAAGTCATCCCATGCTGACCAGAACAATCCATGGCTAGAACTATTACTTCCAGCTTACTCTTCCATAATAATTAGGCACTTTTCCATTATTAGTGTTAAAGCCCAAATAAACAGCCTTATAACTGACATGTCAAAGCTGCAAATTCAAGGCAGTGTCTCTCTCCTCAACTTCCAGGTGCTACTGCAATAAAATTCTTACCTCACTTGCCATTAGAGCAAAACATGCATAGCACAGAAATACATTTAATCCAATACTGAAATCCAAATTTATGCATTTGGGTCTTTGCACAGAGTTACACAGTTCACATCCACAGAGATGCAGGACAAGCACGAAGCTGACAGTGTAACTCCTTTTTACTCCCTCCAATGCAAAACCGACATTAAAAAATAAATAAAATAAAAAATCAAGTGGAGTAGTGAAATGAGTAGCAAAACAGCGCCCTACAATTTCAGAAAACAAAAGCAACCTTACTGCTGCTTCTGCTGGATAAATAATGTAGTGGGAAGGGATTTTTTTTTTTTCTTGTTTGTAAGCATCTGTTCTGAGCTACTTGGTGCTAAAACAGAAAGCACGTGCCCCTTTAGATCTTTTTCACCGTAAAAGATCTCTTGTCAATAACTTGTGGACTAAAGACCAAAATGAACAGGCTGTATGTTTGACATGGCAAGGCCTTTAAAAGAAAAGGATTTAATCCACAGCCCTGAAAACAAACCAGAAAAATCCTACAAGTATTTTCCCCATAGGCAATGCATTTAGGTCTTCGCTTTGTCTGACAATTATAAAAACCATCAACATTTATGGAGGCTTAACTGATCTGCACTAGAAGTTAATAAACACCACCTGTTAATACACACCTGATAATAAAGAAAATAACCCACTAATAAAGAAACAAATCCCAAAAGCTAAGTACAAAAGATCAGTTTATCACTTCCAAGCAAAGGAGCAGACACTTCAGTTCAAAGGGTGGCCCTGTGCCAGAGATCTTATGAAAACCTCCACTGCTTAAGCCAGACATTGAGGAAAATCCTCTCACTATGGACCAAAGCTGCATGTTTGGCCTTTGAAATTAAATTTCTGCAACCCACATATATTTTTAACCTGTCTTTACAGAATTTATTAAGCATTCCAGCAGTAAAATTTATTTCACTTATTAAAAAAAAAATTTGCATACATAGGGACATTGTCCCTACTGCACTATCATGTTAAAATAAATTTATCACAATGTGGTCCCATATTTCACATCAAGACAGTAGCAGAATACACACTAGAAGTACAAAGTATGGTTATTTTGTCAGAAAATACTGATTAGACTGAATAAAGTATTAAACACATACCCAAAGATACTGATATGAATACTTAAACAATGAAAACTGATAGACTGTTAAAACTTCTGTGTAAGAATTGCCCTAAAACATCTGCAAACATGATCATAAGAATTTAATCACCCCTGGTTAAAAAAAAAAAAAAAAGTTAAATTTCCTTTAACAGGATATTTTGTTATTGCTACCAAACAAAAGAAAGAGCTTTTTAATTAAAGCATCTCATCTAACAGCTGTGGCTATATCAAAGAGTTTGCTGCTCCCTAAAACAGAAAGGAAATACGAGCTGTACTGTATAATACCAGAAGTCATTTTTATAGTTTCATACTGCCATAGCCAAAACAAAAAGCATGAGACCTTTCAAAACTTTCAGTTTCCTGTTGTGTTTTTTCAAGGCACCAGACAACACAATTGATTTTCATAATCTCCAAATGTATCATGCTACTTGTAATTCAAATACGGTAGTAAACTGTCTACCACAATTTCCATTAACTAAAAAGAAAAACAACTCAAACCTTACAGTTCAGTAAAATACTGCATTCTATTGAACGTAAGCTGCACTCCGCTAAGCTTGGTGGAGTGACAGTGCACACTGATTTTTAGCAAACAGCAGCTTAGCTCTGCCAATGATCCGAGGTCAGCTTCTGACATTGAATAAGAAAATTTTCATAAAACACTAATTTGAAATTTACTTGAGACTGTCAGGACCTTCACACAAAACATTTCCAATTTAGTTCTGCGCAGACATATTTGTCTTATAAACTTTAAATGTTCTAAATTCGGTAGTCTTATCCATCTTATCTTTCCAAGGCCAAGGTGTTTGTAAGTTCTTGTCATGAGGTCCCCCCAATGGGCTTGATCTATATTTGCTGGGGAGGGATGGTGACAGTGGTGGCAGTAGCAGGTTGATGTCTGTTAAGGCTGCTCCTTCAAATTGTGTTTATCAATGATTTCTTCAAAGGAGAAGTACCAGTACAATTTGTATTATGATACAGCTAGCTGATTTTCCCAAAGCTGCAGACAAATGCTGCATACTTATAAAACAGACAAAATATCCCTAGCACTGTTCAAGACTCGGAGAAAAAGGAACAAATTTTTTAGGCAAAAAAATGGTAAAACACCCCATACCATACGTATAAAGCTGTTGAAATAGGATCTGAGGAAAGCAGGATGAACTGCAACACAAAGATATGAACTACCTAATACTTTTTTGTTTTGTGAAAGCCAAGAGCTATTATCATAGGAAGGGAAGAGCATGCATTTTTACATCACCCACATTTACTAAAAGGATTCTCTGGATGGCAGAAGCTACATAAAACCTTATTTTTCAAACCATCTATAGGAATGAGAATTTTAGAGTTAAATAAAAGCTTTATATTTATAAAGTGGACTCTCTTGTCCTAACCTTTCTTTCACATACCTCTAAATTAAGTAAAAAAGACATCATCTGTGGAACAGGGCGGTTCTGAACCACAAGCTAGAATTCAAGAGCACTACCAGATGGATTTTAGATCCCAGACTGAGTCTTGGGAATATGTCCAGAAAAATCACAATAGTTACATTAATCAAAGTCAAAGATGAGATATGGAAAAAAAAAAAAATCTTTGAAGAAAAGCTTAGGTACAGGAACACATAGTTCATATTAAGAGATTATAAGCACTCTTGAAAATAAAGAGAAGGAAGCCTTGGAGCAAATAAAACCAAAGTAACAGGGAGAGAAATGAAAGGACAGAATTAAGAGGTAAATGGACAATGAAATAATATCCAAAAGTGTTCCCACGCCAGGAAGAGAGCTTTCAGACATCCAGATGAGAAAATTGTGACAGGCACATTCATTTACAGAAAAAAAAAAAAGGCATCGGAAAGGCATCTACAAGGGCAAAAAGCAGAAGATGCAAGTAGGCACACAGCTCAGAGCATGGCCTTCCTGTTGGGGTGAACCCAATCTTGTCTGAAAAACACAGGAACAGATGCTGTTGGGAAACAAGCAGGAATTCTGTGAACTTCTGCATTTACTCAAAACCAAAAAAAAAAGTTTTCTAATAAAGGCAAGGATTCAAATTTGATGATTCTTGACACTGGAAAATAATGAAACAAAAGACAATTTTGAACCTACATTTATAAGGTTGAGGCAGAATTCAGAAATACAAGAGATGACATAGGGCAGAAGTCTCAGACTAGAGGACATCATAGGCAGATCAGCATAAGGGGACTGAGTTGAATCAGAGGAGAATGGGTTGAATTAAATCTTTAATGAGTGTCAGCCAAATATTGCATGAGACAAAGAGACACAGCTACACGGTAAAAGGCCAAACCAGAACAACAAAATAAGTGATTACTGGATAAAATATCTTCCTCGGCACAAGCATTTTTATTGCAGGGAAGGAGAATTTCTTAGAAATTCTGGCGAGTTTAGCAGTGGAAACACTTCCCAAATATTCCTGACTATTCCTGGCTTTCCACTTCATAAATTTTCTAACCCTACAGTGGGGAATGGAGCAAATAAAGGGCTGTCGCTCTCACCACAGCTAATGACAACTAAAGAGCAAACATGCAATAACAAGTAATGCATGGATTACTGAAAGCACACAAGCAGCACATAACATTGGGAGGGACAAGGAAAAAGTAATTTGGCCCATCCCTCATGTCTTAAAGCAGTATTATCTACAACTGGACAAATCCTGATACATGTCTAAGCCATTATTTCTGAAAACCTGGTAGCTTCTCCAACCAGTTATTCCCCTGCTCCACAAGCTTTACTACTCAAAGGTAGTATTTAACGTGGATCTTCTTTACTGATGCCTATACACACTGGTTCATAGTCTACGCATCATGCAATAAGAATATTATTCTTCTCTTCTTTACAGCAACCCTTTAGATATACCCAGATACAGTAGAAAGATTAACTGGCTTGTCTTCTGTTTCACACTACCTAACATATATTTCACTAACACAGCAGGGCATTATCAACCCATTTCATGGGTTAAGTTGCAGACAGGGATTACTAAACCTGCACTCAGATAAAAACATTCACAAGCACAATTCTCAGCATTCTTCCTCATCAAACTGCATCCTGTTATTTTGAAGATATAAATTTAAGACCAGTTTTTAAGCACGTTAGAGGACATACTCTTCCACATTCAACCTTACCTGCCTCCTTAAACATTCAAGCCAGTAATGCCTTGGAGACAAATCTATTACCCTTCAATATAACCTTCCAATTTGACAAGAACACTTTAATAACTGTCCTCTGAGTATAGAGCTCACTAACCACCTCCACATCTATCAGTTAGCCTCTTCATTAAGACTGAGCTTCTCTAGTTTGCTTGGCCTATGAAACTGTACCACAAACCTTACAAAAAAAGTAAAATCCACAAAATTCCACACGTCCATCAAATCAAGTATTTCCTTGTTAATATGTCTTACCTCTTTTGGACACTGATTTTTGCAGGAAATAAGAAGCTCCTTTTCTTTTAAATCAGCACTTGTTAATTTTCTGTAAAATAAAAGCTGTGTTTGTGATGAATTCCAAATTAAAAACAACAGTAGTCAACACAATTAGGGGTATATTTTAAGTATATTTCACTGTAAAGAAAAGTGGGCTCATTTAGCCACATCCTGTGGGACTAACGTAAACTAGATTATTTTACAGACAAAGGCACAGGAATTTAGAAGATCTGAGGTACTTTAAAGATATTGCACAAAGAAGAGCACACGCGCATGGGATGAACGTTTTCAGAGCAATACACAGAGGATAATGCTTAAATGTACGAGCCTCATTTTATATTTAGTAAAGCATAGCCTACACTCTGTACACACACAAATGACTAAAAAGGAGTATAAATGATTACTAAGAAGTTTTCCAATTAAAAGAGCTAGAGTTTGAAGGACATTAGTTATAAAGATGTTTTACACTAACTACATACTAACTACATAAATTCTAATTCTTGTTATAGAATTCTTCTTTTACATATTGTAAAAGAACCACAATAGAGCAAACATTATGCAGATCACTGTACTTGCATAATTCAAAACATTTACTACATTATAAAAACCACTTCTGCTCATCAGACTCCATGCATTTATAATTTTAGTAGTAATACCAAATAAAACACTGGTAAATTTTAGACAGAAGAAAAATTATAATACAAATTACAACCTTCAAGAGAAATTTTATAACTCGCCATAGGCGTAGCTCCCATTCCCAGACATTTCAAATGGTTTCCAGTTAGTAGCATTCAAATGAAAAGTTGGGTTCAGTTCTGACACTTACAAGCATTCAATATACAGTATTGATAGTTTGCAGTGACACTTTATTTTAAGCATCTGGAGACATGATGGACAATTCCCGGGATGACAGGGCAAAACACATCGGTGAGGACAGCCAGACGGCCGGGGCTTGGTACACTCCTCTTCACACTGTGAACATTCTGCACCTGCCTAACAAAATAAAAACAAAGTCCTAAAGGAAATGCCAAACATTTGTTTGCTAGATGCCATTAACAAGCTTCTATACAGAAGAGAGTTGGGGTGTTTTTTCTAAGGAAATCCAGCTACTCAGCAAGACACCGTTAAAGCAAAAAAAAAAAAAAATTATTAAAATATGCTTTTAAAAGAAAAGCAGAAATACCAGTGTTTGCCAGTCAAAGAGACGGAGTTCTATTGTGCTTCCTCGGCTTAAAAGGACCTCTTAATATTGGCGCTTTGGAAAATTGCCATTAAGCCTGTTAACTCTCTCTGGAAAACTGTTAGGAAAAAAAGTAATTTCATATTCAGAATTAACTTTTCCCACCCACCATGTTATTGTGATACTTTAGTCATGACATCCTGCTTTGTAATACATGGGTGGGGAGGTTTGTTTGCTTGATTTTAAGATGCAAAATAAGTCATTCCATTTCTGTATGTGTATGGTAGTTTATATAATCTTCCCAAACATATTAGCTTAGGTATATGCTGGGAGCTGCTAAGGCATTGCTTCCGCTCCATACATTACACAAAGTCTACAAGAGCCATGGCATCATCCTCATTCCAGGTGATGTGATCAACCTCAGCACAACACAACAAACATCAGCACAGTAAATTAAGCTCCATTTCTATTCATATTCTTATCTCAATAACTCATCCACAACCCTAGTCTGATATCAAATACACATAGACTGACAAGATTTATCAACTAAGCCTACACAGGACAGTGTTTAAGGCCCACCATCACAGTCAAACACTCAGTTTCACAGAAGTTAGTCAAAGCCAATCCAAGAATGAAGCTATGCAATGCTTCCGCCAACATTTCACTTCATGCTGTTCAAAATAAGGGCATAAGAACGGAAGTTTTTAATATTTTCCCCCCATTTTCTTCCTGTTCCCTTTTTTGCTGCTTCTACAGTTGAACAATTTTTGCTTAAGTTTAAAAAGGAAACAGTGTGCAATGATCATTTACAAAACCTAAGCCCCAAAAATTCACATGTAAGACAATAACAATTGAAAGCATTCAGAAAAAAAATGTAATATAAAAACTAACAGTAGGTAAAAGCAAGCAGGTGGCCTTTCTGCAATGTTTTCTAACACAACTTGCAGAACAAACCTAAATTCCAGACAAAAACCATTACTCAGACATACAAACAAGAAGTCTAATCTGCCCTTTCTGAGTACATGTACAATTTAGTCTATCAAAATAGAACAAAAGCTCTAAAGGTCGAAACCAACTTGAGTTTATAAAAATTCAAAGAAAACTGAGAATGAGATTTACCCATGTATCACATGTACATATAACAGAAGGAGTAAGCAGAAGCCCTCTTACAGTAATAACCAAAGATGCTTAAACACTCTCAGTATTTACTGATGTCACTCTATTGCTGCAGGTTACTCTTCCACAAGTTGCACTAACAGCTCATACTCCTCAGACAAAGGTTCCATAATCATTAATAGAGTAATACACTAACCGCAATATATACAGTTACTAGATGACACCACCACTTCTAGGATTGGAATCTATAGGGAAATAATCCTATTTAACATATAACAGTAAGTTAAAATATAACATTTATGTTTTGTTCCCAACTGAACGCTTCCTCAATTTTCTAAATGCCCAGAGAGACCATGTTTTTTGACATTAATGCTTTGAAAACTTTAAAAGCTGTTTTCCTCCAAATAATGGTTCCCTCAAATCACAAACTATGTGCCTTTGACTTCTCAAAACTAGAACAGTTTTCAGCTTTGTACTTTTATTTTTGTTTCATATTATTTCCAGCAATTAACACTTACAGCTTCTCAATCACATAAATGACAGTTTTGAGTAAACATTGATAAACACGAATATATCGCCCCAGTGCTTTAAGAAGTATTCACCTATTCTGCAACATTTCCAGTGCTCTTTCCTAAAGATCTGTTAGCCTCCTCAAGCCATTTACAGCTCTCCTCAGTAAACACTTTCCCCAGTAGATTGCAAGTGCATTTGTATATAGGGATTATCAGTTCACTTGATCTTGACAGTTACAAAAACTGACTTTAGAAGAGACTTGTCAAGAGTGTTAAATAAGTGTTTGATGAAAACAAAGTAATGTACATTAACATAAAACAAAAAAGTGTAGCATTTTCAAAATATTATATATTGTCTCAGTCTTCTAGTGTAGAGAAGTATAGATTAGATAAATGTCACAGCATCAACAGGAACAGAACACATGGCAAGTCTCTCCCTGGAATCTGGAATAGATCCTGTGCCTTCCAGCTTGAAATTCTTTATTTTCCAGTCAAAACTGAAGACAACGTACAAAATACACAAAAACAAAAGCAAAAAGGAAATCAACCTACCTTCTTTTCATCTGCACTACTGTTCAGTTTAGTAACAAAATGACATTCTTTCATACAGGTGTGATTCTGACAATCAAGAAGCCGCCCACAAAATCTCTTACATGAGTAGGGATTTGCAGAGTGACATGGTAATGGACTAACCTAAAATTTAAAAATAAATAAATGTAAGTATATGTATATGCAAATAGTGTATGTATACACACATTTCATGTGTGCTGTCTGTGATACATACATACACACACACTATATATATATATGTGTGTATATATATATATATACACATACACACACACACAGAGGCACATCATCATTACAGAGAAATTTTGGTTCTTGAGTATCTTTGTTAAAAGACGAAAATCAGTGCAACATCTATTTGACTTTTTTTTTTTTTAAACAGACTTCAGGTTCCCATCCCAACAGAACCATACACATTTGTTTTACACTGATTATACCAGGTAAAAAAGCCCACTTTATTAATTAAGCAAGCTAACTTTTGCAACTTTTTTTTTTAATAGACTATAACATTCTCAAATTTTTTAGTGTAATTTATTCCTCCTTTCCACATTGTACTTGTGCCTTGCATTAAAGGTTCCTAAACTGCTTTATAGTTATTGTAGAAGACAGTTACAGTTTGCTTTCACAGGACTAATTGTGTTATGGTCATCATAAACCCAAAACATTTTAAAATTCTACAGACAACCACCTGGAAGCCAGAAATTCTAAAACCAAATATTGACTACATAAAATACAACTCAAGGGACTGGGAAGGTGAAGAAATGGCTCTATGACAGGACTAGGAGTTTAATGTCGTATGATATATTTGCACTTTCTAATTCGAAGTTAACACTCCAGTTAACAGGGCTTTGCAGTACTATTCAGAGCATCTATTTAGAAGCCTTTATTCTTCATTAGTACTGAAATGGAGTGTAAACTCCTAACTTGGTTCACTAGATTATTTTCCTAAAGTTGAATAGTACAAGTCCCTCGACATCACAAGTACTAGAGGAAACCCACTGTTCCCATTTCCCAACCATTATATAATATTCACATGAAAAAAACCCCAGTTTCTCTGATGATGCTGTCAAAAAACCTGATTTTTTTTCTTATTATCATGATCATTTAGTGGAGAAAAAGAGAAATTATTTGTGATGTTATTACACAATAGACTAATGTGACATAACTCACTTTGACTAGACTAAGGGTGTGATTTTGTGTTGCAGCTTAAGTTGCCTAGCAGCTTTGCACTGTATCCTTTACCTTTCTCCTTTCCGACTCTACAATCCCGATTGCACACTCCTACCACTTACTTGGAACAAGTCCTACCACACGTCTGTCTTTAGAGCAAGACAATTCAACTAGTCAAAATGGAAGAAAAGGAATTAACGGGAAAAGATTCCTTTTCTTTTTGCTAGGTTTGCAAGTGGATATGCCATACAATCAGGTAAACACTGGAACAGAAACGAGGGAAGAGAGGATGGTCCCCCATAGGGCTGAGCGAGGGACATTTTCCCTTCAGTGCTGTCCACGTTGACTTCCCTCCATCCTCAAGAAAAGATGTACAAAGTAGGATTTCAATCCACTTGCCTATAGAAATGTTTTCCAGGCTTCATCAAAAAAGAGGCTATACTCCACATCAAGTCATTGCAAAATACAATTCCTTCCCAAGACTCCTTAAGTCCTTCCTCCTCTTCTCATCCTGACCCACAGAGGCTCTGAGAACAGGAGGAGCCTGCATGGCAGGCTGAACATCAAGCATGGAATACACAGGAGAAAACCTTGACACTGTCCTGTCCAGCTACTCTCCCATCCCTATGTCATAGCTGAAGCTCATTACGCTGGCTAAAGCACTAATACAACCACAGCAAGTAGCCTAAATCCTTGGTTTGTACTCCTGCCGCAAACACCCTACAACTCGGTCTCTGATGGTTTATGTTTCTGTTGACCAAATGAGCAAATGCCAGCAACAGGCCTAATAAAAGGAAGGCTTGAAGTGAACAGCACTATACCCGGCTAACACACCTCAATTACCAAAGCTTTTATCACTCCTAATATCCTGTCCCTTCTCATCCTCTTCCATCTCCCTCCTCCTCCTCCTTCCTTGGAGTCACAACTTCCTTTCAGTAGCAACATAAGTAGTCAAGGGATGCTGGAAGGTAAAAGAATGAATGAAAAGGCATACTAAACATTAAGATCTGACACTGCCCACTTCACTACCTTTCCTTGCTCCCCCATTTCCAGTTTTTTATGACTACTGGTTCTGCTGCGGTTCAGGCAGCTACAGCAGATCAGGGCACTAATAGCAAATGAGCCCTATGGCTGCACAGTTCAACATGCTGATGAGACTCCTTTTACCAAGAGTCAGCCTTCCATCAGATACGGACACAACCACTACCTCCAGTTAAAGAGAACTAGCAGAAGCACACAGGCAGAAGCGGAGCATCCCTTCTGGCAGCATCCCCCACGTACAGCAGCAGAGATGCGACGCTGAATGGAGCCGGGGCAGGGAAGTGCACAAGCCAGGAGACACCAGTAGCAGCTTTCGGAGAGCCGACTGCAGAGAACAGCCCAGCCCTGCGGCTTCACCCAGCGCAGCTCCAGCCCCACTTGTCGACTTTCCCAAGTCTTGAGCCCAATAAAAGATGGAGAGTCTGCTGGAATCAATTGACGTTGTAGCCAAAACCAAAAGAATTTCAATTAATTCAAACATACATTATATTTTCAAATTTTGTTTCCATTTCTTGACAAGTCAATCTGTTGCGGATATTAGTAATAAATCCAAAGGAGAGATAAGTTTTACTTCCTGTAGTTGGAATGCATTTCTGAAATGGCTAAATGGAGGTCGCTAGTCTTGCTACAAGGACGAATTATCAAAAAAGCCACAAACTCCAGTAGGCTGATGAGCTGAAGAATAGAGAATGCAGATGAGGACCAGAAGTATTTTATGAAAACTGATTGGAAAAAGAAAGAAGCTAAGGAGGCACCATTTTCAGACCATGGGTCCTTCCACAGATTAAGGAAAGGAAGGCAAGGAAAAGAGGACAAAACAACTTTCAGAAGTTTTCCAGCACATCTCCCAAATGCGTAAAAGCAACTAACAGATACATCAATTGGAATATGAAAACAAAAATCAAGTACAATAGGGCGGGGAAATTTTTGAAACATTCATAAGGTATTTAGCCATAAAGGTGAATTGCATCAAGTTTTACGTTAAATTTTACCTAGAGGTAGAATAATGCTCTTCCTCTTATAAGTGAACCACAGCTAAAAAAAAAACCCAACCACCTTAGAATTATAAAACATAGCATTAAATTCCTACCCAAAACAAACACCAAAAACAACCCAAGAAGAGATTTCTATCTGTGTGAGAACAGCAAGACTGGTATTACGGTATATTCAAAACATCACGGAAACAAAAACAGAGTGTTTCCGTTCCTCTAGAACATTTGATGAAATGAAGCAACTATGAGAGAATTAACCACAGCAGATAAATTAATACCATTTCCAGTTAAGATTTCCTTGTTTGCCCTCAGCTACCTTTTATGTGCTTTAACTAATGTTCTCCCATAAAACCAGCTTTTGAATATAAACACTAGCTCTCATAATTTGATTTTAAAAGAGCACATTTATGCTACTGCTATGAAATCCCAATGCTTATAGCAGTTCGAAGAAAAAATAAAACATCAAGTTTTTGTTTTGAGGCAGCAGCAACTGTTGATGACAGGTGATCTCTCTGACCTACAACCTGAAACAGAATTGAGAGCTACTTTTAAGCACCTACAAATCAAAGGAGAGTTATTAAAGAGTTATTTTCCTAAATATATGTAAAGACACCTAAAATTTACACAGTAAAATTATTTAAAGGAAGGCTGCACACTATAGCTAAAAGAAGTCTTATTTTAGGTTAAAAATCACATAGAATCATACTTCTCTAAACACACATTTTATATAATCATATCACCTGAAAGGTAATTTTAAGCCTGTTGTTTCAAGTGCTAAATTGGTTGTTCCAAGTACCCAAAGACATGTAAGAGCTCAAACCAAACTCTTAAAAATACTTTTTAAACTAAATACCAAAGTGAAATTTTATAAAAATAAACAACAAAAAAAACCCCAACTCTAATACAACTGACCCCAACACCTACACAAATTAAAATTACTATTCAAGTAAAAATGTAAAGATAACAGACTTGCTTACTACACAACTCCTAAACTGTTTGCTTTCATTCTCTCTTCTACTCATCATCTGCAGGTATCTCAGTAAAACACAAGGTGACTTTATAACTCGTTTAATTCCTAGTTTGTTTCTTTTAGATCTCTTCCATTATAGAAGGTATAACGACAGCCCAGCACAAGCAGTAATGTAGTACAGCAATAAGTCTCTCTTCACAGCAGAACTTCGCTCGAGAAAATTGCTACTTTCAATCACTTGTGAAAAGTTCACATTTCCCAGTAAAAATCCCTTCAGGGACTGGAAACTACTACAGGAGGGAAGTGTTCATAAATATATAAAAGTGTTTTCTCTTGTTAACAAAAGTAAATTAGTTTGAGGTGAGGTTACTTGTTGAAAGCCAATGGGGCTGTAAAACACTGAACAGACCTTAAATGTTTTTGTTTGTTTTATGTTTAGAGACCTCAGAACAACATAAATACGTACAATGGACCTAAAATACACTGTAAACACGCCCTCACACACACACACATTAAAAAGTTATTCTTGTCCTTGACTGCTATCAAAATCTTAAAGATTAGGACACTGCATTCCAGAAACTGCTGAACTTCAGCAGGAGAGAAGCACTGCACTGTGCTGGCTGAGAGAAGGAATGTTTAATCTAGCATATCATATAGCATCAATAAATCCAAATTATTAAAGTTAGGTATAGACTCCTCAGCATTTTTCCTTATTTTCTATACTGACCCATTTAAAAAAACAAAAAACAAAAGACCAGACCCAAAGCCACTGATTGATTCTGCCAAGACTAGTATGCAACAGATTAAGGATTTATTACTATTCTGAAATTAGTTATAAATATGTAGTAATTGGAGCCATTTTCTCTAATAAGAGCCATACTGTCTTCTGTTAGGGAGAGGGACATAAATTTCATAATCATGTACATTTGAACAGTATCAAAGCCAGAAACATGGTCTAGAGCAAGTTATATATTGGGTCAATTGACCAAAGCTTGTATTTTGCTTATACATAAATTCATGAAAGTTAAGGTGAGATTCCATATGTCCTATCACAAAACATGTCATTGACTCGATAAATCATTGGTTGATATACCTGCAAGTTTTACTGTGAAGAGCAAAACCAAAATCCAGCTGTTTCAATAAAACAATAAGGCACAGTTGTTCTTTTCATCCATTTTCACCATACATTTTTGCACATACATGCAACCAATAAGCTGCAAAGTAGCTCTATGGAAGCTGTATTCACAGCTTGGTTGGACTAATAAATGTGCTACATGAACAGACTGCTGATACATAAACTTTGTTAACAACATTTGGAGATGTTGCCACCACATATCAAACCAACATTAGAACACATACCAAAAGATTACTAAAGAAGGCAAATGGAAAAAGGGGAGGAGGAGTGTCTTTAAATATTTTTATGTGTTTACTGTTTTCTAGAATTTTTTACTAGCTTAAAATGATACTAGGTTCATTACAGTACTGTTAACTGCAATTCAATAGTGAATTTATGCCCAACTTACTAGTAGATATATTCCCAGACAAAGCTATATTAGCAACATTTTTTTAAAAGATTAGTTTAGCAACCATCTTTAAAAGGGAAAAAAAAAAAAGGGTTGATCTTAAATTTCATGACTTTTAGAAATGACTGTGAATAACAATGGTAGTTATTTAGCTTCAAGCGTCAATTAGATATTCTTCTCATGTTAGCCAAAATTGGACAATGACTTCATTCAAAACCGGAGAACACAAAAAAGAACCAAAAAGAAAAGCTAATAAGTAACACTAAAGAAGTTTCCACTATATTGTTTGATTTCATTCATGAATGCTTGAATTCAAATCACATGAGAATTTTCCTGTACAACACTATGTTCCTTATCCTTTTAAAATAAATACAGCAGTTTCTAGAAGAACTGAGTGAAGTATGTGACAGGGAAAGAATAATAACTATAGAATGAGGAAAAAAAAAACCCTCAGAAGTACATAATGAAAAGACCCACCCCTCCAAAAAGAAACACTATTTAAACAACTGCAAGAATATACAAATAGCTTCATCATGTAAATTTTTGTCCAAGACTTCTAAGAAGTTATGTATTCTCCAAAAAGGAACTAAAATACCTTCTGATACGTAAGCCTTTGTGAGAAGGCACTTCGTTGGTTTTAAAATCTAAAAAAGCCATACAATATTTCTCTTTAATGTTTTTTTTTTTCCAGACTGACAAAGTGAGATATATTTCATATTCCACTTTAAAAGGCAGTTTCTGTGACTCACCTCATGCTGCCCAAGACACTCCCTGTTAAAGAGAGAAAAATCGCAGATTTAGAGAACATATATTTCTTTAATAAGGGACTTAAAACAGTGACAGTGCTTTTCACACAAAAATAATGCAATCTATTTTTAAAAGTGAAAACTAAGAGAAAATAATCTATGCAGATCAATGCCTTATCTTTTTCAGTAGTTGTTTGGATTGCTGCATTTTATGCTGACAATCCCAAAAATCAGTGTTTCATGTGCAACTAATTACAGTTGTATATTAATCACTTTTATTTCAGAAAATTTATTTAGAAAGTCATCTGAATTGCTTCTAAATAGCTTTTCCTTTGGCTCTACTAATACATAATTTCATATTTTTCAGATATTTCAGAGAACTATCTAGTCTACTCTTACGTTTATAATTCTACCCCTTTTAGAACAGTCTACCATTCCTAGGAAAGAAAAACTGCCCACTGGTCAGAATTGTGAGGGTATTAAATGTAATGGTGACTCACTCAAACACTCATCTCCTAAAAATTAAATTAATCTTTTCAGAATTTATTTTGAAAAGTATGTTTCTATTTTTGTCTCTGATTTCATATCTGTCATCTCCTTCCCAAGTATTATTTTGATTTCTCCACTGAAATCTTATAAGGGAGGGTAATTATTAACTGTAAATCAGTTCCTAAAAATTTCTAGAACGGTATTTTAAAAAAAAAAAAGTATCACTGGTAACATCTCTAACACAAAGCAACTACCAATCGCTACAGGTGGTGTCTAAGACAGCGGGATATTAGCAAGAGCAATTAGTCTTTCACCGAATATAATGAGAAGCAGATGTTGCACAGGAGCTTTTTCTTCACCCTACACAGTTCATTTATCTTATATCCAAGATAATCTTCCTATAACCAGTTAATTTGGTTTCTAGGACCCCTGCATTCCATTGCAGCATGCTTCTGTCCCACTGCAAGGGGAAACTGCTTACCCAGCCTGATTGACTTCTGCCTCATAACCACTAAATCCATGGATGAGAGATTTCCCCCAGCAACCTTGCATCCACATTGAGATGTAGAGGTGCCAGATGAACTACTAGATGCATAAAAAACTGGCAGAATCAAAGGGTAGCAGCTCATTGTTTGTATCCTACGTGGACACCAGTTACAGGTGGAATTCTTCAGCCTGGGACCTATCTTATGGGTGGTCAGTTTGTTTGTTTTTTCCACAGTAATTTGGAAGAGATTAAAAGCACCAATTTTGCAGACAACACTAAAGGACAAAGCAGTCAGTACATTTGAGGGCAGGGATGGCAATCAGAAGGATCTAGACAGATTGGAGGAATAGGTAGAGAGGAAATTCATGAAATGCAGAGACAACCAAAGTCTTTCACCTGGGACTGACTAAACACTGCAGGCTGGGGACTGACTGGCTGGGGATATAATAGCCTTTCAGCATAAAGGGGAAGGTACAGAGAAGATTGAGCCAGGCTCCTTACTGAGGTTCATAGCAGGGAGGCGAGAGACAACAATCATATTCTCAAAAAAAGAAGGTTCTGACTAGATACACAGTGAAGAAAAAGAAATTTAAAAAAATATCAGTATAAGTATAATCACGGACAGAATGGGGCTGTCCAGAGAGGCTGCAGAATCAATGTACACAGAGGTTTTCAAGGTCTATCTGGACAAAGCTGGAGCAAGTCGGTTGGAATTCAGTGTTGATCTGCTTTGAGCAGGAGGGTGGACTAGATGACTCCATCCCAAGGTACCTTCCAGCCTCAGTGGTTCTGACAAATTAATAGAGCAAATAATTTTCCAGAAACTCCCTTTTAACTGTTTACAGAAACAGACACTGAACACGTTAAATTCAAAATCTGACTGCTCATGTTCAAAGATACCAAAATATTAGAAAACACAACAAAAAGTATTGCAAAACCTCAGTGGTGAAGGATGGAATCCCCACTAACATCCATCCATACAGAGCAGGATTATTTAAGATACTCTCCATTATCGTATTTGTTCAAATGCCACCCTTCCAGCAATGATTCTAAAAGCCCTGCCAATGATCTAAGAACATATCAGATATTTTGCTTTGTAGCAACACGTTGCTTTATATCTATGGTTTTGTTTACTATTATTTTGTTAATTCAGGAAATTTCTCTCGTACCACTTTGATTTAAAAAGAAAAAAATAACTTTACAGTTGCAAAGATCAACCAAGAGAATTAGGATATTCCAGAATTAATGTGTTCTAATGCTAATAGAACCTTAATTTACCACAAGCACTATGAAATGTAATGATGCTTTCTCTAGTTAGAAAATTAAGTACAACTTTTACAGTACGGTTTTCTTCTCACTTAGCAGACATACCTCCTCTGAGGAGGAGCCTTCAGACTAAAAGAGGTGATTTTGTGGTTGGAATTTAGAGGAACTAGAAGATGTGCCCTACCTAAGATATGATGTCACACAACCTACACGAGTCAGTTTCTACAGTCATCTACCCAAACACTGAAACCAGGCTGTTCACAACTACACATTTTTTCACCTCTGGTAGCCTTGGCTTTGAACTTGTATCCAAGTATCAAAAGTACTCAGCGGTCATAGTTTTGAACAGAAGTACAACCTATCATAGTACAATCCTTGACAAATTAAGTTCTGAACATATCTACACAGGCAGTTAAATGGATATTTTTTAGCAACTTCCTCTGTTGTCTTCTCACTTCATAAAATGAGGACATAATCTTCCCTCGTTAAGGGGGGATGTTTAAAAAACAAATAAGCACTAATGACTGTGAAGTATGCAGGGTTTTAAACAGTAAGAGACTACAACACAAAAACAGACCAAAACCCCCAATATTTTTCAGATAAATGTTGAATTGAGTCCTTATTCACCAATGCAAACAGAAGTTCTATCAAATTGAAAACAAATGATGAAAGAAGTCATCACCAGATCTTCCCTTATACCCTCAGTATCATCACAGAAAGAGCTGATTGAGCTCTACTCAAGGAGCAGAACGTCCTGGACAAGTCAAAAATAGAAAGGAGACAAGCAGATGGGATGAAGGGCATCCACCTGCCATTCAGCAGCATACAATAACTGAACAACTGAGAAAAAAAAAGCAATTAATTACACAGAAAATTACAATCCCATAAACCAAGCAAGGTAGAAACTATACAGAAAAAGCTGTATGTTACTGAAGACTATCAAATTACAATGTCTGTCTTTGCAATTCTCATATTTTTCTTTTAAGGCAGCATTGCTAACAACATGTATTAGAAGCAACCAAACTTTACTGTCAAGTCCTTTCATGCAGTGAGCAAACAGTGCAGAAATGTCTATTAGACAATCACCAATGCTCCCAGTTTTATGAGAATGGTGTTCACATAGGCTCATTGCATCTGAAGAGGAAAATACGTTTAATTTCATGTCAATCTCTACGAAAGTATAAAAAGAAAAAATCTCTTTCCATGCCAAACCTTTCTTTTATTTGTTTTCTTTTTTAATACTTACACTGGTATAGGAACCTCGCAGGGAGGACATGGCAATGCAGTTTGAATAAAAGTTGGCTCAGATGGCTGTTCCCAAGGACCTGCAGACTGATGCTGAGAGCAAAAAGCAACACTAGCTGAATAGAAAACATAGACAGAGCTATCTGCTTGACCATAAACAAACATATCATCTAAAGAGATCCCAGTTATAACAAACGCACTTTCTAGTAATTAATGTTTTACTAATGAAAATCTCAACACCTCCTCATCAAAAAAAAGAGCATGAAGGCAAACAAAAAAACCACCAAAACAATTCTAATCATTTAATAGAGGTAAAAATATAAAAATATTTCAGTTACTAACCAAGTGAAATTACCATCATGCAGTGCATGCATGTGTCACATTTAAAGATGCCAAACAATTTCTCACTTCTAACTTGTGCAAATTTTGATGGTTTAGTAACTATCAAGGTTGTTTCTTTTTTTGCTCTTATTAATTTATTTACTCTGAACTGCAGAAGCCTCTGGCATAAGATTAAGGTCAAACAACTATTGATAATTCTTCAGAACACAACACACCATTTTTCACTATTTACTTACTGAGCCAGTTTGCTTCACAAGCGCTTCATCATGGCAGGAAACAGGGCACAAATGACCACACGATAATGTTTTCTGGCAGGACTGATGACATGGAGGACACCGACCAAAGTGGCAATAGTGTTTCTCCTGGGTAGGGTGGTGACAGGTAGGCGGTCGACTGAAGTAAAATCCAAGAATGAATCAATATGACAGCAAGTTACAGTCACTGAACAGTTATGCTCAAAATACAAATAATTGAGATGAACAAGTTATTTTTTTTTAAACTGAGTTTGCCTCTCACCTTCAGCAGTCGTGAATACTACAGTAAAATTATACTGGAGTTCTAAATTAAATTAAATCAAATCAAAGTTGGTTTTGCATATTCAAACAGCTATTTCAATCCTAATTCTACTCTGCACTGAGTAATCTTGCTACACCCCAGCAGAAAGTATTCTCCTTCTTCCTTTTGCTAGTCAAGTTTTCTAGGTAAACTGCCTCATGGAGTTACTTCAAAATGTACCAGAGATGACTTGAAGAAGGGAGTGGGACTACAGAACTAGAAGTGCTCAGCAGGACAGAACTTCCCCCCCTGACAGCAGCAAGCTGCTCGTGAAACTACAGCATCAAAGGGTCATCTGATAGGAAGGATTATTGCTAATCTCCATCTGCATAGTCAAGAATATAGAAAACTGAGAAGTAATATCCACAATCATATTAAAGGAGTATTTTTTGCCTTTTGAAGTGATGTTTGACTACTTTCTTTAAGGACACCTCAAACTCCACTGAAGAACTAGAAGCGCAGGTGCTTTCTATACTGACCTGCAGAGCTGTTTGCATCTCGGGGGTTTGATGGTGCGCTCTCTGCCACAGGGGACTTTAATAACAGTTTTCCCACAATTACATTTCACATCTACGATCTCTGGACATGGATTGCAACTACCTAAAAACAAATATGTTAACAATATGATAATCCGAATAAGCTACCGATTATAAAAACTGGTAACTAACATAACTCTGAATATGCACAAGGTATAATTGTCCTCTTCTGCTCGATCTAAATAATAGCTGGCTGTTGTTTTTTTATTTCTGCTTAGTTTAAAATGCCTCTTGGGAAAGAGAATTTCACCAGTCTTAAAGAACAGTAAAAATAATCTTGATTATTCTACAGTTGTTAACTGGTATCAAGTTAGAAACAATTTCCCCCTCACATTTTAAAAAGAAGTCAGCATAATTAAAGCCCAGTCATTTGGATCACACGACAATTAAATAGTTGCTATTTGTATTTCAGTCTTACATGCGTATGAAGATGTATCATCTTTCGTTTCTATTCAAAAGTTAGAAAAGAGACACTGAAAACCTGGTACGATAAACTTTGGCAGATTCTGTATGGTATTAAAGAAGTGTTCGTCCTTTATGTATAATTAATGCTTTCTTGAAAAGATCCTCCTCATTTATAAAGTTACTCGTGCTACTAACCTGACACATTAAAAAAAAAAGAAGAGATCTGGAAAATACCTTATGTTTTAATTTCGGGCTCTCCCACACTATTTATTCATCAAGTGCCAACTGCTAAGTTTTATTATTGGCTTATTAACAATAAGAATATGCATCTTACAAAAAAAAAAAAGGCAAATTTAAATGTGGGATTTTGGCTTACTAATCATGTTGCATTCTGAAACTTTAGAGAAAGCAAAGCTTTGATAGCATTATTGGCAGCACAACTTTTTAAGATTCTGACTTGTTAGCAGGATCTGAGAAGCAATACTTCGAGAAGTGGATCTCTCAATGACAAAAGGCTGCTGAAGAAAAAA
Source organism: Caloenas nicobarica (assembly GCF_036013445.1). Taxonomy (NCBI): domain Eukaryota; kingdom Metazoa; phylum Chordata; class Aves; order Columbiformes; family Columbidae; genus Caloenas; species Caloenas nicobarica. Next base: position 51,926,286 of record NC_088248.1, on the reverse strand, counting down.
GGATGGAAGTACACAGTCTTTATATTAAATTATATTATATTATATTACATTATTTATATTAAATTATATTATCAGCACACATTAGCTACTGCTACAAAATAAACTGAAGGTCTAAATCTATGCTGCCCAAAATGGCTAATATGTGTACAACTTTTAAAAATATTCTATTAACAAAGACAACTGCCTACATTCTCAATAAGATGGGAGAGATCTTGTATAAGCCTGAAGTTAAGGTGAGAGCACAGCGTTCTCAAATCAAGTGTTATAATGTACTACAGTAAGAAATAAAACACTTCTGTTTCTTTGCAACACATTCTAAATTTCGGCAAGCATGCTAAAATACCTAAGGAAAAAAAAAATGTAAAAATCAAACCACAAACAGAATTGATTAAGTTACCTGTTTTCAGGGACTCTGGCTAAAGGCCAAGAGCTTACTATCAGCAATCACTAATAATCCTGACATCAGGTACCTTCTAAAGGATCTGATCTAGCAAGTTATTTTCTAGAAGGCATACTATTTCCTTTAAAATCAGTGGTCACTGAGATCTGGCAGCTCACTGCAAAACCAACCTGACCTGGTATTACATACCAAAGATAAAATAATTAACTATAACTTTCAGCAGCTATTAAAATATTGGTGTATAAGGAGAAACATATGAATATAAATATTTTGAAATAAAAATCATTGCCTTCACTAGGAATATTTTCAAACATTCTGACAAGATATTACAAATTGTATTAGACTGCAATTTGTTAAAGCACAAATTATTTTCTTTTCTGAATTTATCATCTGATATCTTAGTTATTAGCTTCATTAGATGCCTAAATTCTGGCAAGAGTTAGCACTTAAATATTAATAATTGCACTGTTTTGATAAATTACATACACTTTGAAGTGTATATATTTGTATACATATTTACATTCTCAAAGTTCACTTTTGTTTTCTTATAGGCACTGCTTTATCATTTTTCCATTGCTGTTAGCTATTAGAAGTCGCTGCCACTTTAAGCCAGGCTGCAAGCTATTCAATGTAAAAGTTTATCCTATAATACAGCACTAATACCTTAGTTTTCCAACTAGAATTTTATTCTATGATTTAGTTCTCAACCAAAATAATGGAGAAAAATTATGTTACCAGTTTTCTTCTGACAGTACAAAAAAAATTACGTATTTCTAGGATTTTGGAGAGGTACAGGGGTGGTAGAAGAAAGGACGGGGAAGAAGAAAAGGGTCACAGTTAACAGAAAAAACAAACCACTCGTTTGTGGTGACAGATCTAATAGGTTAACTGGGACAACTACCACATTTACCTGTCCTGTCCACTTAAAAATCACTGCCTCAAAAGTAAGATTGGCTGAACAAGTTGTAAATTATTTCCTAAGTTGTTGCAATTTATAGCCCAGAATACTATGGGAAATCACATAGGGTACTCAGCTGCCATTTCAGCAGGGCAGCAGCTTCTGTGGGGAAAATTGCTGAGGGGGCGGCTGCTTTTTCAGTCATTCCAATTTAATCCCCTACCAAGCGAATGTCAAAGCAATCGGCCAGGATAAAAGCTGCCAGGTAATTTTGGCCATTTTCAGCATCTTTTTAACCAAGGTCACTGGATGCAGAAGTAAACTTTTTTGTTATCCTTCATGTAGTTAGTAATAAGTTCTTATTTTGTCTTTTACCAGTGAGGTACCAATACACATTCAAATTCCATATTTTTTTTAAAGTTTTTATTTTAAGCACATTTATATCACACATTGTGTTCTAGGATTTTTAAAAACCATCCAGACTCAACCAGCACAGTCATTTCTATACATAGCTGGACTTTGCTATAGTCAGTGAACAGAATTATTTGGAGAAAAAAAGTCAGGCTATGGATTTTGAATTAAGGAGCTGGAAAGAGGACAGAGCATTTTCAGAGGAACAATACTAAGCAAAATTACTAGGTAAAAACTCAGGTTGTCATTATGTAAATCCTTAAGCTCTAACTACCACTAAAATCCTTTCAAACACACTGCCCTCACAAAAAGCCCACATGCAACAACGGAGAGAATTCATTAAGCACCACACAGAGTCATGCAACCACGAAGTTGGGCAAAAACAAACAATATTCCATCACTATGGGGATCCTTCACCTGTTCTTACCTCTGTGGCAGCCTGAAGGACATTTGTGATTTCTGCAGCCCAGAGTCCGCCCACAGACTTGATCGCAAGGTGGACAGTTTCCAGGACAGCACTATTAAAAAAAAATATACTTTATGTAACTGAAAACTTTTCTGGTACAAGTTTGCCCTCTTCTACTATCTCATTTTTTCAGTACTACTTAAATTTTTGTGCAATTTATTCCAATATCCTCAAATTCATGCCAGGTATAAAAAGAAGGCCATCTGTAAAGTTGTTTTTAAAAAATTAAGTTATAAAATAACAAGAAAACACATTTGAAAGCATCATTTTAACACACTAAAAAGGCAGAGGGCTTCCAAAAAGCATAACAATACTTTTAAAAGTTCAAATTCTTACAATATTTTAATCCAAAATAATTTCAGAAAATTATACACAGGATATCCAACAGTTTGCCCCATTACTCTGCAATTTCTTCCGCTTTTATGCCACATTGTCCCTGGCACAAAAATGTTGCTAACCACTTTTTTTTTTAAACACTTTAAAAAACAACCACAACAAACGAAACCAAACACCAACAAACAACAAAAAAACCCCACAACAAACCAACCAACAAACACCTCACCTTTTTAGTAAAGGTCAGATAACTTTAGGATCAGTTATTTACTTTCTGTTCTTAGATAAAGTAGTAATGTGGAAGAACTGGAACACAACACATCACCATCACATTGGTGTATGTCAGGTCAGGAGAGACCTCCATTTTTAACTTAAAAGGTACCCTCCTTCCAAACTCTATCAGGAAGGATGACAATTAGGAAGAGAAATCTGGATTTTTCAGCATAAATTAAGGATGCCAAGATTGTATTTACTTGTTTTGCCATCTTTTCACATAAAGTAAATTCACTGTAATAATAATAATAATTATACTCAAAATTATTTAAGAGTAAAACTCTATTTTTCATGCCTGTTTGCAGTAAGAAGTCCAACTTTTGTGATGTCATAATTCACACATAGCAGGCAACTGTCAGCTCTTCTTGCATCAATAAACTGAAAAGACAGGTCTGAGCTATCAATCATTCCTTTGACTTGAAATGAGAAGGGAAACAAAACTCAGTTTCCCAATTGTCAGACCACTACAGCTCGCAGGAATGTGTATTAGAAGGTGGGCTGGAATGCTGCATTGTCAAAAATAAGAGTGTGTCCCTTACAGAGTTAAGAGAGATTCCCAGCTCTTCCTACAACATAAGGAAATACATGGATTTAACTATGTCAGAATGCATAAAATATCAGTAACTACTCAAGTATCTGAAAGTAAAACTGCCTTCTGGAACTAGAAAGTTGTCAGTTTTTAAGGCCACTGAGTTTTTTTTTTATGACATGCTGTTCAGAGAATTCTGGTACACTGCAAACTAATTTGAACGATGTTGAAGAAAACTCCGCTTTCTATACAATAACATGAGGTGGAACAACAGATTGATGTGACATGTATAAAATATTATATCTAAATACGAATGTTATCTAAACAATACATTTAAGAAAGATCATCTCTGGACACTTACCTTTCTTCTACATTGGTGCTTCTGGCAATCACGAATTTTAGTACACTTTGTTTCGCACAGATATGGCTTATGACATGGCAGGCGTTTAGTGTGCTTTCCACAGCGACACTGTTTTTCAACTTCCTGAGCAGCAACATACAGAAAAAAGCAGGGTATTTTTAATACAAAAAAAAAAAAAAAAAGAGACTGGAAAATAAAATGTTCTACTATTAGCTGTAAAGAAAAGTTCGTGGGACAGCACATTACAAGGCTCTATTCACAACAGGAAGTATATCACATGCTTGGAGCAGATCACCTATCTGTGCAATAACTATTAATACTTGGGGACCTTGTGCTGGTATTGCAGACACTGTGCTCTGAATGGCACTTCACTGTACCCTTGGTCTCACCAAAAAAGAAGCCACTTCAAGGGAACCACTCAAGCGCGTAGTGTAACATGTCAAGCGTAAATGCAAAACAAATTCATCAAAAAAGTACCTCTCCTGCCTAGTAAACTAGATTCATCCATCATGTAAGAGATAATTAAGAAATAGGTGAGCAGGTTTATCTGACCTTCATCCCAGCTATCGTGTGCTAATTACTTTCACCACAGACTTTGTAGCCAAAGCTGGTTCAGGAAGACACAACTGAGAGCAAGCAGAGCAACAGCTCTATAGGTCAGACCACATAAGCTCTATAGATAGAGCAGAATAAAATCTTATTTTCTTACTAACAAGGAAATAATGTTGTGTTACAGCATCTTCCACTTCACTAATGAAGAAATAGTGTAATAAGACAAAGCACCAAGGAAGCTAGAAGAGCTGCAGAAAAATTGCCTTTTAGGGCACAATTAATTAAAAAAAGTAAAAAACCCCAAACCAATCCATATTGTTATAAAACCCTCATCCATGCCTTAATTCAGATACATAATGCTCAGCTATTAATTCAGAATTGTGTTGGGATGGGATGGGGGAGGAACAGGGAAAAAATGTGTTGCTTTTAATGAACAGGAAGTCATAGATTTTGTGATAGATATGACGGCATTTTCCTTAGGAGACTTGCACTGTTCCAGGCACGCAGTGTTTAAAAACCTTAACACAATGTGAACTTGCTACAGTAAGACTAACCTGTCTGCATATTTCACAAGGACCTCGATGACAGCGCTGTGAACATTTATGGATGCCACATTCCAGAACTTTGTCACAACTATCGCCACAGGTGGGCACATCTTCTGTACAAGGCAGTGTAAACTCTATATGAAGACAAGTACAAGCAAACATGTAGAAAAAAAGCCAAAATATTTTGAAAAAAATGCACTGGGTAATACAAGTTCAAATGCCAATTTTCTCATTTTTTTAAAAAAGCTTCTCTAGAATTACTCTATTATTCACATTGCCAATTAAACCCCTGGTACTAAATAAAGCTTTGAAAGAATTAAGCAAAAACATTAAGCTGTCACAGTTCACTGTAAGAACTTCTCATGGATCCTGCCCTGCAGAATTAACTGAAACTCCTGACTGTCAAAGACTGGATAACTTTTTAAAAATTTATCTTAAAAAAAAAAATAAAAGGAGCTTACTTGATTTTCCACATGGACAGGACCTTTTCCCAGAACGAGGACAGTCTCCACAGGGACCAGCATGACAAACTTGTTCACATGTGTGATTACCACAGCGCAAACGTTTCCCACACACCTGGAAAACTCAGAGAAACCAAGAGAATGCAATGTAACGGAACTTCATACCAAGACAGAGCAACTCAAGGGGAAAAACTCAAGGCGAATTTAACTTTTTCTGAATTTTGTTAACAAATCTTATGTTTGCCAAGTTCACCAAATAAAACTGGTCACGCCTACAGTGATTCTGACTGGAAGACCACCGTACACTGAGGAGTTCGTGGTCTACCTAACAGTGAACCTGAGTAGTCCCAGCCTGCGCTGTGCTGCATGTAGAGCTTGGCCTTCAGGCCTGTGTTGTGCTGCACATATCCCACGGCCACAGGATAAACTTACTGTAGCAGAAGAGATTAGAGGCAGCTCCCACTTGGTACCAGTGATTATGCCACCTGCATGTCCTTGCCTTTATCTAAAAGTGCAGCAAGAAGTTCTCATCTGAACATCCTTCCTGTCTGACAGTAGAAATGATGAACAGAGTTGCTTTCTTGAAACAAAATCCTACAATAGCTTCAATGACCAAAATGGGGTAACCCTTTTTACAGATGGGGGGGTCTACACTGCATGCTGCATGTGGATCAGAAATCCATTCAATGCTGCATAGCTTGGAGCTCCCAGCATCTAACAGCCCATACTATTCTTTAGATTATACTCCCCTTCTCTATAGTGTTAGCTGAAATAAATTGCATTTTAATTGTTACTATACAGAGGCTGAGCACCTTTCTTACCAGGATCATAATAACCAAGTACCTCCTGGTACAACTTGCCCCCTGCCACTTAATTTTATAAATTATTGTTTTTTTGTTTTTTTTTTTTTTTTTACAGACTGTAAAGCCATAGCCTTGGTCCAAAGAATGACCTGCAAATATACTTCAAAGAATGAATCACACAGCTTTCATTCTGTTAGTAAATCTCATGAAACTCTTAGCTACTAAGCTGTGGTTTCATGCTTAATTTTTGAAGGTAGCAGCTGAAATTTCAACCTCAAGTGCAAGAAAACAGAATACACAAGGTCAAATTAACTGCCAGCTTAACCCTTGCATAACTCCAGAACAGTGACATTTTAACTACTGGCAGAAATTAACAGAGCCAGGAAGTAGATCCATTCTCAAACACTGCTGCTCATGTTTTTGACTGCTTTTTCAAAACCTAAAAAATAAAATTATTTCCTTACTGAATGAGTTTTTCCAACCCTTAATACACTGAGTAATCAAGTTTTATAAAGATGAGAAACAAGCTAAAAAGGTCAGCATACCTGATCACACTGCCACTGAGGACTTGCACAAAATCTTTCTGCTGTCTGTCTTCCACAGATGCACTGTTGTTTACTGACTCGAGGACAAGGCTGACAATCTCCTGTGTGTAATTGTGAAGTGACATTGAGAGTAGGAAATGCAAAAGAGTGATGTATCTTAACAATTAAAATAACTACTCCTATGAGGTTTAAGAAGGTGGGTCTACCTGCATGACAGGAATTCTCACAAGTGTGCTGTCCACACAGCAACATTCGTCCACATGGCAGGCAACACGACCACTCCTTGGCACTGCACCTTCGGGGCACAGGTTGGGCTTTCTTACAGTGACAGGTTGTTGTGACCATCTTTGGGCAAGGTGGACAAGGTCCTAAGTACAGGAAAAAGAACACCTCACTAATGGCCATTCGGCAGATGCAGCCTTAGCTACACTTGGTTTATTCTGAAAACTTTACATATAGTTAGCAGATTTTAAGTGAAACTCTGTAACAGCTACAAAAATACAGGTCACATAACCAAGAGATGCAACAGATTTACCTGGATGACAAAGCAGCAAACATTTATGACCACAAGGAGGTTTGAATTCCCTCTCACAGATCTGACCACAGGAGTGAGGTATCAGCCACGGGTCCAGTGTTGGATTTTCCACTTTTCCACAGTAACAGTAATACCTACTGGGAGTTTCAGACCGTTTGTATTCAAATCTGCACTTTGGACTACAACAAAAGAAAAAGGCAGTGAAAAAACAAGCAATCTTTTATTTTATTTTTTTTTTAACAGTTTTTATTATTTCAGTTTCCTAAGATTGTTACCAGGCTACCAATTAACATTTCGACAACAACTGCAACCAACAACAACATAATTAAATTTATAACATACAATAAAGGTGTTGCTATATGTCAGATTTTACAATATATTCATTAGAATGTCTAAACAATTGTCCTATCACTGAAATATTTTCTAAGAATATACACAAAAAATTCAGTGTAGCAAGCATACAGAACAATTTTTACGTAATACCAAAGAAATATATGCGGCAAAGGGTTAACCTATTTAAACAGAACCAATAAAAAAAAAGATATTAAAAACCAGGTTATTACCAGTAGTAATTTATAAACTATGTAAAACAAAATTTAGCGATGCTATTAAAACTATGCATAATAGTGAAAATTTTATCTAGAAGATTTTGGATTGTACCAGTGCAGCATTTTAAATATCATAAGATGCACACCTTTATTTATTTTCCTTGATGATGTCGGGTATTTAAAAATACATTATTCCTAAAGGTAGACAGGCACCAAATGTCTCAAACTTGTTAGTGCCACAGGCCCTGAAGGTCTGGGTGCCAGCCATGGACGAGGGAGGCAACACAAGGAAGAAGAAACAAAGCAGCTCCCATTTGTGGCTACACAAGGAAAAGACAACGGACAAGGAACTCCTCCTCAGAGAGCAATGGAGGCTTTGAAAGACCTACATACTCATTTTTAATCAAACAAAATGTCAATTTGCCCCTATATAATACATTACAGGCCATAAACGATTTCTCCATAGTGACTGCACTATTTTATCATGTGCTTAAATATTAAATATAATACTATTCACCTCGAAATTTTTTTGTTATAAACATTATACCCAAACACAAAACTAGTTGATAGTAGAAAAGGAATTATCAACTTGAGATGCTGTGAGCCAACAATTTTATACCTTGTTTCCTAAGCAAACCTGCTCTCTTAGGTCCCAGTTAATAGAGCCTTTGAATCCATCAGGCACTTTCAACCAAATTTGACAGAGGAGTGTGTCTCAAAGATATTACTACAAGTTTCCACATAAAAGTAGGTGGGCAAACAAAGCCCAGAGCAAACAGGCACAGGGAAAATCTGACTGAACTTTCAGACAGCTTTATTATTCATACAGCTACAATATTACCACCTTCTTTTTACAATCTCCTGTAAAACTGCAATACTGGCTTTAACACTTGAGTTACACAGAAACCAAAAAGAAAAAAAAAAAAAAGAAACCCATAAATCTTGCTATTTTAGAACTGTTTTATTTACATTTATTTCATGGTGCCAATTTTGAAAGTGACAAATATATAAAGCCATTCAGAAATAAACATTAGACGCTGAGATACCTGATAGATAAGTTACCTTCTCAGAGGTTGAAAGAAATTTGATGCAGCAGGTTTTTAATATCACTGTGAAATATTCCTGAATCATGTTAATGAAAACTTTAAAATAATTCAGAAAAACAATTGAAAAGTCCATCTTCTAAACTTTTGTGTGTGTGTCCATGTCATTTGCAAGTACCATTCCTTTCTAAAGTAACTCCAATTTGCATATGTTTCGCAATAAAAGTATATTTTGTAAATGTACCATGAAGAGCTCACCATGGCCAGGGATAATCTTTCTTCCCAAAATCATCATCTGTCAAAGGAGAAGAGACAAGGAAAAGGCTGTCCTTGGCCCACTTTTGGATACACACCAAGTGAAATATACAGAAGCATCCACAACAGCTCCAGACCTAAAGAGCAGATATAAGTGCCAAGTGCTTTATATCGGGTTTCCTTCTGTTTCCATTTATGAACATCCATAATATCTAAAGACAAGCATGCTATTTTTCCATTTCAAAATGGGTTTCCAAAGACAGATTGTATCTATTGTTAGATTAATAAAGGCAGTTTTATTGTTACGGATTCATACCTATGATGTTTTTTGCTGCTGCTGCGGGAACTTCTTCCCAAGGCTTACAGAGTGCAAAATACTCACATAATCATAGAAATGTTGATATAAACACACTGTTGGAGGTCACATAGCACAACCTTGTGCCCAAAGCAGGACTACTGCCAATTAGCTCAGTCACGGCTTTGCTTAACAAAGTTGGAAAATCCTGAAGGACGGGGACTTTACAACTGTCCTGGACAACCTGCTCCAAGTTCCCAGTACCCAATCTGCACCTCCCGATTTGTGCCACTGCCACCTGTCACCACAAAGATGACTTTGGCTTTAGCCACCTTCACAGTTCCAAGCAGACAGGGACTGCAATCGTATCATCCCTTAGCCTGCTCTCTGCTGGACTAACCAAGCCCAGCTCTCCCACCACCTCTCTGCCTGTCCCATACTCTAGGTCTCTAGACATCTTGGCAGTAAAAGTACTAAAAAGGACTTCTCTCCCTTTCAAACTTCAGGATTTACATACAATGCTAGCAAGAAAAATATTTTTATTAAAAGTGTAGCTTTCAACATAGTGTCTTTTCTTCAAAGAGCAAGAGAGGTATAAAATGGAACAGAATTAAAAGCAAATGTGTGGAAGATTAAGTTAATTTTGCCAATAACCTGTCTCCATCACTAAACCTCTATGTTCTTGTTCCCAGTGTATGCCTCTTTGTCAGTTCTGGAGTGAAATCAATTTTTTGCTTAGAATATCAGCCTGCTGCTGAAAAGCAATTTAAATAATAGAAATGCAGTTTTATGACTCTGGAACTTTCCACATATTCGTGTCTTAAATTGTCAGCTTAGAATTACTGTAATGATTTGATAAGAGAAATGCAGCAGAAAATACAAGTTTTCACTTCTTTATTTTTCTAATAACTTAGGACATTGTTATAAAATTATACTGTGAAAACAAGGAGATTTTCCCCATTAACTTATAGAGGACAAAGCCAATGACCCAAGTTTCTAAAAGTATAATAACTAACTTCCCAAAACTAAAGCTAAACAGGAGATATTAGGTAAACAAACACACTTGGCTGAAACTTACAGATTCAACACAACTAACAAAACATTGAGTTATAAAAGACAACTTCCAAGTTGCCAAATCATCTCACTTCTGCTGAGATTAACTCTATCAAGAGACACAGAACTTTAAAATTAAGCTAAACATATATGTTAAGGTCTGAAAAAACATGGAATAAATATGTTAAGAATTAATACAAAATATATTGCATTTCTTTCCAGAAGAATTAATGACTACAGTTTCATTGGATACTTGTAGTCCGTGTACATCCAGCATAAGAAGTTAAAGATTTTCTGTACCTTTTTCTTTTAATGTTAAACATTCAGCTGCAAAAACGTTTTTGATTTAAGTAACTGTAACAGAAACAGTGTTGGGCCTGTCAACAACAAAGGGAAGTTGAAACAACAATGAAAATGAAAAAGGTTTGTCCTGAAATCTCTCCCACAAAAAAAGTACCTATATGAAGTAAGACAATCTACCCAGACATGTCACCCTTCTCTTTCACCTGATCAGCCTTTGGAGTAGCAAATTTTATCTTGGCTCCCTTGCTATAAGTCCAACAAGAATATTTCCTAATTTCCTAGTATTTCTTGCTTTTGTGTTTGCCATGACATAGCTTATTGAATAAGTCATTGCAAGCACTGGCCTTCCTGCACTTCTTTATTTTCATCTGCTACCATTTGAAATTTAAAAATAACTATTTTACATTACAATAATAAACTTACGTCAAAAAAATACATATTCTGATTACAAGCTACATAAGTATAAGCACTTATTTCTTCAAGTGCTTGAAAAAACCAAAGATGTCAAATGTTGCATTAAGAACTCTATTATTTTAAAGCTATCAATCCCAATAATTACGTTAGTAATATAATTAAACACAAGTTATTCAGGCAGTTATATATGCTTTATTCTCAAAGACTACTGTAAAATACTTACAGCTTGGTTCCTTTTAACTGAAGCAATGCAGATCAGACATGTCATAGCCCCTGACTGAAAAGCTTCATTCATGTACTGTCTTGTACGTTCCAGTTCACCTGCATCTCCATCTTTAAAGTATAAAGATTTTTAAAACAATCAGTAACGTTTGATCTGCTATTCTGTACATGTTAAGACTACTGCAAAAGTATATATGTTTTTTTCTCTGAACAGATGCCAGTCATATATTATGACAAAACCACATTATTAGAAGTATTTCAGACAGTTTCCAAACTGTACCACTGATTCTGCACAAGAAGCAAGAAGTATTGCCGATGTGCATTGCTGGGAACAAATATTTTTAATACAAGACATCAGAATAAAGTGCCTTCCCTCCAATTATGGAAGAATTCTAATAAACAGCCAGTAATACAGCATTGTTTATGCTTTCATACCAAAATAAAAGTAAATAAATGAAAAAAATTACCAGTTTGACTGGTGTAAACATTAAATGTTTTGACCAAAATCTTTCCTTGTTTTTCTTCAGCATCTTCATCATCATCTTCAGATGAGGAGCTAAATTGGTCTTCAACTAGCTTTTTTGCTGCAGCCTGATTAGCCTTCTTAATTTCATCAAATTTCTTCAGTGAAGATAATTCTATTAAGAGAACAAATTAATGATTATTAATAGCGTAAGTTAATCATAACCACATTCAGTTTTACATACTTTCAACTGTCCTTTTCTTTAAAGAGCTTGGCGGTTTTATATTTTTAAGGGCAGTACGTTGCTACATTTTCAATATCACACAAGAGAGAAATTGTATTTTCTTCTTTACTAAGTATTATCAATAAAATCCACAGAAAGAATTATTATCTGTTAATTACTGCAGACAAACCCAACCAAACATGCTAGAATACATGCATCTAAAATGCTGCTTTATGAAAAGGATACTTCAAAACCCACACACACACTTCCCACACAGACACAACTTTTACAGCATGAGGAAGAAAAAAAAAAATCAGGCAAAGAGTGACAAAAGCAATTGTTATAATTTGCTGGTATCATACAGGTACCTCTACCAGCATTTGGTGGGGCTTGTTTGTTTGTTTTCATATGACTTTTATTGATCTCTCTCCATTCAATAAGTCTTTATTGCAAGAGTGGGTTCATGCAATTTCACAGCTAGCAACATTAAAAGGGACAGGGTATTTTAATATAAGGTTTTTTAAAAGTTATTGCGTATGAAATAAAAGAAGACTATCACATGGAGAAAAAAATATATAACTTAACAGAGTTCATAATAAACCAAAGTGCCTTTAAGATAACATACCACAGAGATATAAAAGTCTTCAGCAGGTCACAGGTCTTAATAACTTCCTAGTTCTCCGCATTAGGCTATTACACCAAATATATTTACTGGGGTTCGTGAAGTGTAGTTTCAGGGCTTTCCTTAGGAAACTACGCTGGCACGAACGGGGTCGGCGTTTGGCACTTCTCTACCTGCGAAGGTGGGGTTACCCGCGGCCCTTCCGCAGCGGGGCCGTGTGGCACACAGACCACAGCGCCGGGCAGCGCTCTCCGCAGCACTTCCAACCCTACCGAAAAACAGCTGCTGCGCCCTGTACTCCACACGTTCCTCCCCTGCTCGAGGGGCGCTGCCTGTGCCCTCCGGGAGGGCCGGCCCCCGAGCCCCCCGTTCCCCCTGAAGGTCCCAGGAGGCGGTACGCGGGCTGGCCAGCGCCGAGCGCACACGAGCGGCCCCCGGGAGAGCCCCGACCTGGACGCCTGTAGGGGGTCCCCAAGGCCCGGCTGGGCTCCGGGCCACAGCCGGCTCCCCAGCACGGCACCCCGCAGCCCCGGGCCGGAGTAGGGGGCAGGACGCGACACTCACCGCTGGCCCCCTTGCCGCTGGTCTCCGCGGCCGCAACGCCGGCACCGCCGCGGGCCCTCGGGGCCGGGGGTCGGCCAGCCGCCCCAGCGCGGTCGGCGAGCCCGGGAGCAGGCCTGGCGCGGCCCCGGCCCCGGCCGCCCTGGCGCCAGGGCGCCTCCATCTCTGCCCCGCCAGTGAGCGATGGACTGCGGAGAGAGGCCGACCCTGCCCCACACCCCGGCTGGAGCCGCCCCGCGGCAGCTGTCCCGCCCCGGCCCGCCCGGCCCGGCCCGGCCCGGCCCCTCGTCCGGAAGCGGCGGCAGAGGCGGCCAGGGCGCCGCGGGGCTCCCGCGGCAGCGCGACTACAACTCCCAGCGCTCTCCGCGCAGGCAAGGCGGAAGTGGCGGCTGCGGACTCCAACACCCAGCGTGCACCGGGGCGCCGCGCGGCTGCGCAGCCTCGGCAGGGCGGTGGCTGCAGCCGCCAGCGGGCGGGGGGACAGTGGCACTAATTGCTGATTTTAGGTATCGGCCGTGGCAGTGGGGGCCCGTCCCGCGCTCGTTAATCAGAAAAACGTTTGCTGCTGTCCAGGCTGGCATCTCTTTATTACTTAATGCTTGGATTTCTTCTTACCTGAAGCAATGGCTTCAGCTGCTTTTCACAGAATCGTTTAGGTTGGAAAAGACCTTTAAGGTCAAGTCCAACTGTAAACCTGACACTGCCAACTCCACCTTTAAACCAAGACCCTAAGAACCTCATCTAAACGCCTTTTAAACCCCTCCAGGGATGGTGACTCCACCACTTCCCTGGACAGCCTGTTCCAATGCCTAACAACCCTTTCTGTGAAGAATTTTTTTCCTAATATCCAATCTGAACCTCCCCTGGCGCAATTTGAGGCCATTTGCGTTCATCGTATCACTTGTTATTTGGCAGAAGAGACCAACACCCACCTTGCTGCAAGCTCCTTTCAGGTAGCTGTCGAGAGGGGTGAGGTCTGGCCTCAGCCTCCTTTTCTCCAGAGTAAATCTTCAGCAGCTGTTTCTGCGGCACGTGACTCTTGCACACATTTCCTTCACAGCTCCTCCTCAGAGTGCGAGAGTTAAATTCAGCCATAAAGCGTGTTTAGAAACTTCACTGAACTATACCCAGAAGGTTTTACTGCACAGAAGTACATACCGAGGAACCTGTGTGCTTACTGAAAAGTGTGTGTGTGGTGTGATCTTCCACCCTCGTTCTTGATTCTTCTTTTCGGAAACCTGCCAAATGTGTGCTGCTTGTAGGAAATCAGTGACGTTACCTCAACAAATATTTTTTCAGAATTATAATAATAGTCAGGTCCTGCAAAGGTTAGAAATTAATGTATTCAGCCCATGAAGGATTTGATTATTGCCAACCTTGTGACTGGGTGTGTTCCCCCCACCCTGACCTGACCTTTTCCCCGTGAGCCTGCTCAAGTGTTTACTGCCTGTGGCCATCGTGATGGATGCATCTGGTAGTTGGCAGGATGGCAAGTAGCATCACCTATTATTTATGTAGGCATAGAGTCCAAACTCCTTAAAAGAATGGGCTCTTGACAATTGGAATAATTGGGAAGCCGTTGAAGAACACCTAAAAGTAATTATGGGCATGAAAGATGGAAAAGGGAAAGGAGTTATTTGCAAGATGCTAGGGGATAACCGTCAAAATGCCAACAAGCAACTCCCTACATGGGCAGAATTAATACACAGCGTTGTTAACTGCAGCTGTGAAATGGGCTGGGATGATGCACCAGCTGAAAAGCAAAACCTGAGGCTCTAGGAGGAGATCACAAAGTAAGACCTATGAAACAGGCAACAGAAACTATATCAAATGGAAACAAATTCTAAAACGCACAAAGACTCTGGGATGGAGAAATGAATTATGGAGGAATGCATTAGCCCTAGGCATTCCCAGAGCCATGATTCAAGGTCAGCCTACTATTGTAATCTTGAGATAAGAGCGAAAAGAAACGAAGGACCTTCAACTCCTTCAGTGGCAGTCCCCAGAACAGGAGACAACCACTTCCTCTGCCTGAGGGAGGAATTACAGGGCATGAAGCAACATCTGGGAGGCAACTGGGCCTGCCTGTCTGGAAAGCGGAGGCTTATCAGTGGATAAGTGACGATGGCCCATATATTTTAATTCCAGTTGATCCTCAAGGATGCTTGGTGAAGTTTATAATAGATATGGAGGCACAAATTTCAATACTAACACAACAAGATGCCGAGAGGCTGAGTGTGTGATCTACACAGCAGAGTTAAGATGATTGGTGTGAAGAGACCGAGTGTTGTGTGTCAAACTGCCAAGGTCAATTTATGACTCCTGGGCAAGAAGCGCATGATGACTACTGGCTTTGCAATTAACATAATGAAATTATTTTATGTTTTGATGTTTTAAATGGACCAACCTGATTCAAATATTACTAATGTACCACAATATGGGATTTCTGCTATGGCACCAGTAGGATTTCTGAAGTTACAGCTGATTTGGAGAGGCGACTCCCCATATAACTCACCTGTCTGGCCAGTTCAGAAACCAGAGGGGAGGTGGCATTGCAGAGCTGATTATCAGCACCAGAATGCTAATACAGTCCTGCTAACAGCTGCTATATCAAACATGAAAACTTAACAGCTACTTTGCAAGCAGTTGCACACCCACGTGTGGCAGGACTAGAGGCAAAAGATACATTCATTATGATTCCCTTGAAGGAGGAGGATAAAGAGAAATTTACTTCCACTTGCGAGGGAATACAATATACCTTTAACAGACTCCCACGGGTATAAACACTGACCCACAATTGCTCATGCTGCACTTGCTGAACTTTTACAGACAGTCTCATTCCCACAAGGTGTGAAACTTTACCAATATCTAGATGATATTCTGATTGGAGGAACTTTCCCTGAGAAGGTGGGGGAAGCGGCAGCAGCAGCATGGCAAACACTAAATAAAGCAGAAATTGAGATTCCACGCAGAAAATGTCAGGGACCAAGTAAAGAAGGAAAATGTTTAGGTACTTGGTGTGTAGCAGGCAGTGCAGTGATTCCTCCAGATACCTTAAGAAAAACTGAAGGGCTGCAAGGAAGGAGTTACAACAACTAATGGAAATTCTAGGATGTTGGAGGAAGCATGTACCTGAATTTCCTACCATCTCCTATCTATTATACTCACTCTTACAGAAAGGCAAACCCTGGGAGTGGAAGTCAGAACATAAAAAGGCAGTAAAAACTGTAACCAAAGAATTAAAAACATATCAGTCACTGGGACCAGTACACCCGGGAGACCCTATTATAGCCCAGTGGAGTTTCACCAACCATGCTACTTACTGTAACAGGTTCTAAACTGTCTCTGATGGGCCAAAAAGACTTTAATTGTTCGGCTCAACCATGTTTAAAGAAACAGTACAACGATATCCTGAACAGAAAAGAGACTTTTATCTTTAGTACGAGCAGTTAAACAAGTTGAGAAAATACATCAGGGATAACCTGTGCAAACTAGAGGACTATTAAATTTACTAGAAGCAATTCTAAAGGGGACTGCCCCCGAGAAGGTGTTGCACAAAAACCCACTATCAGAAAATGGTATGCCTACCTACCAGGAGTTGCAGGAAATATGCAATTAACTGGACACAGTAAGGTTTCTAAATTGCAGATGCCCATGAACACAGATGCTTTAGTGTTACAAAAACCTTTTAAACCTTCACCCATTCTGGATGCACTGTGCCTCATTGAGGGTACTCCAACAGAAAACAAGTGTTTTACAGATACTTCAGCAAAAAGGGTCGATGGTAAATGGCAATATAAGGCTGTTGAATTAGATATAACAACAGGCAAACAAGTAGTAGAAGAAGGTGAAGAAAACGCACAAGTAGGAGAAATAAGAGCCGTTGTTTTGGCAGCACAGAATGGAGCAAAAGTCATGTATGTAGAGCCTTATGCTGTGTGGGCCAGTGCCACACAGTGCCTATATCAATGGGAAACCTTGAATTGGGAAGTGAATAGATCCCCAGTTCGGAGAAACAAAGATTGGCAGCTATTACTAGATATAGCCAGGAAAACACCTTTCAAGATGGGATGGGTAAAAGCTCATGCTAAGGATAATCAACAAGCCACAAAGTGGAATCGAAACGTAGATGAGCTAACTAAAATTAGGAAAATCACCTTAAGTCCTGAGTGGTATCGACTGGGAGAATAGTTAGATCAAAACCCAGGCCACACAGGTAAAGAAGCACTTTGCTGCACAGAGTAAAAACTGGGCCGTAAACAGAAAAACTTGTGAAACTCTTCTGACAGATTGCCTCTAGTGTAGATTGAAATTACAAATAGATCATACTGCCAAAGCACAAACTCTACCTATCAACGAAGGAAAAACTTTATGGTCTACATGTCAAATTGATTATGTCAGACCATTCAAATCCTCTGTGGGATATCGACATGTCCTCACAGGAGTGGAAGTAATCTCCAGCTTCTTTATGGCAGCTAAGTGTCAGAAAGCTGATGGATGAAATAAAGTGTGAGGGCTATAGTTTTGTTTCTTAAATCTGGCTATTCCTGATGTTATCCAAAATGATAATGGTTCACATTTTTTGTGTAAGGGGAAATGCAAGATCGGGCGAAACAAGAGGGAATTAAACGGGTATTCCACACCCCATACTACCCTCAATCAAATGGGATGGTAGAAAGAGCTAATGGCTTATTGAAAAGTAATCCCTAACCACATGAGATTCAATGGGATATGAGACTTTCCAAAGTATTCCATCAGTTTAATAATCGATATGGGCCTACTGGAAGCCTTGTAAACCGGGCATTCTTTGCAAAAACTGAACTTAGAGCTCCACCTAATGGGAAACGAGAATATCCGACAGCGTTACAGCCAAGACTGCCTGTGATGGCCGATCTACCATCCACCGGTACCGTGCTGTCCTGGTTTTGTTAAAAACAAGTTTCTCTTTCAGTGAATTTCCCTGTCAGCTAAAGTCATCTTACTAACTGCAGTTTTCCTGAAGGTTAGGTACATATTTTGGTAGACATAGCAATGGAATGCAAGGTCATTGATAATGATGCATCCTGCGAGATGTGCAGGCAGGAGGTGAACTGAAAAATTGACCAACTAAAGTATTCCATCCCATTCACATCATACTTCATATAAAAGTGGGGGATCACAAGGATCTCGTCCCTTTTTCCTTATGGCCGACATTGGGAGAGGACCTTGCGAGTTGTCCCTGCGAACTGAGGTGTAGTGACAGACTGAATCCAGCTCCGGTTGGCTGCAGAATCCAGTCCAGGACTTCGGGTGCCGGCCCTACATCTGCCAGAGCAGTTGCCGGGACTTTAAAGATTGGGTTTGTATATTTTGTATTATTTTCTCTATTTCTATTAGTAGCATTAGTAAAACACTTTTAATTTTTTCCAACTCTCTTCTCTCTGTCCTTCTTTTCCTCCCAATCACCTGTCCTTAGTGGGAAGGGGGGAGAGGGAGGGGCTGAAGGGGAAAAGAGGGGAGAGGAGGTTAACGATACATTTGCCACGGTTTTATTGTCACCCCGCAATCAAACCACAACACGTGCCCATGACTTTAACTCAACCTCATGGCCCACTTGCCTGGGAAGCTACTGATAGCAGTGGTGCAAAACATAGAGTTAGTGCACAATGGATTTTTCTCCTTCTTTTTAACGGGGTAACCTGTTCAGACTCCCTCTGACAAAACAAGTCTCTGTTTTCTCTTACAGCGCCTTGCAGGAAGGCGAACAGAAATGCTGTGTGGGTGTTACTATTCCAAACCCTAACAATGCTGCTTTTCCTAACCTGTGGTCCAAGAACCCTAGAGTGGGCTCAAGCTTGTGTTATGCGCTTGGTGCAGCCCAAAGTAATATTTCCCCAGCTCTCAGTTGTATCCAAGCTCGACTTTGGATGCACTCTATGGTAGCAGCAGAGAAGAGGGTAAAGAGGACACCTTACCCACTGAAATTTGAAATGTAATTTCAGATACTGCAATTAAATTTGCAAAGGAATTCCAATCCTGGCGGTATTTAGTTAATTTCACTTATGACCCCATCAACAATAAGGCCACAGCTTTTGTCTTAACAATACAGAGTGCTTCATTGTATACCATATACCCAATCATTGTGTTAGCATTAAATCACAATGGAGCTATACTCTCTGTCCATTAGAACATAGAGTATGGGCCCAGCGAAATGGAAACGAATGGCAAACTGGTGATGTTAACGCATGCATTGTACAGGAACAACAAGGATTTATTTGTGTGAGTAATACCATCAAAGCCCAAGACACTTGTCTTGACACTGAACAAAATGTTTACCATTTTGAAATACATCCTGTTGAAATCCCTGAAACTGTACTTGTATATATATTGGAAAAGTATGTGTTCATATGGGAATCCTTTGTGATTTTATATTTGTAGCTAACATTACTGTAGATACAAGCAATCACTCAAATATTTGTGTTTGTATCTTTACTAAAATTATATATTCAGCTCCTGTATATCAATTGTTACAATCTAATTAGACATTGAGTCAAGATTTATTACCTACCCCTATCGGAGTGAAGCTTACATTGGTGAAGAAGCTACTGCAACATGAAGACTTGTGTCAATGGCTAGAACGTGTCCGAAACAATGGACACAAAACTCTAATCACCGTTCATCATGATACAGAATTGATGCACCATGTCTTGGAAAGAGTGAAGAAGGATGTAGAACATCATTGTTGGGAAACTCTTCTGGAATGGTCACCAACAGCAATGAGAGTTTTTAATTTCATCCTTCACACAGTTGTGATTTTACTAGCTCTAACATTAATGTGTCTACTGCCTGTAATCATCCTGTATATAAAGGTTTGGTACAAAATAAAACAAATAACCCAACTTCAACCAACGAAGACATACAAATTAACACAAAACAAATAGTACTTCACTACCTACTTACCATGGATCTATAAGCACACAAACTATCAATATACTATTTATGGTACAGAGGCAAGAGGTGATCATACCACCGCTCTGTGAGGTAAGGTGAATTGACTACAGTCATAGGGTGGAACGTGATGGTGTGCTCCCTCTCTGCCCCAGCCTGACCTTTGCCCATAACCCTGCTCAGGTGATAACCTCCAGTGGCAGTCATGATGGATACATCTGGTTGTGATGGAAGCATCTGTTTGTGATGGCTGCATCTGGCTCAAAGCGGATTTAGAGGAGACAGATAACAACACAATAGCCAAGGGCTAATTTATGGCAATGCACCCACCTAACCACAGTGCTGGTCAATATCCTGCTCTGAGAAGGAGTTTAGAATGCAAGGGGGTCCTCTCTGAATTTCATGACTCAACAGGAGGGTCTGCCTAACAGTTTTGTCTGACCTTGTCCTCTATGCAGTGAGTAATCAAGTATACCTTGTCATTGAATCTTGTTAAACCACTGTTGTGTTTACCACTGAACTTTGTTAAGTCACTGCTTTGTATCAAGAAAGTATATTGCTACTGCTCTCTTGTGAGTGAAGTGCATCACTCTCTCTGTGACAAACCTCTAGTGTTTTATTCTGCTTTTGACACTCCAGGTTTATCTGTGGATGGATCTGCTTCTTCCAAGTCTGCAAATTCTTGCTCTATAACTGGCTTCAATATTTTCTCGACTTGTGTAAGTCTTTTTTTCAGTTTCTGTTGTGCACCTTCATACTCAGCCAACAACCTGGCAAACTTTGTTTGTAATCTGTCCATTGCTCTTTCCATATAGGTGACCTTCTCTTCCAGATCTTTAGGATCACTTCCTAAATTTGCAACTTCGATGTCCAGCAACCCATCTTTCATTAGGATTTGCTTGCCTTTTTCTTCCAGCATAGCCTTTGCATCTGGATACTCTGTTAAAGCCTCCATGAGATCATCTTTAGACAGACAAAACAAGTCAGAGTATCCGATACTTCTAATATTGGCTGTTCTTCGATTGCCAGCTTTGCTCCCTTTGATATTAAGAATGCTGATTTCTCCAAAATAGCTACCATCACTTAGGACCACAAATTGAGTAACTCCATCATCAGCCACTACTGCCAGCTTGCCTTCTTTGATAATGTACATCTCTCGTCCAATATCTCCTTTTCTGCAAATATAATCTCCAGGACTGTATACTTGTGGCTGGAGTTTCAAAACCAATTCAACCAACAGACCAGCTTCACAATCTGCGAAAATCCGAACTTTTTTTAGTGTTTCTAGGTGAACATTGATAGCAATCTCTGCTCTTAGTTTATCTGGCAGATACTTCAAGACTTCCCTTTCATCCACAGCCTTTTTGTTTGTCCACAAGTAGTCAAACCACTTTATAACTCTTTTCTCCATGTCTTTACTCACATTTCGAAAGTGCATATACTGCTTGATAGCATCAATCCTTGCCTGAAACTCTGCCCTGGCAGCATTCATGTTGGAGATCATAGAGCCCACGTTACCAACGATGGTAGCAAAAATCAATACTCCGACCAAGAAGTCAACGACCACGAAGAAATACTCAGAATCTCTTACAGGAGGGGGTGTTTCACCAATAGTAGTCAAGGTCAGTGTTGACCAGTAGAGACTGTAGACATACTTTCTAGTCAGACGGGCAAATTCAGGATCAGAAGTGTTGGGGTAGACCCATGTGTCAGCCCCAAATCCAATGGCTTTCGAGATTGAGTAGTACACGCAGGCGTTCCAGTGAATAATAATCACAATGTACATGACAAGGTTAGAGATCCTGAAGATATTTGGGTAGTTCGTCCTTGTTTCTGTTCGCTGGAAGAATTCAAACATCCGAGCTACTCTGAGTAGTCTGTTTATTCTTAATTCTGGGTAATTCAGTCCTAACTTAAAGTATAAGAGATCAGTTGGTATGATTGACAGAAAATCTAATTTGAATTGAAAGGATGCCTTATATTTCTCTCGAAGCTTTTCTTCCTCTTTCACCAGAAGACCTTGCTCTAGGTAACCTAAAATCAAATGGTAAATAATAAAAAATGTTACGACTTCAACTGTGTTGTGTTTAATGTCAATGCAAATCTACTTTGAAAAATATTTTTTGTGCAAGTTCCAGATGGTACACAATTTCTCTTACTTTCTAATAAGCAATTTTTTATTTCAAAATATTCAACTTAGTACTATATGGTTCAGCCTGAACTAAACTACACAGCTTTGAAAAATAAACATTTTGAGCTCTGATTCTTTCCCTCCACTTTTCCACTATTGCGAACGTCTGGGGACCCCCCCGCCCCCCCCCCGCCCCAACATAAACAAACACAAACCAAACCGACCAAGCAAACAAACAAAAACAACAAACCAACAACTAAACCAAACCAACACAAAAAAAGGTGTTTAAAGAGGGAAAAGACTTTGAACATGGGAATTTCAGTTCTGTATTGAGTGTTTCTACTCAATAGCTCTGGATGTAGGATAAGATTTTAAAAGAAACAGTTGCAGTTGAAGTTAATTGGATGTCTTTCTTGCTCAATGGTCTTGAAAATCAAGCAAATACTTGAATCTCCTTAAATACAAAGTCCAGATTGAGGTGCTACTTTTTCAGAACCCTGATCCTCACGTGGCTGCATCGCATGTTTATTTTGTCTGGTTGAGTCAGCCACAGGCAGAACAGCCTGTTTCTAGATTACCTCATGCCTAGTTTACCTCAGGCTTTATGTATTCTTTTAGTAAAATATCAGAGTTTCTCCTGTTTTTACACGTCACAGACTACAGTCTTTCAGAGATTGATCTCGATGTCTTTTTCACTATTGCACCTCATCAAGGGTACCCAGAAAATAAGAGTAGTAGTATTCTGAATATTTTAAACCACCTGACATGAATACACAAAGAGCAATAACTAGCCATTGAGTATACTTACCTGTTCTTGTCCGTACAAACATGTCAGCAACATAGACTGCATCAGAAATGTAATCAATAATAAACCATATCACTAAGTAGTCATACTGAAGCTCATCAAAACAGGCTCTGAATAGGAAAAGACAAAAGTAAATTACTATGAAATTAAAATCAAATATTTGCATGAAATCAGTGATGACTAAAATATTTTTAAAATCTATTTAGAGTTACTGTGATTTGCCAGAAGTTTTATATAGTCATTAAAGACATACATCACCTAGCAATAATCATGGTCCAGTTGTACATGACAGGCATTGTGATGCAAAACAACCAGTTATAATACATGTTTCCTGCTGGATCGATAATGAAAACATCTTTCTTCTTCCTAAGTGATAGGAAGGGAAAAAAAGGAGATTTAATGAGAGACTTAAAATACAAATAACAATTTCAGAGAAATGTATTCAAAAAATCGTTACTGTATAATAAATGGTCTTTATCAAAGTTAAGCTTCCTTGCTTGAATGGATGGAGAACATGAAGCTGCTTATTAGGCATGACTTGGGATGCAAACTTTCAAATCTAAATTTTGCTGGGAAAAATCAGCTTGGTAGTTCCACTTCAGTTTATAGTGGCACACGTAATTTCAATCTTTTTACATTTATTTTTTTCCTACCCAATTAACAGTCTTGTCTGATAATTGATTTGATCATCTTTCAAAAAATAAAATCATTATATGACTCCTAATGTTTAAATAAGTGAGACAACTTGTGCCTTTCTCACTGGGAACAGTCTAGCTCTGAGAAAGAGGAAACATTGGCATCATTTACATAAAGAAACCAAAGCATGTGAAATCATACAATACAAGTTCCTACTGCACTATTTTAAGTTTCTTTTCCTTGGCCAGAAAATTATTAATTTACCAATCAAGAGTTAAAGCGAGAACTTTTAGGTCATAGAAGAGTTAACTTGCTTGTAGGTGCAGAAGAGATTGCTTTACACTGGCACAGCTTTTGCTGCAGGGTCTTCTCCAAAAAATATGGGATAATCAAAATGCAAAGGAGATTTTTTCTTCATTAATTTTTTCTGATCAATTCCATGCATGCATATGTCTGCTATTCACATATGAAATTAAATCAGAACAACTCTACTCTAGGGAGAACAACAGCAGTCTGTACAGTCATTCACTAGAGTATAAGCCTCTCGTTTACAGGATGTCCATTAATGGATTCAGTTTTACATCAACAGCAATTCTATTACACTAACATAGCAGGATGTAAATGAAAATACTCACTCTTCTTTGTTGTCTTTCTTCTTGGACTTATCTTTATTTTTGGTTTTCTCCTTTTTTTCCTTGTTCTTTTGTGTTTCTCCATCCTTTTTTTTTTCTGTCTTGCTAAGAAATAGATTTACGTTTTCAGATGTTACGGACTACGTTAAAACATATTTGGAAGCAAATTAAATGTCTTAGAAATAGCAGTATTATTACTGTTTGTCTTACCTCTTCTTTTCTTTTTTCTTTTTCTTCTCCTGTCTAAAGAAAAGAAAAATATGATAGGCTTCTGGGATGCATATAGCCATTGCTTCCACATTTATTTATTAGAATAATTTTAATTCTGTAAGGATAACATTATACTTAGCTGTTTGGCCTTCAAAAATTGGTTTGCTTATTGTATTCACATAGAACTACTTTTATTTTAAATTTATATATATAATGCAAATAACTTTGGTATTGAGAATGATCATCATAATTGATGTGCATGAAGTTCAAATATACAGTCTCTTTTGAGGTTACTTGAATGACACAACGGTTTATAAATAATTAGATATATATAATTCTTTTTCATTGCTACTTAAACAACCAATATTGCAGTACTCCCATTTTATGAAATCGCAAAGATACTTACTCATCTTTATTACTATTGTTGTTAATATTATAGCATGCAAATGGACCGGGTAGATACCATTGCCTGGGGAACAGCAAAAAACCACATTTGTATGATATCTGCTTAAATAATAACAAAAAAAAAAAGTAAATTATCATGGACTGTTTTTCACCATTTTAGTCATGGGCTAAGTTATTTAAGGAAATTGAAAAAACACAGATTTTAATCTCCTAAATTTTACAATAAGCAATATATCACAAAAAACTTAATTTATTAACAGAGGGTGAAGAAAATTAGATGATGGCAAGTATCTATGCTCAGTTAATGCCATGCAAATTATGAAAGAAAAAAACACAAAACCACAAACAAACAAAAACCAAACACCAAACAAACAAAACCCCAGATCAAACAAACAAACGAACAAAACCGCCCCCAACCACATGAACAAAAAAACTCAACCAAGCAAACAAAAAAAAGGACACAAAATGGCAAATTTGACACACCTGTTTTCCCCTTTGTCCCTTGGTCCAGGGTCCTCACTGGTGTCTTGCACTACCACACTGGGAATAATTGTATGGGAGTGATGGGTCTCAATCACTCCTACCTTCATGGTCAAGTTTGTCTTACCTTGGTAACTGAGGAAGACTGATTTAAAAAAAAATCAAGTCATTTCACAACTAGCAGAAGTAACAGGCATTTTTCTTTCTGAAAGATGAATCCTTTATATCCTTGCTTCCCTCAAAACCAACAATTGTATTTCCAATTTCCTCTCTCCCATGACATTCCCAGTAGAAAAGAAAGGGCACTGTGGGTGCTTTGGTGTGCTGACTGACCAGGCAACTGCTTCTAAAAAGAATGGTCTACACATCGTTGTCTTAGAGGAAGCATTAATTTAGATCTTTCTCCTGAGCCTAATCACACACTTTGAAAATACTTAGACAATTCTGTTTGAAATGTCTACTGCTGTTTCATTTGGTTTTGAACCAAAGCCTCATAATTTATTGTATTGGGATGGATAAATAGATTCATGCACAGGTGACATCTTGAAAACCAGGCTAGGAAGCATCCAATGGTTGGATGTCCAAAGAAATTTCGATATGTCTGACATCCGAGAGTTATACTCTGTTGAGAGCAAAGAGTAGGTTCTGTAACCAGGAATATGAAGAATGTTATAGTAGACTCTCCTTACTTATATAGCAAGTCAGACATAAATACCTAAATCGAAATGTCAGTGGCTGTTCATGTCTGGTTTGTTCCTATCAATATTTTAAAAAATGATAAGTTGTAGTGTACATAACTTCTGCTCTCTCTTTTTGCCACTATTCTTAGAATTTTATGAGTTACATCTCATAATCAATGAGACTGCCAACTCTTTGGGCATGAATTGTGTCTGCAAGTGTGATCTGCTCTTGACAGGGCCTTTTAGATAGGATTATAAAACAGATGTTATCCGCTGCAGTAACGATATCCCTGCACATATGAAGTGAGAGTATAAAGATGTCTGTAAGCCACAAACTGACAAATGAGCAGCTGTACCACTAATAGATGAAGTCAAGTGCCACAGAATGAATCAGTCTTAAAGAAAGTACTTCCATTCTGTAGTCAAGCACACTGCGAAAGAGAAGCTGCTGCATTGCTGCCAGATTTACCTGACTTCGTTTATTAGTCAATAGAACTAAAAATATTCCTATACAGGAAATAGGAGAGGAACCCCATGTTTCCAGCGGTGAATGACACCTGTGCAAAAAATAATACAGCAATATACAAAAGACTATAAAACACAAAGATAACTATTGAAGATTAAGACGTGTTCTTCCACAAATAGTCCTAAATGTAGTCCAGAATTGCTGGTCAGTCTTTAAATACTTAAAAGCAAGGATCTGGTCTAAGGAGTCACATTGAAAGATTCTAAGTTTCTAAGACATAGTAAACATTAGGTTAGATTCACCAGGAGACTAAAAGCTGCAACAGGATTTCCACTGACTTACTCCAAGGATAAATTGTGTTTGAAAGTGTGGAGATTGAAAGTACACCAGGTTGAATTAAGCAGCTTTATGTCTGCTTACAGATGCTCTGAAAGCTCTGCTAATGCTGGCACACAAAATTCCATCCTGATTTAACCTATATCCTCCACAGAGCCACAGTGGAGTCCACAGAGCTGACAAATACTGGTGCAAAATAAAGCTGTGTTCAACCACTTCTAGTCACTCGGCACTAGACAAATACAAATGTGTTCATTTCAAGGGAAATCATTCCTCCAACAGAGAAGGCTCTAAACCAGTCAGGTCACATTAGGACTCCCAGTACCAGGATTTGTACAATGACACTCTTTTTTCTTGTTTATCTTTGCTCTTTGAGTCTTCTTTAGTTTTAAGAGAAAAAAAAAAATCTTTGACTTTGTGCTATCCAGACATACTGATCTGCAGATGCACTAGAAGTTAAGCACAATGAGAAGTGTGGTAAAATAGGACATGTACGGAAATCCACACCCATCCAGAGGACATAGCTTGGAGGCTGGGGAAAAATCTGTATACTCTACATTTCCCTGTTCTTAAGGTAAAGAGGATTTTGTGTGCATTTTTGCAAATAACCAGATTTCTCTGGCTCTGTTAGCATCTATTGTAAGTGGAAGCAGCGTGGGGTGCTTTGTGTTCTGCCGAAGGAGCCGTGGCAGCCGTGCATAGGACTTGCTGGGAAAGAGGAACTGCCTTTTGGAGCAGGGCTGGAGGTTTCATCTTACTGGAAGCATTAAGTGGGCATAAAAATTTGAAGTTTTTACTTCCCTGTAGTCTCAAAATACTAAATCTGAATGTCAGGCTCTGATGACTGCTGTACCAGTTGCCCCTCCTGTTCATCGGTCTGGACACGTAGCACAAGAATACAGTCAAATTCAATTAGCCTCAGAGCTAATTGTGGGGAGTTTTGAAATTCTTGAGTCTACAACACAGAAATGCTGATGCAGCATGTGCCCAGTGCAAGCTGAACAGACATTGCAATTGCTTCTGGTTTGGGGACCATGGTTACCTCAGTAAAGCATTTGTATGACAAAATCCCAACACAGTAGAATATGTCCCGTTAAACTCAGTGGGTCCAGAACTCACCTTATTGCATTTTTTTATGGATTGACAGAGGTTTTTCAAACAATATTTCTGATAGTTTTTACTAAATTGCGTCAGTACCGTGTTTCATATTCTCTAGTCACACATATTTTTCTTAAACTGATACATTGTCGCAAATTGTTACATTGCTTTTATTTTAATAATCCAATGCTCATTTTCACATCATATTTAGGTAATGAGTTTGAAAGGTAATAAAGATAAATGCTTGCTTTAGACGTATTTTAGATTTTTACAATATTGTTTTTACTGTGTCATCACAAATAGTTTGCTTTCACGACCTTGGATTTTTAGATGTGACTACTATGATAAGCAACCGAGTTTTCAAACATTATGACCTAAAAACTAATTATATGGATTACTACACACCAAAATCTTTAGGGCTGCAAGAAAATGAAGGCAGTATTATCCTTTTACAGGATTGCAGTGAATGGAAGATCAGCTTTCACCTCTTCTCTTTTAATTTACCCATTTCTCACTTGCTTACTGACCCACCATATTCACTTATCCAGTCATTATTTTCAGAGAGAAAATGCTTTGAGTAAGGATATCCTGGAACAGAATTTGGCATCATATAAAGGTCTACTTTTTTTCTTTACAAAAAACAGCAAAAAATCTTCATTAATGTTAAGATCTGCAGTACGTTACTGCAAAATCTCTCTTTTATAACATGCAGAATCCTTAGCGGTTCTGCAATAAGCAGTTTCATTAGTGTGCATGCTTACCTTGGGAATGTAATCTGCTGCTTCCAATAGAGGTTTCAGTCCTTTAAATCAGCCACGTTTCCTTATTAAGTAAGCAGAGCCACCATGAAAAGCTAAATATAATCAACATTTCATAAATAAATCTCCTATTGATTGATTTCTCAAACAGCCAGTGCCATGTGCAGTTCTCTGAATTATTCCCAAGGAAGGACATGGATGTTAGAGGAGGATTTCCTTGACCTAGCGATGGATTTTGAGATTTAGAGAGAGATGAAAGTGACAGTGGCAGTCACTATTATCCCCCATCTGAGGAGAAGCTTACTAGCCCTATCAACACGCACAAGAAGTGACAAATATTGGAGCGTACTCTGTATTGAAACTAAAAACATCTTGTTGTAAATGACTATATATGCAATATCGTCTGCTGGACCATCTTCTTAATATTTCAGATACCTTTTTACTGTAGTAACAAGTCTTTACTAGAACAGGTAAAACACATAAATGGAAATTTCCTGTTTATTTTAATGTGTTTATAATATTGCTGAATAATAGGAAATACTGTTTTAAACTACTGAAGGTTCTTAACTCATCTAACATAACTTTTACATTCCTATTCTGATGCTTTAAAAAGCCCATGAATTGTGAATATATGTTTAGTGGAAAATGCCATGATGATGAAGTTTTAAGACACTGAACTAATCTTCAAGTTTGGTATGGATTATGACTTTGCAAAATAGTTTGTAAAGTAGCTGCAGTCCTCTTCTATTAGAAATGTGGAAGGGTTCATCTCTAGTGGCCACACAATCAAGAAAGCCCCCGAGAAGATGCTGGTGCACTTTGAAAGAGAAGATGCTGAGGTATTTGCACACCTCAGCTTTCTCATTTAACTGCTGGATAGCATGAGAATGAGGAGAATCATGTTCTCAGGAGTTTGAGTGGTGGATTTTTTGTTATGTTTTACACGGCCCATTTAGAAGAAAAAATAAAAGGGCATTGCTGAGCATGAAAGCCAGTAAAGAAAAGCTTTTGAGCAGCAAAAGGAGTGAATGTTCAAATCTGGAATTGTATCTTCATCACAACTGAGACATAGCTGAAGTTATTGAATTTCTTTTTGACTTCGCTTCACAACAAGCAGAACCCAGGAAAGCAGTCCAGGCCCTGGGACCTCGGGATTAAGACACATTTGTTTCTGTAACCAAGAGCAGGAGGAAGCAATGCAGTTAGCATTCATATGAACTAACTTAAACCTTGCAGCCCAGGTGACTAAGTGGTCATTCATAATTGGATTGACGTGTAGATTTAATCACAGACCAAAAATGACACTAAGAATCACAGGTCAATCTCCTGACCAGAGAAACAAATTAGTCATTTCTGCTGCTACAACTTTCCAACCCTAAAGACAGTCGATTTTGTAGGAAAGAGAATGTGCATTTGAAATTTAAAGAATAAAATATGTTTCTAATAAATCAGTAATGGGCAACAAGGAAACACATAATATTATGCCCAGTGGAAGCCAGATATAAAAACCTACGGTGAAGTATCCAACATAACAAATGGATGAAGAGGTGAATAATCTTCAAAGTTCTGGCATATGTTTCACCGTTGTCTTCAAAGGGCTGAAATACAACTCCTATCCTAAAATCACAGATATAGAAGGCATCTTGGAAGGTCACGGCATCCAGCTAGTATTGAATCAGGATGAGTTTTGCCTCTGTCATTCTCATGGGTCTGCACTCTGAGAGATCTCAATTTCAATGTTGAGCTGTGCTTTTGTGAATACGTGGTGGCACTGAGTGTCTGGGACACACGCCTTGTTGTGTGTCACAAGAACATCAAACTAATTGTGAATTCCTGCATTTGGTGCCTACCTTTGTCCAAAAGATTTAGATGACCAGGCTGGCCAGGCAAACCTATGTTGTATCTCTCAAGCCAGTATGAACTCCAAAGAAAACAATACACCTTTCTACTCTGGTGGAGAACAGTCAGTTTTCTTTTAAAATAAGCAGTCCTGTAAAGCAACTCTAACTTATTTTTTTCGATTTATTTTACCATGGAGTTTTTCAAAGAAGTTGTCAAACAGAGGAAGATGAATCCTACTGTGACAGACCAGTTCCTTCTCTGTTAGTGGCCAGGACCTCATTTATCTACAAAGAGGTTTGCAGGACAAGTTCTGGGTGAGCTCAACACAGTGGCCTCAATTCTGCCCTCCTTTAAAAGCCAATTACTTAGTTGCCATTGACTTTACTGACAATTACATTAGTTTAGCATCAATATTTTTTCATGGATATTTTTGCTTTCATTCCATATTTCAGTGAAGTAACCTTGACTGATGGGAGAATAACCGCACTAGTGGATTATTGTTTTAGTAGGACAGCTTTAATCTATTTTTGCATCTTGCTTTGTCATCATCTGTAATTCTTCTCAATCCTATTAAAGCTACCTCTAGTTTCAGACACCCATAACCAAAACACTAGGCACATTATACATGTATATTTATTTATAAATAAGGAGGTTTTAATAGCCCGGCATTGCCTTTCAGCTTACTGTGTCGTAGCTGTGTACACACATAGGTGTTTGGATTGGGTCCACAGTTTTGGCAGGTTTATTTTCTGCAAATACACTTCTGTCTTTTCCAGTGCTGATGCAATTTCAGCAATGAATCTCATGTCAGAAGTGCTGTAGCTGAAAAAGCTCCAGGGCTTCTAGCTTACTTAATACTCTTTCGTGTAGACTGGTGTTACAGAGAATTCAGGGTCGTGAAGCACCATCAGCCTCAATGAGACTCAGTGACTGGAAAACCATCAGCGCAAACAGTATCTCCACCAGTAGGTGGTACTGTATTTTTACTTTAGAGTTAAATGGTTGCTTGACGAAGAGGGAAGAAGTAGAAGCAATTTAAGATGTGTGTTGGTGTGTTAGATTCCCGTATGCAGATGAGGCTGGAATCAGAAAACACTGGATAGACTGCAAGCCTTCTATGGACATGAGCGCTAATAGGCACAAAGTACGGCACCACACAGCATGACCATAGAATCATAGAATGGTTTGGGTTGGAAAGGACTTTACAGATCTTCTAGTTCCAACCCACCTCCCCCCACTCTGCCATGGGCAGACTCACCTTCCACTTGACCAGGTTGCTCAAAGCTTCATTCAGCCTGGCCTTGAGCACTTCCAGGGGTGGGGCATCCACAGCTTCTCCGGGCAGCCCATTCCAGTGCCTCACCACCCTAACAGTGAAGATTTTATTCCTTATATCTAAACTAAATCTACCCTCTTTCAGTTTAAAGCCATTACCCCTGTCACTACATGCCCTTGTAAAAAGTCCCCCTCTAGCTTTCTTGTAGGCCCCCTTTAGGAACTGGAAGGCTGCTATAAGGTTTCCTTGGAGCCCTCTCTTCTCCAGGCTGAACAACCCCAGCTCTTTCAGCCTCTCTTTATAGGAGAGGTGCTCCAGCCCTCTGATAATCTTTGTGGCCCTCCTCTGTACTTACTCTAACAGGTTCATGTCCCTTTTATGTTGGAGGCCCCAGAGCTGAACACAGTACTCCAGGTGGGCTCTCATGAGAGCAGAGTAGAGGGGGAAAAAGCCCTCCCTCGACCTGCTGGTCACGCTTCTTTTGATGCAGCCCAGGATACAGTTTGCTTTCTGGGCTGCAAGCGCACATTGCCAGGTCATGTTGAGCTTTTCATCAACCAACACTCCCAAGTCCTTCTCCTCAGGGCTGCTCTCAATTTGTTCTCCACCCAGTCTGTATTTGTGCTTGGGGTTGCCCTGACCCATGTGCAGGACTTTGCATTTGGCCTGTCAAGGTTGTCTAGGTCCTTCTGGGTGGCATCCCTTCCCTGCAGCGTGTCGACTGCATCACACAACTTGGTGTCACCAGATAACTTGCTGAGGGTGCACTTAGTCCCACTGTCCATGCTGCCAATAAAGATGTTAAACAGTGCTGGTCCTGATACTGGTACTGAGGAACACCACTTGTCACTGGTCTCCACTTGGACATTGGGCCATTAACCGCAAGTCTTTGAGTGTGGCCATCCAGCCAATTCCTTTTCCACCAAGTGGTCCATCTGTCGAATCCGTGCCTCTCCAATTTAGAGACAAGGATGTTGTGTGGGACAGTCTCAAATGCTTTGCACAAGTCCAGGTAGGTGACATCAGTTGAATGATAGAAGAGTACATCAAAGCCTTTTACTAGTATGTTTGATGTCAAGACCCTGGTTTTTGCACAACTACTCTGAGCAGGGACTAGCACTTCTGAAATACCCATGGGCATGACAAGTGCTGTGGCTGGCCACGCCCAGCAGCAATTTGTGTGCCCTGAGCTGAACCTGCAATGAGGCTATCCTTGGGCTACACAGGTTGAGGTAGTCCGAGATGCCCCTACTTCTCCCAGCCTGGAACCTGCAAGGAACAGAGGGGCAGGGCCACCAGAATACTCTGGAAGGAAATAGAACTTGGGATAAAGAATAAGTGTGGTGACTCTGCAGGAGGGCCAGTAGCTCTGAACAGTCACTTAGGATTTCTGATTAGCAGAATTTTATTTCAAGTTAAAATAACATAGAAAATCTGAGTTGGTTGCACAGAATAATGAAGCCAAAATGTTCACAAATACAAAGGTAATTCAACTGAGATTAATTCCACTTAAAAGAAAATCACTATATTATATTGTCACTAATAATCGTGGTAGAAAATGCTCTGTAGTTAACATAGGTTTGGAATATCTAGCCTTGCTTCTCTTTCATTCATTGCATTAAAGTAGGAATTAAAGTGGCACTATCTGGGCATTTTTAAGGCAACATCTATAGGATTAAGCTCTTCACAGCAAGTACAACAATCTAATAATATTAAACTGCAATCTAGAGGCATCATTTTTTGCCTCAGTTGAAGTCAATTCCTTTACATGTTGCTCCTACAGGTCTGCACTGAATCAACAGCATTTGGGGGCAGGTGGATTTCCCATGGCCAGAGCTCCACTCTCAAACCTAGTTCAGTAATTTCTGTGTGGCTGCATGCCAGGACAGGCAATAAACCTGTCTGTAGCTGCTGTATTGAATGGAGCCCAAGTTTGGACCTTGCTGGGTAGCAGCGACTGCAGACACAGAAGAGTAATGCAGAACAGGGAAGCTGAGCAATGATGACATGACTTCAAAATGCCACAGGCAGCTTTCCTAAATAACACACACACAAAAAAGACAGATCTTGCTTCACATCAACACCTGGACTAGCTGCACAATGAACAGTTTTTCTCACTTTGGTGGAACCCAATGTCATCATCTTCATTACTGACGATAAATTAATTAAATACTTCCTAACAGGACATATAAAGAACTCTATGTATATGTGTCTGAGGAAAAAAATCCTCAATAAAATTAAAGAATTTATGACAAAGCCAAGAAGTCAGACAAACTTTGTTTAATTAAGTCATTCATGGTTAACAAAGAGGCAAGATGTGTTTTATTAAGGCACAAAAACGTGGTTTCTAGTAACTATTTCATTTATAAATGTAGAAGTATAAAGTTGGGTAGATATTCAGTGCTTCCATTTTTATTGAAAACCAACAATTAAAGTCAGTGCTTGCTTAACAGTCAGTTTCAGCAAATCTTTCATTCATTGCATAAGTGACAGAATTTTAACATAACTTCTCTCTTACATTTTCCATACATTTAATGAAAAAAATTAGTACAATAACCCAGAAAGGTATAATAGGGTTTCATAACATCCTTATTTCTCTTTCAGAGAAAAAAGAACTGCCACAAAATTGCTTTGACTGTTAGTACATGCATATTGTTACTTCATATATGAAAAGGCTGGTCTGTGCTTAGCCATAGCTGGCACAGCTCCACTGAAATAAATGGAGGTGCACTGATTTGCATTAGCTGATGACCCAGGCATTGCTCTGAACCAATCATAGGCACCGTTTTGAATGGGGACTAGCATCTTTTTCCTCTGTATGTCAGACGATCAGGTTGCATATCAAGACTTTATTTTCTTTCCCATTTGACGTTTACATGTCATCCAAAACAAAGAAAAATATATCAATGTTGATAAACCATTTTTATGTTGTTTCTTTCTTCCTGGCATTGTCTCAAAGTTCTTTGAAATGAGTTGGGTGTGCAAAGTACTAATAAATCATCAGTGAAGTATACATACATGAAGTACACCCACTCCCTTCTGTAATTATATTATAGATTGCACATTCTTTATGTCTGTCCATCAACTTGGATTGTTAACTGTAAGTTTTTTGCGACTTCATATTTTTTTCGTCAGAGTTTCATAGTGTTAGCACAGTCGGCTTGTATCAGGAATAGTGTGGCCAGCAGGACTACAGAAATGATTGTGCCCCTGTACTGAGCACTGGTGAGGCCCCACCTTGAATGCTGTGTTCAGTTTTGGGCCCCTCATCATGAGAAGGACATTGAGGTACTAGAGAGAGTGCAGAGGAGGCAACGAAGCTGGTGAGGGGCCTGGAGTACAAGCCTTAGTGGCTGAGGGAACTGGGGCTGTTTAGCCTGGAGAAAAGGAGGCTGAGGGGAGACCTTATTGCTGTCTACAACTACCTGAAAGGAGGTTGTAGCATGGAGGGGGTTGGTCTCTTCCCCCAAGTAACAAGTGATAGGACAAGAGGAAATGGCCTCAAGTTGCACCTGGGGAGGTTTAGATTGGATATTAGGAAAAAATAATTCATGGAAAGGGTTGTCAGGTTTGGAACAGGCTGCCCAGGGAAGTGGTGGAGTCACCATCCCTGGAGGTGTTTAAAAGGCATTTAGACGAGGTTCTTAGGGACATGGTTTAGTGCTAGAGTTAGGTTATGGTTGGACTCGATGATCCTGAGGGTCTCTTCCAACTGAAATGATTCTATGATTCTATGACTCTGCTAGACTTACGCCAGCATGTCCCCATGGTGGTCTGTGGAGACGTGTTAAAATTCATAGCTCAGTTTGGCTCCAGTTTGGAGAGCACTGTGCATGCTAAAGGTTCTTGGACCATTCCAGGATGTTTGCTGGGAAACTCTAGGTTAGCACGTAATGGCTTATTAAGCCACACATTTTGTAAATGTATGTTGCTTACCCATGGTAAAACCAAGGGCTTAGACTTGTACCTTGAAACTGTTGATTGGGTAGTACAGATAATTGTTTCTTATGACACCCTGGAGACTGCTCAACCACAGGGAGTCATCTGAGGGTAAGTACCACCAGACGCTGCCCTTCTTCGAAGCTGAGATAGTCTGGCCGGGGGATCCTCCCGCCTGCCCGCAGAGCCAGTGATCAGGGCCAGCGCAGGCAGCACATCACGCACTTAGATGCTTGCACATTAAACTGTTCACCTCTTCCCTCAGGTGTGAAGGGGAATTTCTATAGAAATTTCCAGTAGACCCCAATACTGCCCAGGTCCCCCAGGAGAGAGCTCTTTCCTTTGGATTCAGGGTTCAGGTGGGGCCATAGAAGCCCCCAGGTGAGAACTGGGACTATGTAACTATTTATACGAAATAAAAACCATTCGGGGTCACTGCTGGAGTACTCCGTACCCGTTCCCCTCCCAGACGCGCCCACAAGCACGGCGGAGATGCCACCGCCACCTCCGGCTGCCAGCCCGGGGACAGCGGGGCGGGCGAGCGCGCCCAGGCGTGCCGGGCCGGGCCGCGCCCGGGCGGGCGGAGCCGCCGCCGCCGCCCGCGACGCTGCGGAGCCCGCGGAGGGGGCGGCCCGCAGCCATGGGGCACCGAGAGGCGCTGCCCGCCCGGCCGGCCTGCCGCACGGGTCAGTGCCTGCGCGGAGCGGGAGCCGGGAGGCGCGGGGCTGCGCGGAGGGGGGCGCAGCACCGCGCGCGGTGCTGGGGAGAGGGGCGCGCTGGGGGCGCGGCGCTGCGCGGGGGGTGCGCGGTACAGGCGACGCGGCGGCGCGCGTAGGGTGCGCGGCAACGGGCGGAGGTGAGGGCGCGGTGTGTGCGCGCCGCTCCCGTAGACCCCGCGCTGCCCCTCCGCCCGCACCGCGGGAGCGGCTGTCGTGACTCCTGCATACGTAAGACTGCGCTGCCGTGACGTCACGCAGTCGTTTTTCGAGGAGTGTGGCGCTGCCAGCCCCGGGGAGGCTCCTGCACTTCTTCTCCCTTGGCTGGCTCGCGTATAAACCCTCTTTTCAGCATCTTTTGTGCATTTTTGTAATTGAGGGTGTGCCGGGGAACCACCCCTTGCTGCTTCTCAGCACAGCAACTTTCAGCCCCAGCAGCCAGGCCTTGGCAAAAGTGGGCTTGGTATTTCCCAGGTGACTGAGAAAGGCATTTCATATACCTGCCAGGTGTGAGCGCAATAAAAATGGTTAAATGATATGTCTAATCTAAGCAAATAGTTTTCCAGATGACTTAGGACCGGTATCTTCAGTGAAACTAAGCTGGCTGCCACAAATGAACCAGAGCCCTAGACTTTTGCAGGACTACAAGTCAGAAGTTCTACAAGGACTGTTTGTAACAGGATGTCTGATCTACCTGACTCAGATAATGTTTAGGTTTTTGAGAAAACATTTTTGGATTTAGATGAATCGTAAAAACATTTTAGAAGGTACAACAGTGGCTGCCTGAACTCAGACTGGTTTCTTGTTGCTATCAGCCTTGAGTCACAGCTCCGAGAGTTTATTTCTTCAAGGAGGAGTTCTGCTGACAGGTTCATGTTTGTTGACGTTTGGAAGTGGGTGGTGAAACTAGCTTAGCTGCAGAAACTGGGTGCTGAGCAAGCCAGGCAACCTCAGAGATTTGTCACCTTCCTTAGTGCTTCCACGTAATCTTTAGACTGTTCGCAGTGGGCAATAAAGTAATAGTAATTCCTGGATCACCTCCTCTTCCCAGCTCTCAGGTGGTTCTTTAATCAGTGGAGTGACATACCACTTTGCATGCAAGCGGAACAAATGACATGTTTTTTAAAACTAGAAAAAGCTTCTCAGCACGATGAACAGAGATCACAACTGTTCAAAATGGCTCTTCTCAGCTGGCAGATGGAACAGGCAAAAAAACCAACGTCTCTTTGTAAATATGAGCAAGCATATTTCAGGAAGGACAGAAACATGCTGTGGCAGTCACTGACTTACTACAGATGACATGATTAAATTTTCATTATTTGATGTTGTAAAGTCTGCTGGGGAATGGAAAACTTAAGAATCAGTAAAAAAGAAAGTAGTAGTAGTGTCATATGGAAGGGAATAAGCCTGCCATTCATCTCCAGCTAAATGAAAGTACACCATTCACAAAAAGGGGGAGAAGAGTGTTATTTTAATGCTCTTTAGAAACCCAACACACTGATAGAAAGCTGCCTTTACCATTGCAGGTAGCTAAAAGACCACACTTATCCAGAGTTTTTGTCTTGATGTTTTCTTTTAATTAAAGGCAAGAGCTGTTGATGCTTCTCACATAAAGCCTGTAACAGCCGAGTGGTGGTGGTACAACTGTCACCCATCTGGTTTAGTATCATTATAAGGCATTGATAGCTAAGGGATTTCATTCACTGGCAACCTCTCTGCTTTTTTTGCCTTGCCCTGATGTGTGTTAGCAAAGAGAAACATTTATGCTTAAAGGACTTCTCTGTCATTTTCTTTTGTAATTTAATATTTAATAATTATGTCAAAACTGAAGTATATGCAAAATTTTCTTCTAAGACTATGCTAGTACTTTAGGATTTAAAAGTACTTCAAGATACAGATGCAAATCCCATTCATTTCACATTATCCAGTTGCAACTTCTAGTAACGATAAGATGGCAGAATACTACCTGCCCTATGCACTACGCAAAAGTAGTTTCATGTAGTTGTAAATTCTTTAAGATTTTAATCTTTGGCTGCAGAATGTGGACATACCTGTCTTGTGCGATCATTTTTATGAAGCCTGGCTTAGCAATACAAACTAACTCCTGTTATATAGAAACTGTCTTGGCAAACAAGGAAATGTGACTGCACAGCCCGAAAATCAAATGAGAACTGTAGTATGTTTGTTGTACAGTACGGCACAGGACAACTGGGAGCAAGTGTTCATTCTCAGTTCCTTACTTGTGAAGGGCAGTATCTCCCAGTATTAGTACCAGCATTGGCAGCTGAAAATGAAGATATGCTGTCAAATTTCATACTGTTTTTAACAGTTTCGATGTTTTAACTATTGCTTCGTAAACATTAGGTGATTTATCCAAGGCTGGCTGTTAATTGTGCAGTCAAGCACTTTTGACAGAACATTAATATTGCCAGAGCTTATGTATGACAAGACACAAAGGCATATCCTTTTTTACCAAGTCTCCAAGTGTTTTTTTCAACTGGAAAAAAAAAAGTGTATTACTGATGGTGCCACTCAGCAGGATGAATCCTTCATGTGTCATTTTAATTACAGGGGAAACATGGAAAACAAAATTATTTGTTGCATCCAATGCTTTATATGAGTCACAATAGACTGACCTTTTGTATTTCTGCATCTGCTGTTTCATATTTTAACCTTTCTTTGCAATAAAACCTTTCTTTCCAAAAAGGCTGTCCTTAAATTCTATTCCAGCCTAGACTCTCTGATCCACGCTGCTCACATGCTGCAGTCTACCGTGAGAAATGGTGAAACATCTGCCTAGACTACTGTGAGCCCTGTGGCAGCATTGCTGCTTGTCCTCTGCTGCCCCATGCCAAATAACGACTCCTTTTCTTCTTGGAAATGCGATACCTTTTCTTCCTTTAAAAAACACATCTAGGCGGGTAGAAATGATGTCATTCCCACCCGCTGTCATCGCAGTGTTGCTGATAAGGCTCGGCTGCCAGAGAGAATGGAGCTCAGGATCACCCATCTCTACAGCTGCATTGCAGGAATAGCCAAGGGACTGTCCCTTGCAGGCTGTGGTCTTCCTCCATCTGGGGGTTATTAAGATTAAGTGAAAATTGCTGTGAGTTGTAATGAGGCCTCCACCTGAAAAATTTATGATTGGTTAAATAAGATCTGTCTCACTGAACAATTTTAATAAAATGTATTAGTACCCATATGCAGCAAGGGTTTGCCCCCATATAGATTTTTTTTCCTTCTCTATTTTAATAGTTGTTTCCAAATCTTAGCTACAAAGGTAAAACTAGAAGCCTGGAATTACAACTGGCTTACTCTAGCAGGCAAAGTCTGAAATCATGGATTTGGTTTATATGTTTGTGTTTTGGGGATGTGATCTATGCACAACACAAATGAACCCTTTCTTCTTGAGGTTTCAGGTTAGCTTTTAGGATTTCAAGTCAAATTTTACATTTTAGATAATATTTTATTGTTACATTCCTTGGTATTGCCCTAATTGTTTTACTGAGCCAATGTAGTACAAAAATATGTATAAAATAAGGTACGCACATGGGATTTAAAGGGGTGGGTAGTGACCTGGGACAGCATTGTGTATATTATGTGGATTTTGTGAGTTATTTGCACGGTCAGAAATGACAAGTGCTCTGAGAAGATGTGGAAAGCAGCATGCAGAGCAAGGATGGGCCTCCTTCAGAGCTGTGCCTGGTTCATGAGTCGCTCGTTCTCCTTTTTCTCCTCCCAGGTGCTGTGCTCTCTTTTGCTTGCCATGACTCCTGCCAAGCATGGTGCCGGATCATCAATGTGTCTGAATCCCGCTCTTCTCTCCTTGCCTCTGTGGATGGGACTCTCAATGAAACAAACTGGAGCATTTCCACACCTGCTGGAAGTAAATACCGGCTCTACGTTGGCTTGGCTTTGGCAATAGTTTCCAGTATCTTTATTGGTTCTAGTTTCATACTGAAGAAGAAAGGACTTTTGAAGCTGGCAGACAAAGGAGCCTCCCGAGCTGGTAAGTGTTGTTAACCATGTTGCTTGGGCTGGAGACACAGACGCCTTTGTTATAATTTGGCAAAGTCAAGGCTCAAGTCACAGATCATACGTTTAAAACTGTCATAGTTGAAAAGTGTCATACTTCAACCGCGATCAGAAGTTCTGTCTTGACTAGGGATGGAAATACAGTATTATTTCTGTGTGTGATTACAGGAACTGAGATTTCAGAATTCTTAGGGCTGTGGTGGCAGCGGTTGGTAGTAAATCTCCTGAGGTGGTGATATTTCCTCCCTGACAGCAGTTCTCCCTTTGTCTTACCCTTCAAAACACCTTTCTGTCTCTGCCCCTCCCCTCCCCCCATTTGAGATGGAAAGTCTTAAGACACTAACTAGGTTTAGGTCTTTTTAAAAAAAGTAAGTGCAATTATCTGTAGAAAGAATATTCATTACAGGCGTTTCCAGTTAGTACAACTATTCTTTCATCAAAGGCAACAGATGAAGAGCTAGAAAAATGTTGAAAGCATTTTAAAAACCCATCAGACTAATCTCGTAATTCCCTTTGCATGGATTTAAATATATAGCATTAGCAGTTTTTGTTTTGTTTGTTGTGTTTCTTGCAATATACTCTTCCAGATAATTTGGTTATTTGGAAAAAAAAAAAAAAGGTGTTACTGAATGTTCTGTGTACTTAAGTTTTATGTAAAAAAATAAAGCATGCAGTGACATTTTTCATTCTAATTTCTTTCAATTGAAAGTATACGGATAGTCAAAATGTAGCTTAGTATGAATATATTGGATCTAACCTGCAAAAGCACTTTGAAGCATTTTTTAAGCTCACCAACAATCTTCATAGATATTTTACTTTTGCTTGGAACTTTCCCTCAATGTTTATTTAGTCAAATATCATTTTTCAGAAGTTCACGTCAAAAAGCAGTAGAGCAATTAATGAAAAATGTCAGTCAAAATCAATTGAAATATTCTTCATATCACAACCAGACAACATGCTCTTTCAGTACTTTATATAACTAGATGCAAATATGAAGCTGTAGTTTGTCTGTTATAATAAGGTGATCTCTTTCTTCTAAGGTGAGATTATTTTTTTTTTCCTTTCAGGACAGGGTGGATATTCTTATTTGAAGGAATGGCTTTGGTGGGCGGGATTGCTATCAAGTAAGTCACCTGTTTCCTCTCAACCTATATGTAAATGCTACATAAAGCAGATTGTTTTAAGTAGATTTATTCCCTAATTTTTCACTCCTCTCATTTAAAAGAAAGGTCTTTGTCACCTTTATGACAAAAGTCGTTCTGATATCCCATCTCTCAAATATTGTGTTTGCTCTTTGAAGCTCTTTGCAGTATAACAAACTTTAATATCCAGTCAAATGCAATGGGATTGAATCTGTCCAGCTCCTAGGAGTACTTACGGGGAAAGTATTTAACTTTCTCCAGCCTTTATTATGCCCAGAAGAAGTTATATAATTTTGAAAATAAAATGTGCATATATGGTGTAGAAAGTAGATTTTGGTTTATATTTGCTGTCACAGCTATCATACAAAATATTTATAATAGCATGCCTTTGATTCCCCACCCATCAACCTAACTCAAGTGTTCTTTCTTCTGCAGTGGGATTAGGAGAAGCTGCAAACTTTGCTGCCTATGCCTTTGCACCTGCAACCTTAGTTACTCCCTTGGGTGCACTGAGTGTTCTCATCAGGTCAGTACAAACTGGAAGCAAACCTTGACAAATGAGCCATTTGCTGTGATGGGAAAATACTGTATTTGGCTGAAAGCAGAGAATTTTAGTAAGAAAACTGAAAAGCAATGTATGGAGAAAAAATGCTTTTTGGTCCTTGGTGAAAAGATCCCTTGCTTATTTAAAACCGAATTATCTGGGAAGAGGGAATGAGAAGTCTCGTTACAAAGGCTAGTATATGCTTTCCCAACAGCCTTCCACCTATATTATAAAGTATTTATCAGCATATACCAGGTATACTGCTGGTGCACAGTGGTAGAAGGCTGTAATTTATCTCTTTCTAGAGAATTGAAGCTTTCTTAAAAAGTCCTTTCCTTCAGTTGTGACAGAACTTTAGAAGAAAATATAATATTCCTCCATTAAAGTATTTTCAAAGCAATTTCTTTTTTATAGGAGCATAATTCCATATTAAGGCACACTTACTAAGCATTTTGGGTTTGTTTGGTCTCTCCCAAGTCCTTCTGGAAAGAAGGCAAAGAAAATTTTACCTTTTTAAATATCCACATTTAAAATCTGTTGTTCTTTTGAAATTTTTGAAATGTGAATGCCTTTCAAACATTCATTATTTCCTACATATAAAGAAAAAAAAATTTCCAAGTCCTGAAGCACATATATTAATATGGCTATCACAGAAGCAGAAAATACATAGATAATGCTTACAACAAGCTTTCTGGGAAATAATTTATTAGCAAAATGGGATTGTTGTGTTTTAAATGGAAAACTCCTATATTTAAGACCTGAGTATACTATATGAAACACTGTGTTTAAAACCAACCTGGGCCACTTCTTTTTTTGTAAGATGCTTGCAGTAATTTAACTGCTAAAAGTAAAATGCAGCCATTCTGTCATAGCAAAACTAGTGTAACTGTGTCCCCTCCAGATGTGCTTGTGATCAACATGTAGGTAGATGCAAACTGCCTGCCTGGCTGCTGCTTCTCAAAACAGTCTGAGTTTTAACAACCACTCCTTTGATGTGGGTGGCAGTCTTTCTTCTGAAACAGAAAGGTCCTAAGAACTTCATGTCAGCAAGCTCATCACCTTTGTGCAAAAAAAAATAACTGTAATTTGATAGGGTGGTTGAAAAAATATTTGTGAGCATATCTACACCCTGTTAAGCCTGTGTCTGTGCCTAAGGTTGTGCTCTAGCTGGCTGATCGTGCACACTGTAAAGTGGCCTCATTTGGGCTATGTTGTTATCCTTTAGTTAAGTCTTGAACCCCTTAGAGGTCTTGGGGTCAGTCCTCTTTGACGGGGGGATGTGCCTTCTCCGTGTCTTTGGGGGGTCCTGGCAAGCCATGCAGAAACTGTGCCTGGGTGGGAGAGCCCAGGGAGGGATGAGGAGCAGTTTCCAAAACTTGTGTGCACTGGTTGTAATGGAAAAGAGAGCACTTTAAACCACTTCTGCTAGAAAATAACAGCTTGTGTGGTCGATCTATGGGTGTGTGAGAGTGCATACCCCTGACCAGGCAACTAGTAATGAAGCTCCTTGAGCAATTTGGACTCTTTACAGGCTGAACGGGAGGGATCAGGGTTGCTAACCCCCCAAACACCTGACCTGACCTTCCTGGTCCTGACCACCCTTCTTGTAAAACTCCTTAAAATTTGATTGTTTCAGGCTGGTTTCCCATAGATCTAAATTCAAAAGAGATTTTTAATTAGTATCATGTTACACAGACAGATTTGAAATGTCTCACATGGCTGGTGAAGCTGAACCTTTTATTAATATTTATATTTTGCAAACAGTGCTATATTGTCATCCCATTTTTTAAATGAGAAGCTGAATATTCATGGAAAGCTGGGCTGCGTACTGAGCATTTTGGGGTCAACGGTCATGGTTATTCACGCCCCTGAGGAGGAGGAGGTC
This sequence comes from Caloenas nicobarica, assembly GCF_036013445.1. Taxonomy (NCBI): domain Eukaryota; kingdom Metazoa; phylum Chordata; class Aves; order Columbiformes; family Columbidae; genus Caloenas; species Caloenas nicobarica. The sequence continues at coordinate 51,882,229 of NC_088248.1, read as the reverse complement.
ACCTCACTGGATGAGATGGAAAGCAAGCTGCAAGATCCAGGTCTGTATGCAATTGCAATGAACTTGTGCTACAGTTCATAGAGGAAGTATTTGGGCCAATGAATCACTTTTAGCATATACTTGGATGTAATCTGGTATTTTATCTCATGCACATTACTCTTTTTGCCTTTCCCCTTTCTTACAGCGTTTGTTACATTTGCTGTTCTCCTAACAGTTGCTGTCCTCGTGCTGATTTTTATTGTGGCTCCAAGTAGAGGTCAAACAAATATACTGATCTACATTTTAATTTGCTCCCTCATTGGTGCCTTCTCTGTCTCATCTGTGAAAGGCCTGGGCATTGCCATTAAACAAATGCTGCAGCGGAAGCCAGTTTATCGACATCCATTGGTTTACATTTTGGTGGGCACCTTAGTGCTCTCAGTCAGCACTCAGATCAACTATCTCAACAAAGCATTGGATGTGTTCAATACATCTCTAGTGACACCTATTTATTACGTGTGTTTCACCACGACGGTTGTGACATGTTCCATCATCCTGTTCAAGGAGTGGAGTAGTATGGACCTGGGTGATATCATTGGAACCCTGAGTGGATTTTGCAGTATCATCATAGGCATTTTTCTATTGCACGCTTTCAAAAATACTGTTATCACCTGGAGTCAGTTGATGTCCACTGTTACCAAAGAACCATCATTACCACACCGTGAATACGAAACCTGTCACACTTTACTGGAGAGCATGGAAGACCCAGCTTTGGCATATGAGGAGGACAATGTTTTATTCAGTCAATGAAACTCTCAAGCAGTGTTCATCATTGGAAGTATCGTGAATTGCAGACTCAACCCACCCGTGTCTACCAGAATGCTCTTCTTTCCTGCAGTCCTCTGGAAAACTGTCTGTAAGGCCACTGAAGTGTGGGCTACTCCTCTGTGTGCCAGCTGTTGGTAGTGATGAATGAAAATGTTCAATAATTGACATGACACAGAAACCTGATGGTGATTGTATGTCAGGCAATGAACAACCTTGTCCTTTTTTATGCAGCATCTCCTGTTGGAGAATTTTAGCAGAAAAGAATGGTCTTTTAAAGATATATTTACAAAGTGCAATTTTGCCATCATGATAAAAGATAATCCCTGCTGAAGTCACAAGCACTCTGCTGTTATCTTACTGATGGCCTTAATATTTCAGGCTTTCTTTATATTTTTGTAGTTTATTGCCAAACAAACTTGTAGATAGTCTACCTGAAGGATATTAATTGGAGATACAATACGAAGAAAATATTGTTTAACCCCCTTAGCTTTTAATATAAAATTTTATGCAAGTTTTTTCATTTTTGATGACCTACCAATGAACCTTGAATAGAAGTCACCAAAAATTTATGAAATGCAGTTCTTGGTAACCATTCTTCTTCAAAATCCATTTTTTAACAATAAAGTCTTAGCTCTCCTACCTTAGGAGTCCTGAATGCATTGCAAATCACTAGATGTGCATGTATCTTTTTATTTAAAAACTATGACAAAGTTACATTTTAAGAAATAGCAGGTTCATTAGAGGCCTGAACACAGTTGCTCTTGGCTTAAAAAAATAAATTATTCAAAGGTAGAAGAAAACCAGAATGTGCGTTTAAGAATTTCTACTCTGTTTTATACTAATTTGAGACTTAAGAAGGGGCTTTAGTTATTTCTATACTTCTTTCTAATATTGCCATTTATTCATCAAAACCCATTTAAGCGTTTCAAATTTTGTTACCGTTTTCCAGAAATATCTAATTGTTTCTTAAGAGCAAAACAGTCTGGTTATTTTATATTCACTTATAAAAGCAAAATCCATTTTCCAATCCGTGAGCTATTTCTAGAAATACTAGGTAAAGGAAGGGCTGTATGCAAGGGCTGAGAAACATCAAAACATCTTTTGTTGTAGTTTGGCCTTTTCATCTTTTCTAAAAATGACTATTCACTTCTATTAGATATTTTAGCTACTAATCTACCGTAGGCGTTGAAGGTTAATATCTGTACCACAGTGTGCTCCTCAGTTGTGGTCACTGATTGTATTAGGTTTGTGTGGCAAGGTTTTGGTAGCGGAGGGGCCACGGGGGTGTTTTCTGTGAGAAGCTGCTAGAAGCTTCTCCCATGTCCAACAGAGCCAATGCCAGTCAGCTCCAAAGTGGACCCACCACTGGCCAAGGCTGAGCCCATCAGCAACAGTGGTAGCACCTCTGGGATATCATAGTTAAGAAGAGGGGAAAAAAAAAAAAAAAGAAAAGCAAAACCAACCAAACCAAACCAAACAAAAAAACCCCAACAAAACAAAACGAACTGTGAGAATATGTGAGATGAACGACTCTGCAGAGGTCAATGAAGAAGGAGGGCAGGAGATGCTCCAGGCGCCGGAGCAGAGATGGCCCAGCAGCCTGTGGTGCAGGCCATGGTGAGGCTGGCCGTCCCCTTGCAGTCCATGGAGGTCCATGGTGGAGCAGAGATCCACCTGCACCCCACACTGGAGCAGGTAGATGTGACCAAAGGAGGCTGTGACCCTGTAGGAAGCTTGCGCTGGAGCAGGAACCTGGCAGGACCTGTGGCCCTGGAGAGAGAGAGAGAGAGAGAGAGAGAAAGAGTAAAGATGGAACTTTCTTTACAGTTTGCCTTTTAACAAAAACTTACATTGCTTTTGACTGTGAATTACTCATACAATGTAAAGAATAACTGAAGAAAATATTGGTTGACCCTAAAAAGAGAAAAAAAATCCTTTTGCATAACTGATGGCCCCTCTATTTGCTTATACAGCCACCACTGTGGTGTGACCAAAAGGGTTGTTTGTACAAAAAAGCAACCAGTCCAATTCTTGAATGGATGTTTGGCATTTTTAAAACATATGTGGTTATACTTTCTTTGAGAAGGGTCTGGACTTTTTTATACCAAGTCTGTGCTCTTTTTATATCGACTCCTGGCAGTTGATTAACTTGCGCCAAGTAAAAAAATCTGTATTTTCTACTGAATGTGCATATCTGCTTTTGTACATAAATAACATTTACTAGGAAAAAATATTATTTTCTTACAATGTCAGAGAACCAAAGTTAATGCTTATTTTTGTGGTGTACAGGAAGTCTGTCATGTTAAGAAGGAAATTATTGGTTATCTTTTGATATAAAAAACATTTGCTATAAGAGAGATTATTTTTGAAAATGTTTATATTTAATTATTAATTTGGAATAATTTTTATTTTTAGTGAAATTATGATAATATTTCTGATAAATTATTAATCATTATGTACTAAATGAACTGTGTTTTTTTAAATAAAGGATAAAGAGGAGTGCAATTCTTATTTCTGGTAAGCATTTAAACACTATCTGATCGATCCAAAGTGAATAATCTTTGTTTCAGCAGCTGGTCCTATGCACACATAAGTGGATACTAGATGAAGCTCTGGTTGATGTTCTTGCAGTTCATGTGCATCTTACCTGATCACGACCTTCTTTTAGTAGCTTTGGCTTTTACTCGTTTTTCTGATAGGAAAGAAAATTTTCTACTCCCTTAGAAAAGCCATTGTGTGAAACTACTGTGTATTCACCTGGAGCTAAAAAAGTCTGTAATGTTATGATGGAACTGGAGGGAAGAACATGAGGAGATCAAGAGGTTTTAGCTTCTCTTACAGAGTTACCCAATTTGTCCAAATGTGGTTTTTTTACCCTGGTGTTCTGTAGAAAGCATCAGCAAGGGACATTTAATGCTGATGATTAGGAGTCAAAAGACGTGGATTTTGAGGAACAAAAAGAACAGTCAAGTGAAAAGGCCTTTCCTTCTAAACTGGAGAAGAAAATCCAAAGCTGATGTGTTAGGCATCTCTTCCTCATGGCTGGTCTCAATGAAGAGTATTTCAGTGATTTGTCAGGTTTTCCAGGCACTGAAATGAAGGGTATTATCTGAAGTAATTTGAAGTGGTTTGGAAAGTAGGGGGAATGGTTAAGAGCTAGAACAAAGAAAACCTCAGAGGCAGTACATCGCTAACCAAATTATGGCTTTTAAATGCTGATACAAAACAAATGTTGGTAGCTATTCATTACTACCATACCTCAGGACAAATTAATGGGCAATTAAATTTATTGCACGGCTGCACTGACCAAATGCAGGTAGGTCAAGAAGAGCTGGATAGGTTAAATAACCTGTAGGGAGTTTGGAAGGAAGTACATAGGTTATGAGTTTCTATAGAAACCATCTTCCTTTATCTGTCTTCCCGGCTGTGCCTAAAATAGTCATGCTATAAAAAATTTTTGTCCCAAAGAGCACTGATTCAAAACTTCAACCTCCTTACTCGTCACGGTTGCATCCTGGAGCTATGTGGGGAATTATACGTTTCTAGCAAACACCGTTCTCGTGCTGTTTGGATGCCAGCAGAACAAAACTGGTGTGTTAGAAAATACTCTTTTAGCAGAGCGGGTTTCCCGTAGCTGACTCCTTTGTGGCAGGTTTTTAAGTGGTGCTGAGGTTCAGAACAGGACAGGGAGGCTGAGAGGGAGCCAGGCTGGGTGCGTGAGGGAAGGCTGGTGGTGGTGATGGGGGTCAGTGGATCTGCAGGGCTCCCTGTTTGTGAAACTTCGCGCGGGGGTGGAGGAGGTTGGTCTGAAAACCAAATGGCACTGGAGAGAAATGTCACCAGACCTGTATGCACAAGTAATTTATCTGCTTTTTTTTTGTCAAGAGTACTTTTGATGAGGGAAGTCATTTCACTTCCTGAAAATACATTCCAGTTTGTCAACAATGCGGGTCTTTCATTAAAAAAAGATATATCCTAAGCAGCTGGCACACAGAAGCTGGGAATTTTGCCTTTTTTCCTCCCATCCATGACACTGGCTTGCTGCAAGTTTTCTGGTGTTTAGGAAACATCAGCAGAATTTTTATGAATGCTGAGCACTCATACAGTCTTTGTCCAGACATTCCCTGTGTGGAGGTGTTATAGCGTCTCCTTCTAACCTTTACTGCTCTTTTGGATCTTGCTTTTATCACACAGAGGTTTTAAAAAAAACCCAAAACAACACAACAGTTAACAGACATCCATTTGCCCACATGTGCCTCTTTATTGTCAGGGACATGGGTGGCATTCACTGTTCACCAATATAAGTACTTTCATGTTTGCCTGTTTGAATACGGTTAGAGCTTGAGCTAAGCTCGGAGACACCATAAGCACTAAGGTGGCCTACTTAGTCTTTTTTTATGGGTGTAGTGGTTTTGGTAAGTAAATACACTGTAGATACCTGACCTTTGTCCTGTAGATCTTTCTTACTGCTGATTAAGCACCAATTTGACGGACTTTGAAGTATGTTCTAGTGCTTTTTTGTTTATTTATTGTCAGCCTGGTGATAGAAGCTGTTAAATTTATCTGTGTCGGGGTGCTAATAACAGCTTACTCATAATTTTCCCAAAGCTGCCCATAGAAAGATTATACTGGGAAGCTGAGGCCAGGTAGGCAAGCATTATTGGCTCCATGTATTAGACCAACATGTTTCAAGGACAGATGCATATTCACCATGGGACAACTCAGTGAACCAGGTACGAGCAGGGTGCTTTGAGTACATAAACCTAATGGAGCTGCTTTTTATTGCATGGTACTGTAGTGTATTACATATTAACTCGCAGTAATAAATGTGGCAAAACCAGTTTTACAGGAGCTGTTGAAAAACATGTCTCATACATTATTCAAAGTCCCCATGTACTTTTACATTGCAGAGACAGTTTGAATTTCACATTTATAGCACATCATGTACTGAAAAGCCTTGTACTTCTGTGGCCTGGGCATAAATAGTGGTGAGCTCAATGTGTAGTACTGTGTTGTACAGATCTGTATCTACTCATAGGTCTGATAAGGAATTGAATGGTCATAAATTATAAACAGTTACATCAGTTGGTGGCAATTCTTCTAGCAGATTGTATGAAATGATAGGGATATCATGCTTCACTTGAAGCAGAAATGCCTTAAGAGTTGTTTGGAGGTTCTCCTAAATGTTCAAACAATAGGATTAAGAACTTCCTTTCCCAAGGGACTATCAAAATGCCAGGAATGGATGTGACCCAAAGATGCCATCGTCTTCTGGAAATTAAAAACGTGGGATGATTGAGATATTGAGATTTTATTGATGCAGTTATTTTTTAAATTTGAAAAGTAAAAATTGTGCAGAACTCAGTAATTCTTCAGCTAGTGGGTTTTAAGTATTTTGTCTACAAAATGCTATAAAACTAAATATTACGATGTATTTACCTATAAATAATACACAATTCAATCACGTTTTTAAAAAACTATTTATTTCTAATGGTCTGACCCTATTCTATGTTAAATAATTATTAACTTCATCTACCTTTTCTATAATATATTTGTATCAACAAAAATTAGGATTTAAAATTAAAAGCGAATAATACCATAACAAGTAGGGTTACAGACATTGTCCACATCAGGTATCTCAGGATCTTTCTAAGCCAGACTAATTCAAAGCACTTCGTTTTCCTTTCAGGTTCCAGCTTTAACTTGTCAATCAACCATTCTGGACACTTGCAAGGCGAGGACTAAGGGAAGTGCAGGTGTTTGAGTAGGCAGCAGCAGGCGAGAATTGGGAGACAACACTGGGAAATTCAGGGTTAGAGGTTTGGGTAAAATAATCCACTGCTCCATTTCTTCAGCACTGGATGCTTTGCAGCAAAAGGGCTTGACTTTAGACATAACCCAGCTAGAGCTTTATCAGAGGTTCTTCCATCATTTTTGCTGCTGCCAATCAGTATTACCCAGTGCATAAGTCATATTGAGTACCAAATAATTTAATAATACTGTTACATAAATTAGTGTAGCTCTGACCAAAAAAAAAAAAAAAAAAGAAAAAAAGAATAAATAAAAAGGCCTACAAGGAGAGTAAGCTTGGTTACTTCTTTCCAGACAGATTTTTCTTCCTAATCATGAAAACAAAGCCTTGAGAGTCCTGAACTAGTCTCCTGTGGTATCTTGCTCGAATGAGTGAAAATTAGACAAAGTCTGAACAAGCTGCTCCAATATGTAGGATCCTGGTACTGCAGTTTAAGTGGAGACTGCTGTAAGAGGCTGAAGTTTTCCATATCAGCTACATTATTGACATGCTTAATGCTAATTTTTCAGTAAATACATTAATGTAAAATCTCCAGTTATCCCATCTCTGTTATATCTGTGAGGGTCTCTATTAACTCTGCAAAAGTAGGACGTCCTTCAGGTTTCTGAGAATAAAAGCAGTAGATAAATTTATATTAGCAGATTGATCAGTGATAGTACCAGGCTTCAGAAGATGGTTCTGAGAACATATGAGCTACCATTGAAAAACTACATTTCATTTTATTTATACAGAAGAAAATATCAAGTTTATCATACGAGGGGAAAAAAAATGTTCCTCATGACATCAGCAATGTGAGCACAGCCACTTTTCCATGCGTTCATAGAATTTCTTTATTTCAATTCTGGACCAGAATTCCTATAGGATTTCTCCCCTGCAATGGGTTGCTGGAAAGTACTACCTCTCAAGAAACCAGGACACTCAGGAATTTTTCCTGAGCAGTTGAAAAAAGATCTTCACTGTTGTATCACTTAATGTATTGCAGCTCAGTACAGAACAAACTCCTGGGTGATGGCAGACAGGAGAAGAAATATATTATTTCCTATCCTCTCTCTACTGGCTGGCATCCCAATGGATGATTGAAGTAAACAAGCAAACTAGATGCAGTTTAGATTTCAGTCTCTTAAGCTTTTTTTTACTCAGTGCCTAAAAATTTCATATAGAGTTAAAAGATGGGCAAGAAGGGAGATGTAGGATAAAGAAGGCAATGGTAGCAACAAGGTTCCCCTGCTACTCTCAGTGTATGCCTGCCTGTTTACATGAATGCATTGCACACAAAGCTCTTCTGAAAGTACTTTTTGTCTAAAACTAAAGATTTGTTTCCTGTAGATACTAGAGAAGGAGGGACCTTAAGGGATTACTCAGAGAAATTGATGAAATAAATGTTTTGATACCAATATAGAAAGAAATAAGTGCTGGAGAAATGGAGAAAGAACATCAATTACTAAATCATTGCGGAGAGGGTGAAAGAGGCACAGCCTGGGAGCTGTAGTAATGTACAGAGGTACTGATGTACACCTGAATAATGTGGTTTAAAATCCACATTTAGCAGGCATACCCACTTGGTATAGGAATGTGTCAGGGTCTTTCAGAGCAGAGCTAGAGAAAGCTACACATGATATGTAGGTGTGAAAAAGGTATTACATTTGATGCAGTAGAGAAGCGAGACTATAGTGGTGTATTCAAAACCAGGGGTGGTCTAGACCTATTGTACCAATGGTTTGCTTTGTGCTTATTAGATGCATCAGTCAAAAGAAACAGGCTTGTAAACCTAAGTGTGGTTTGTGAAAAGCATAGTGAGAGATACAGAGGATGTCACAGATGTGAAATAAGGATTTAATGCCTCAGTTTTTTAAGATTGCTACATTACAAATTAACAATAAAGTAATATCATAGGAAAAAAAAAAAGGAAAACAAACCTCGTGCCAGCAGCTGTACATGACTTGGTACACAGTATGTGATGCCAAATGTGGTCGATAAAGCCGGTTACCCTGAGAAATCTCATGGACAACTTCAGAATTTGATTTACTTTCAAAAGGCATTTTACCTTCTGTGAAAACTTCCCACATCAGTACACCTAGAAGTGAACCAAAATATTTAGGATGAAACAAAACCCCCAAACCCATAAGCTATTTAACAACATTACAAGCACAAAAACCACTCTTGATTTTTTGTGTATTGCACGAAAATATGGGCAGCATAAACTGAATGAAGACAGGCTACCAAAATAATTTTCAACTGATAGAATTCTGCTCTCTTTTAAGTCAGCTAAGATGGCGGTCCATCAAACCAAGATGAATATATACTTGGCTAATGGACATATACCAAGAATGCACATAGCACTCAAAATCTAATATTTAGGTATAGAGCCTTTCTATTAAAAAACACACTCATCCAATACAGCCAAGATTTGAAAAATGGGAAGGACACAAGCTTAAGATAGGTAGTATCAGTAAAAAGTTACACTATTAAATCACATCAGTAGTTTTAGGGAAGCACTATATGTTGCACATTAACCTAATCAACTCACCAAATGACCAGACATCTGATTTGCTGCTATATTTTTTGAAATGAAAGACTTCAGGAGATGACCATTTGACTGGGAACTTGGCACCTGAAGAGCTGATATATTCATCATCAATGACATACCTAAAGAATAACAGAATGACAGTTAAATGGCAAGCAGTTCTGGCAACATTTCCACAGGTGGTTTTTAATTCCATAAATATACAGTGTCAATTTAGAAACAAAGAAATGGTATCACTACTTTAGTATGTACACAGATACCCATTCTTGAAGTTATGCACTTAAAGAGATTTCTGTTAAAATGGATGACTTGAATTGTTCATGAGAAGTATGTTAGAATAAACCATTTTAATATGCCCTGTAAGACTGACATGATGGTTGCTATTGTCATCTTGTGGGTATATATTGATAGGAAAGATCCCTACACCATGGGCAGAAAAACCAGCAGCAATAAATAATTCTAGTTTCTTTTTAAAAGAGTCCACCTTTTCAAACACTCGCACTCAAACACTACTGGCAGAGAGCTACACTTTTTAACTGATGGGTGGAATCCACTGCCAAATCTCACAGATGTAATTTCTGGCATGTTGTTACACAAGCAACACAGAAAGAAACGTTCATCACATAGAAGGCAACAGCTCTTGCAGGCGCACTGGAAAAGTAATTATCTTTGCCCTAACTTAGAGAAGCTGACCTCCCAGTTAAGATGAAATTGTGTGCCCAGTGCAGGCAGCTATAGAGCAACATTTTGAAAGGCTGTTAGGCTGATTTCTACCTACATACAAGCTCTGTGCACATTTTCCCAGTATTAATGTTCCTGAGCAGGAACTACAGGCTACAATTGTCAACTACGTAACATTTATCCTCATGGAAGGTATAACACAAAGGCACCTTTTAAAGTACCTTTCACATTCAGAGAAATCATGTCTTTGTCTCCCTTATTTTGGTGCAGGCACAGAAAAACAAGAGGTTTCTGGATAAGGAACACGGGAAATAACAGTACAAAATAACCAGGAGTGGCAGTCGTGTGAGCTCTGAATAAGATTGTGGTGAGTGCCTGTCCTAGAGCCGCACCACTGGTCTCCACTTTTTGGCAGCAGTGAGCCATTTGGGTCCATTATTCTCAGACCGGACCCTGACAGCCCTTTGATCTCTTACTGTGTTTTCTGGTGCATTTGGATGAGGCCAGACCCCTGATACTGACCTTGCCCTTTTGGGGAGCAGTGCGACCAGTGGGCACTGCCATGATATGGGCCAGCCTTTTGAAAAATAAGGGTTTAGTTATGAACTGCTGGGATGTTATAATCCTTAGGTTAGAAATAGGAGGCAAAACCTGGGGGAAAGGTAAGCAGCGTGGCTGTGCTGATTTACTGACTTGCAGCCGCAGGGTGAATGTCACCACCACCTCCTGCTCAAAGCCATGCACTGCCTTTCAAGCTCATCTGCCTCCAAAGCGAGCCGATTCGGTCTGCTAATCCAGCAGAAAAAGTGGCCAGTAAAACACAGAAGTGTAGAGCTTTCTGCTGGGCTTGCAAGGGGAAAGAAGGAAGGAGTGAGACAAACCGTTTGGGTAGCAGCGGGTCATTCGGTCAGCTCAGCTGTAAAATATAGCACATCCTCGGGGGGGAGTCTATGAGGGCAGAGCTACGTTTCTCTGGCCCGGGCCTGTCAGGATGCATTTTGGTCTCCTTCTCCATGTTTGGCTGGTCTTCTCGTTAAGCAGAAAAACCACTTCCCTGCTAGAGCAGCGCACGTCACGCTTCCTGCCCGACCTGCTCAGCCGCTGCCGCCTTGAAAGGTCAGCACCGCTGCCCGCATCTGTGTCTAGGGACCTTCTGCCCTCCCTGCTTCTCAGAAAAGTTGGTGAACTTGTTTCTTCAAGCTTCTGGCAGCCCTGTGCACCAGGGGCCTTTCTCTGTCCATAAACACTTCTGAAGTCTACCTGGCACTTGGTTTGCCTGTCTTACACTCACCAATAACAAGAGGAGGACACGACATCCAGTTCATGGTACAACAGTTAAACGGCGTTATAATTTTCATCAGAATTCAAAAACTGACCACAGAGGGATTCCCCAAATCAATGAAGCAAGCAATCAGGCTAACTCAAGCTCATGCTGCAGACGACTGAGTACAGGTACTCACTAAACCTGCGTCAATGTCCTCGTACCTTGCCATGCCAAAGTCAGATACTTTAACGACGTGCTCCGCGTTGACTAAACAGTTTCTTGCAGCCTGGGAAAAATGAGAAAAACATATCTGAAATCTGTGCTAAAACATTTTAAGAAAAATACAGCAGCTGATTATTTTTGTTTCAGCTCATACCATTTGTATTCTAAGAGGAGATGAGTGTCTTGCTCAAAAATATAAGTGGATTTCTGGCTCTGAGTCAGTGAACATATTCCACTACTGAGTAGTTGCACATATGTAACATATATCAAATTAAATGCTTGTAGTGTGATTTACAATATTTTTACATATTCCTGCATGGTGAAAGAAATATTAGGCTGCTGAGTCTAGTTATTCAAGTAGATGTTTTCCTGAACACTAGCATTAGGACAGTCAATGTTAAGTTTTTAAAATGTTTTGTTACTTTTTCATTACAGAACTCAGGAAATCCTTGGAAACTGTCAAGATTTTACATTTCTTCAGGCAGCTAGAGAGGAGAGCAGGAAGATATCCTCTCTGTATCCAGATGTGAGCATTGAAAAAAAAAGCAGAGAATAAAGAAACAAGCTCCTCTCCTGTGGTTCTCTGTCTATGAGACGTAGGGAAGAAAAGCCATTCATATATCCCAGTGTCAGGGAGCAGAAAAAATGTAGATAGAAAAAGATTCTGCTATTTTGTTAAAAAAAGTAATATCCTCATTGTTGCTCGCCTTTTGTAGTGCTGCAATTTTGGGTTTGTTGTGATCACTGCATGATACTTTTGTGCTGGGATGTCCTAACACCAGCCCGCTCCATGCTAATATCCCAATTTTCTCTGACTTCTCTCAATTACTAAGTAGTTTTTCCAACTTTCCATGGACAAAAGGACAGCTAAAGAGTTTTGGTTTACAGCCAGGAAGACACTGTTGTCTTATTAGATCCGGCAGGGCTGAAGTCTTGCAGGACACATCAGTGCCCTACAGAATGCAGTGGCATGTTCTGTGCTGGCAGTATTTACCAAGAACCTCAGAAAATCCATTGTACTTACTAAATCACGGTGAATAAAGCTATTTCTTTCCAAGTATTCCATCCCTCCACACACATCGAGACACATGCTCAGCAGCACATCTCTGCTGAGTTTCCCTCGCCTTTGCCGAAGGTAGTTGAGCAGGCAGCCGTTCTCCATGAATTCAGTCACGACGTAGAGAGGCTTGTGGTGTGTGCACACTCCGTAAAGCTGGACCAGCTTTGGGTGGGAGAGCTTCCTGTTTGTAATCACATTTTAGACAGGCTAGCATTTCTCCTTGGCAGGTAGCTAGTTCTGAAAACTACTTTCAGTACTTGATAAAATTATTCATTTCTACTGGCCTCAGGGTTGTTCCACTGTCTGACACATTTCTGCCTACAATTTCTTCCAAAAGGTTCACTCTTTGAATTCGTAATTGTTCTTCAGTTATATAAATGCAGCAGTTATAAAGCTTGATTTGGATGATGTGAAATGGAAATGTCTAGTTATGCCTGGCTTTCAGGCAGGGGACATGACCCTGCAAGGATTCTTCTCTTCTGGGCTGTGCCAAGACCCAGTCTGGATACTTTGCAAAATTAGCAAAAATGGTAATACAGTTTCTCAAAAGCTTTAGTGAGGTATGAGCTCTGCCAGTTGTCCTAAGGGCACTGAATTATGGGTGAAAAAGTAGTTGTAGGACCACATTTATTTAAGAGCACATTTACTCCCCATTGAGCTCCACAGCATGAAGCAGTGCATGCTGTAAAGAAAGAGTCTGGTGATGTGTGCGGCGAGCGTTTGCATCAGCCTGATTCAGACCTTTATATCAGCTTTTCTGTCCTGCATATCCACCATTCTCATTAAACTGGTTTGTGTCTTTGTTTTAAATTGAATTAGGTTATGTTTATTTCTTGGTCATCTCAATGTCAACTGTCAGATACAATAGCTGTCATACTTACATCATCACTTTGGCCTCCTCGATGAAATCATCTTCAGACATTGCACCTTCATTAATTGATTTTATGGCAACCTTTATGGTTGCTTTCCATTTACCCAGCTGAACGACTCCAAACTGCCCACGCCCAAGTTCTTTCATGAATGTCAGTTCAGATGGGTTTAATTCCCACTCCTCTACAAAAGCAACCCAAGACGTTACAATAATTAGGTCAGCTTTCCTGAGCCGTACTCCAGGAGACGTGGCTTATTTGCAGCTAACACATGCAGCGAAACATCACACCTGTTCATAAGCCATAGCATGAGTTTTAAATATTTGAAAATTTCCACATGCTGATATATGTTTATATGTGAATGTTATTCTACAGCTTGTAGAATGTGAGGTTTTGGAGGTTCCTATTATCAGCTGGAAGGTACTTCCTGATCTATATACACAAAACTGGCATTTATTGCTTGTTTTCTATAATACTATATAAGATTTCATTATTATTTCTGAAACTTGCAGAACTGACAAAGAAAATCTTCCCCATAAATAATAATAAATTTCCTAAGCATTTAAATAAATTGAATGTCCTTTGAAAAGCTTTTAAATGCATATTTGAGTCTTAAGCCAACTGAGAAAAGTCCAGATAGCTCTGAAATGCACTGGTGGTTGTAAGAAAAGCACAACAGTCACTGAACAGAACGACTCCAGTCAGGTGTCTTATTTGGTTCTGACACCTTGTGAGGAACTGAGTGTGTTTCTGGAGAATATGTGACTGTTTATGTGTTTCTTATTACTGGGAAATTTCACACGTACAACTTAATTATTAGCTGGGTGAATGTGATCTAAATAGTTGCCTAAACAGATACCTAAACCTCCACCAAAACAAGATAAAAAATTTACCGTAACTAAATCCTGCTCTTGCTGGTGAAGAACAATCAGCTGATCCAACTGGATGTCGGAGACGAGTGATAAGACCTATGGGAGACAAACCAACAATATTCTGTTGACAAATTTCTCCATTTTAAAGTATGCTACATCAAACGTCTTCTGAAAGAAAACTATTTCAAATTGGATTTACATTTCTTATTTCTTGAAGTTACTTTTTCTTACAGCTTGTGTGGATAAAACACTACAGTGAGAAGAAATGGAGGAAGACTGTTCAACAGTGCCCTGACTACAGAAGTATCTTTACTTTCATGCAACCAAAAGTGACAGTCTTGCTTGTCTCTACAATGTTAGCAATCTTAAATAATTCTACATAGAATCATAGAATCATATAATTGTTTTGGTTGGAAAAGACCTTTAAGATCATAGAGTCCAACCATTAACCTACAATACTACATCACCTACCTAAGTGGTCTCTTCCAGCATGACTTCTCAGGATTTTTTGCCATTGGAAAAAATATTTTTGTGTCTGTCATCCATTCTCTTTGAATTCATGAGCCAATGGAACCAGGGAGTTCCTCCCTTGCTATTTTCCTGCTTTTTCACCTGGAAAGTGTATCTCCTTGCAACCTGACTTTATGTTCATTTTCTACAAATGCAAAGGAGCTAAACACTTTGCTTTTTTCAAGCTAGCTCACTGTGCTCACCTAGGACTCCCTGCATTCATTCATTCTTCCCACTGTTACTTTCAGGTCCTTTTCTGCTTGATGGATCTCCTACAACTGTCTCTCAGGTGAAAGGCTCTGTACATTCCCGTATCTTCCTTCCTCACTAGTATGAAGGGTAAAAACATTTTATACTGTATTAAAATGCCAGGCAAAACTGAGATGAAGGTCTTTTGTTTTTCATTTTTTGTTTCTTTCTAATGCTAAATAAAAGGCTGCTATCAGCCAACAAGATGCGTCTAACTCTGATAGGCTTCAAAGCAGTGTCAGAGAGTTCTTGTGCTCCATAATTCTGCTTTTAATTGTTTGTGGGGTGGGGTTTTTTGTCAAAATCAGTAAAATGCTGCCTTCTGATGCATAGCATAGCTCCTGCTTTTATTAAATTGCATGCATGCACGTCACTGTGGACAAGGCAAGAATTATGATCAGATTTCATACAAGTCACATTCAGTCAAAGATGAACCAACAGAATATAGAGCAGGTAAATATGTTAGGCTTCTAGCTTTGTAAAATTCATTTAATTCATACAGATGAGTTTGATAATTTTGCTTCCCCTATGGTATATGCACACAGACTGCAGCTACAACTTTGGCAGAAAGGATCATGGCATGTTCGAATTTGTTAGCAATAGAAAAACTTGTTTCTTTTTTCACACAGAAAGTATTAGAGGAAGAGTGATTTCCAATCTCTCAAAGTCCTGAGGAGCTTCAAATCATTAGTTAGAAAGCCACATCACCTTATATGCATTACCTGCAGCATTGTGTTGATGATACTCGATGAGTTCAGGAACAGATGAAAAGAGATATTTTTCTGCTACATAATATTGTCCCAAGTGGTTTTTCTTAATTTGATAATGTCGTATGTCTCCACTATGACTTCTGAAATCAACAAAGGATTATAATTTTCAGTAAAAATAACTTATGCTAGATATCTCATTAAAGTTTACTTGGAAAGAATGTACAGAAAAATCTGAAAACTTGTGATATAACTACTTAAAATGTCTGTGTGTAGCTGGGATAATATTTCAGGGAATCAAAAAAAAAAAGCCTCCTGGAATGGATGTCTCTCCTAGCTTTCAGAGAGACTGCATAATGGTTTTCATTGTACAAGTGCGTAGCCTCATATCATTGCATCCAAAAGACACAGCTGTAGCACTTAACAGCTGTTCCTCCCAATTCAGCATTTCTTTGAATCTAAGCTTTTAAAATTAAAATGCTCTTCAAACCCAATATGTTAAAAAGATATGTATACTGTGAGATTTAATTTTCTGTTCTGCTTCTCCAAAGGCTCTTGACTGGAGCTTTTATTTGATGCATTTACTTTTCTGTATTTTTCCACATTATCTCTTTCTTGCTTTCTGCATATTTTGCTGCCCATCTACCCCTGCTTTCTGTGAGACAAAATGAAGAAACTAAGTTTACTTTTCAGGCTGGAGGTGATTGCTGAAGGTTGGTACCCTACTGCAAACATGAGCCTGTGCCCAGCACAGCGGGAAGCAGGGAGGGCTCACTCCAGCTTTCCATTGGAGAGGGAGAGATGAAGAGGGTGCAGCAGCAATGCCTTTTCCTTGCTCCTCTTAGAAGGAGAGAAGTAAAGCAGACATCACTGATGCAGGAGGATGTAGGAGGGCTGAAGGACAGGGGTATAAGGCAGCTTGAGATGGGATCAGTCACCGCTGTAGGTGATTGCTGCTGATGTGGGGGAAAAGTGAGTCCCATCGCAGTCCTCTGGCAGAAGAACTAAAACTGTGCAGTGAGGAGGTGAGGTGATTTTAGGAGAAAAACAGGAGAAGTTTGGGGACAGCAGAGCCTGGGATGAATTTCCATTGTGCAGACTCTGCAGAGAAGGGAAGCGGTTCGGTGCAGTGGCCAAAGGCTGTGGCAGCCCTGGCACTTCATGTAAAACAGAGGCAAGAAGATGCAAATGTACAGCCTTAACCTCTGCATTACATGGGTGGAATGCACAGCTTTCACAACAGATGATTTGAGTGCAGTTAGTCTTGTCTTGGCAGGACATTTGCACCCTGACTCCCAGAGTCACTGCCTACGGGTGACATTTCTGCACCCAGGGTAATTAACCCTGCATGAACAGCACCCCAGTGGTTCCCTGCTCCTGTGCACTGCCTTTCCAACCTATTCTACTTCAGGGAAACTCTTCCATCACCTCTTGATTCAAACCCTAACAATTCAGAGCAACTCACCCCTTAGCCCGCGAATACATGGATAGTGTAAGAAGTCCCTGTTGGCTTGAATCTCTGACAACAAATGCACCTTCTTTAGACTGAAAAGAAATTCAAATAGAGTTATTTTCTGCTTTGAGCTTTAATAAACCTCCCTTGAGATGGGATTTCCAGCTGATTACCAGATTCTGTGGAATACCTATGACTACTTAGGAGAGGGATAAAGCAGCAGAGAACAGTAATTGATAGTCAGGTACGTAGCAAAGAAAAATTAACCAAGAGAAAATACTAAGTGCCAAACAGTTTGTTGGAGTTAAAAATTTAAGGTGAATTATACTCTTCAGTGAGAAGTAGTGAAAATTCTTTGACTTATTAAAAATTCAGCTTGTACAAATCACTAGAAAAAATACTGTAAATCAATTCTATCTAGGATGTTCTTCTCTTGTCCATCTTGCCCAAGCCTTTTGTTAGTCCTTGAGCAAAGACTTGATGAGTTTAGCTGAGTTGGGCACTTAGGTAACTGACAGAAGTTAGAACAAATTATAGATTGTTTGCTCTGTTCATAAGGAAGACACGAGGATTTTGTTAAGCTCTGCTAACCTCACTTGTTTAACTATATGGATTTCAGACTTCAGTGGTTCATTCGAAAGATAAGCACAGTAAATGGCATGTAATTCAATTTATCTAGTATGGAAAATCTACACAGAATTTGCTGGGGCTACAACTTAAAACTCTGCCACGTCTGGATAGTCTGCACTGTATGTGTACCCTAGAAAGCCTTTTTGTTTAAAGTACACTCTCGCCCTTACTGCATACCAAACAGATTTGGATTTCACTGTGGTAATGCTCTTAATGCCTCTGCTGATAGATCTTTCTGCATATCATTAGCTTTTTGTATAAGCTGAGTTACCTTCTGGCGTAAGAGAAGTTCTGCCTGGCTTCTGTTTATGTTTTTGCAGTACCACCTGCAACAAGGAGACAACCTATCCTTTAATTTCAGTCAGTAAGAATTAGTATTTGCTCTGTTTCACAAAAGTAATCCATCTTAATAGTTGCACTATTCCAAGTCCAAAAGCCTGAGTAGAACTATTGTTGTAGATCTCTTAATTTGGAATGACTTTATTAGACCACTGTAAATGTGACAACTCTTTGCCTATTCATGGTTATTAAACATGAGCTCAAACAAAAGAAAACTCAGGAAAGAGTTACACCAAACCGTGATGAAATTTACAGTCCTGCTCTCTGCATATGGCCTCTCTTCTCTAGAATTTTGCAGAATTTTGCTCTTCTCTCCAGTAAATTAGGTTGAGGTAATTGGAATTATCTTCTACCCAATTAATTACATGTTCACAACAGGAAGAGATCAGAATATAGAAGCATTATGTAGTGGGCCTACAGAAATAGGAAACATCTGGATTCTGACATTATGATTTATGCAAATGAATGTTGTTGAAGAGCTCACTCTTTGTAACTTCATGTTATACTCTCTGAGCAAATAGTTCTAAATCAAAATGGTTAATTAATTGTAAGAGTAATGTTTTGTGATGAAAAAATAGAGCTTTTGATAAGCACTTGTTCTTGTCTAATAAGGATGGAAGGATCAAGTACTAAAAGGTATTGCTGCAATCCATTTTTAGAAAAGAAAGCATGATTACCATTTTCAAGGGTACTTACTCATATGTTTCTAAATTGCTCTTCTTGTTCTCAGTAACATAGTTGCTGGGAATTAGACCTTCATTCCTGAAACAACACATTGGGGATAATGTTACAGTGTTATATAAAATATTAATAGGATTAAGATACACATCTTCCTTTTGTTGAATTACAGAAGTTCCTTAGACTACAGACTATGTCACTGGATACTGAATCCCAATGTGGGAATTCAATAGGAGTCAAAGTTCTTTCATCCCAGGCACAATTTTTCTGCCCCACAACTGTGGATGGCTACTGAAATGAAGAGGTCAGCTGGGATAAGTATTTATAGAGTGCTGAGAGCAGCATGTTAATGAAAATTTTCGAGTAAAATCAAAAGAAAAGGTATAACAAATTGATATTTCTTCTGAATCGGAAGCCACCCTCTCCATTTCTAGCCTATATAAAGTTTTATATGAAGTATAAAGTGTGTGCTTGCATGTATATACAAAATAATCATCAGTGTGCTCTCACTGCAAATATGAATTGAGAAAATAATTTTAAAGTATTTAAAGGAGAAATTTGAATGAAAAGGAGACAGTTATTATATAACATATAACCATTCCCAGCATCAGAGTACAGGATACAGTGATGAAAATGCAAAGGAGAAAGGGGAACAACGTGAAACAAATATAAATGTGGAAAGAATCCTAACTGAAGTTATCTAGCTCTCTAAAACATCCTGAAATTTTTGATCAGGGATTTTGTTTCAGACACATGTCTCAATAATCTCTATGGTCTTTATGAAGTGTTTACACATATACACTGCATTGTAAAGCACTTGAGGTATGGAAAGCTGGATTTGCACATGGTTCAGAGCCAGTCATTCACATGATCCTCAAACATCCTTGTGTTGCTCAGGGATTTCTGAGCCTAAGACTTAACTCTGAATTCCTAATAGATTCTAGATCTCCCACCCATTCCTGGAGAGCCAAACACTGCCAAAAAGCTTGCCTGTGTCAATTCATGTGCCTCGTACATAGCTGAACACTTTCAAACCTGTCTCTAAATTGTTGCGTGTGTCCCATTCTATCTGCCTGCTTCTGCAGGGGTTGTTTTAGGTGTTTTTCTTTCTGTGTAGGGAGGCTGAAATAGATGCCCACTCACCCATGTTGGTCTCTTGCCTTCCACCAATGGGGATCATACTGTTCGAGGATAATGTATTCTTCTGACTTCTTGAGCGGTAAATCCGAGGGCCCTCTAGCAAAAAAGTCATACAGTGCAATAACTCTGGGTTTTTTTGTGTAGTCTTCCAAGGCCTCAGCAGGTAGAGGAGGTAACGGCTTGTTCTTTAACTGCAATTTCTTCTTACGCTATTGAAAAAAAAAATCTTTCTTAATTAGTCTTTTCTCCCTACTATTTCTTGCTTAATTGCCCTTGTATTATGCCATCTCAGTAACTAAAAGGAACTTATCATGGTCATTACTTCCCCTTGTAAAGCACTATCACCTCATCACTTGTAAAACAGTGAGACTTAGAGTTGAGTTGAGTGGTTTGGTGTTGGACCCAAAATGACAGTGGAAAGTACAAGCTATCTAACTAACTGGGGTGATTTCTACATGGTATTAATACTGGGATAACTTCTCAGCTGGTGTAAAAGTAGAGCAGGATTGAAACCAGAGGAGTTACAATGTCTGGAATGTTTGGCCATTTATCTGTAGAATTAACACGGAGGGCACTGCAGACTTTCTTAGAAAATTGGCAGAACATAATCATTTTCTTCTGCATCAGGTTAGGTTCAGGTAATGCTTTGAAAACTTGGATTAATTCAACTTGAATCTAGTAAAACTGAGGTTTCACATGCCAGCTGAGCAAGGCGAGCTTGCATCTGCCCACTCTTCCCACCTCCATCACCTGAACCCAAAACAGGGAGAAGGAACTACCTTGTCCATGACAGAGAGCTTGGGAAACCTCACTATGGTCCTGCATTTACATCCATATGAATCTTCAGATACCTTTGTAGTTTTTAGGCAACGAA
This sequence comes from Caloenas nicobarica, assembly GCF_036013445.1. NCBI lineage: Eukaryota > Metazoa > Chordata > Aves > Columbiformes > Columbidae > Caloenas > Caloenas nicobarica. The sequence continues at coordinate 51,861,538 of NC_088248.1, read as the reverse complement.
GAACCTTACATGCTCAAGAGTTAGTTACTCCTCTGCTTGTTCTGGTACTGAGCCACCATATAGCACACCACCTCAATTCTTTCTTTTCATCTGCCAAAATGTTACTTACCCTGCACTTCCAAGAAGGTGCATAGAAAGTGTCTGGTTGTGAGGCTGAGTACTGGGTCACCAGGCCAGTATCAGGGTCCAGGTTCATTTTTGTTCTCATTGCTCTGATTTTGAAAAACAGGAATTATTTGTTTGAATACATATCTGTAAACATTCACATAAAACCATTCATGGATATATATACCTTCCTTCATTAGGGATATGCAGGGCTGAGTGTCTTTAAACTTCTGTACAATTAGCTGTTCTACTGAAAACAGAGGGATATTTTGATCACCCTCATTGCTGAAAAGCTTAAGCATTTCACATACCTTTTTTGCACTGTGCAGCAGCAACAGCAGCAGCAGAAAACAGACTGGATGGTGTGATCTGTGAACAAGAACATTTTTCCATATTTGCAGTGTTCCTGTTTGTTTGTTTGTTTACAAAACTTTCAGAATTAAGGACTACCATATGTGCTTAGCCCCATTATTAGCTTTGTCTAGCTGTGAGATAGCTAGCAAATCATTGAGGCTGAATTTGCATTCACCAAAGACAGAAGACCTTTCCTGTCACCCCATCTACTTTCTCCCACTGTCTCCCTTACGTCTTAGCGATTATGAGGCCATGTAATGAGTTAAATCAGCTCGCTAAATCACAAAGGAAAAAAAAAAGACCTTGTCAGTCAGATCAGTACCAATCTGACTGATTACACCACCCCATGCAAGCTCTAACCAGTGCAATGTAGGGGATGAGAGTATCGTCAGGGACAGGAGATGGGGGACTGTCTCCTTCAGCAATAACATAATATTTACATCATTCGAGCCAAATACAAAAGCACACTGGAATTACAAGCTTTTTCTTATTGTGAGGTTTTATTAAAGGAGACATGATACATTCAATTCTTTGAGTTAATAGTGATTTTCCTTTTTCTGTTGCAGCCATTAATAGAACAGATGCATTAGCCCAGGTTTAAATGCTACCAAAGAAGTGCTTTACACTTATGTGCCAAGTGATGGATAACCCTGAGAAAAATACATTGGATGCATCATCACATGTGTCATACGTTTACAGAGAAATCTATCTAGTATATCTTGTATGAGCAGCAGAGAGGATATGGTATTAAATAGGTCAGAAGGCATTAAGATTTGAACAAGGTAAATAAACAGTTGACATCCGCTCTGGTCCACTTCTGCTCAGGTTGAGACCTACTTGTGTTCCCACAGCAGTTCAAGCCAAACTGTGACACCTATGGTCCCATCCCCTTTCCGTTTGCACTGCTGCTCACCTCATCTCCAACAGAGTGAGACATCACACTAAACCAGCAAGGAATCGCTGTCTGCTGGGTGGGCTCCCCGAACCATCTCACCATCACACGTCACCCATGGGAGGGCAGCGGCAGCAGCAGCAGGCCAGGCTCAGTCTCTGTGCTTTCTTAGGAAGCATGAGAGCCAGACATGCAGAGACAAAGCTCCTGTCATGTTCAGCTGCACTGACAGAAAATCAACTTTGCATCCTACTCCAATGAGTCTTGAGTTTTCTCTGTCACAGAGGTCATAGTACAAAAGGGGGCCTCAGAAAGTTATTTGAAAGTTGTTTGAGTATTGAAAGTTATTTGAGTATCCCTGGTCTCGGTATTTTGTTGTTTTATCTTTCATAAGGTATGTCTTTCTCCCACCAGTTTGTTTTTCTCTCATGGCGTTTTTGGTTTGTTGACCCTAATGACTTAATCCAGCCTGGAATAAATAAGACGTCCCTTCTTGTGTTCTGTAAGACTTTTGCCAATGTCCGTTACCAACGTTTTAGCCAAGTGTGTTGCAGGTACATACCCTAGCACTCAAAACATGAAGCAACCTTACTATGCAATTGAAATGTAATTATTTTCTCTATGGACATACCTAACTTAGCAAATCTTGTGCTAATAAAAGAAGGGAGAATGTTAGATGTCAGAAAGATAAGACCAAAACTGGTTCTTAGCTGAAGGAGGAAGAGACGTGTCTCATATGTGTTTTGGTTAGAGTATTTATCTTGAAAGTCATGGGGCAATTTCCCTTAGACTGTTGCATCCTGTAAAGAACCTATTGCGTGGGAAGCTGGCGAGCCTACACTAATCAGAAGACACTATCAACTGTTTGATAAAAGTTTCCACTGACAGCTATGCAAAATACAGCGATTACAAACACTCAAGACAGCTGACACAGACAATTTTCTTTAAAGAAACAAGGCTGAAAAGATATGGTCAATGCAATTTATTTGCTGCATAATTTTCCAGTGTACATTAAACTGTCCCTCAGCTGTTTAAAATTATAGTAGCCGAAGTTTGTCTGAACATGGTCTCTAGCATTGTTTTACTGGAGCGTTGAAATTGTTCATGTTCCAGGTAAACACAAGCTTGGAATTTAAAATTACTTTAAAAAAGTCAGCTGGGAATTATTTCTGGTTTATTACCATTGCTTTTTGTTCCCCACCCCCCCCCCAATATTAATTAAAGAGTAAAGTAGTGTCACAGTATTAAGGGGTGAGTGTCTCTAAAGCAGTTTTAATTAGTGCCTTGGAAGCATATTGGATGACAGCATGGTCTTGCAGGTACTGTATTTTGTAGAAGTTATAGCAATTTCATTAGAAAAATGGTGGTTTAAAATTACACGCTACTTACTACATCTTCCCAAATGTCTTGGAAAGGAACTGTGTTTGTTCCCTTACCTAGATTGTGTTAGGTTCCCGTGTCTTTTTATAATAGCTTCTGTGTTTCATAAACGATGAACACCATGGATGAAAAAAATATTGGGTTTCGTTTACTTCGGGCAGTGCCACAGAGTTTAATCAGTCCTTATGAAGTATTTAGTGATATGCAAAAAAAAGGAATAAGACCTTTGAAAGCTTGTCTACTTCTGATTAAACCATTTAGTCTAATTAAATTTATTATTCCTAATTAGACAACTTGCTCTCCTACAGAACATTTACAAGAAATATTTAGAAGCAGCACTGCAGAGTTTCAATGTGATGAAAGAATGAACTAATAATATTTTAAAGATTTGGCTGTTAGCACAAAAGCAAGGGCTTCAGACCTATGTTATAGATGTGTAATTTCTGTCTTGCTTTTCTTTATGAGCCCAGTGATTTGAACAAATTTATACCATAAGTTCAGGAATCCTTTTTGCCTTCAGTGATTTTCAGACTTGCTCTGTTAATGGATGCTTTTCATGTTTGACTCTCCCTTTACTGCACTAAAAGCAATTAGCAATAAATGAATGTATGTGATGTTTTTTAAAAACAGCCCAAGCATATATGATATGAAGTATTTAATCTCTTGTCCTGTCCATGGAACCACATAAAAGGTTTAGGTTAAAGCTTTAACTACAATGCTTCCTGGGACACATTCTCCATTTGGTGAGTGATTTTTCTAAGACTGGAATGTCTAACCAATTAAAGATCACAAAATACGACCAAATTCTTCAGGTGAAAAGTGAAGGCTCAGATTAAACTAAGACCATGGGCCAGATAAGCCCATATTGAATTGAATTGCTGGGTCCTGAGGAGCCGCACAAACTTTGCACAGTTCTGCAAAGTTTGCTCCTAGTCATTCTCCTTATTGGAGTATTTTAAGTGTCAAATCACAGCCTATTAATCCAGCAGATATTTATCATCCTAAAGAGCAGCACTTCCACCTCTTTGAAAACAAACCTGCCTTTACAAATATGTTCTTGGCAACCTCATCACTTCCAAAATTCTTTTGTCCATGCATTACTCCTAGAGCTCTTGTGGAATTAACTTGGTAAAAATTAATAAAAGGATAAATTATAGCAGTGCGAGCTGTTAATTTCTGTTTAGAAATTTGTCAGGTCTGTTGGGAAGCATTATCAAGGCCTTCAGTCCTGAGGAGCTAAAGTCCTGCTTTAGTTAAATTTAATTAAGTCAGGAAGTTTTGACCTGATGGATTGGAATTTCAGCATCTGAGGCAAAGACCTATGTATTGATCTATGCATTTTACAGCCTCCCTAGTCAACAGGTAAGCTTCTTGCACAACACTTTTTCTCTTTTTGATTAAAATAATGGTATTTCAGTTCATAACTCACTACAGAAAGGCCCAAAGCTGCTCTGCGGTGCTGTTTTGGAAAGACTCGGCCAACACTGCAAATGGTAGAAGCTTTGATACACAGAACGAACAATTTGATGAAACTGTCTTGCATCTTGACCTTCTGCTAGCGGCCGGGGCAGACGTTTGCACCCCCAGGTGCAGCAGTGGTACAGGAAGGCAGCGTTTCCTGCCTGAAGCTTCTCACAGCTGCACACACCCTGCCCGGACTCCAGCTCTTCCTTCCCTTCTCTTTTCTTCTGTTCAACAGCTATCACACAAACTAAGAAATAATAATTTTCAAAACATTACATTTTAATGTAAAAAGATGGCTCTCTTTTAAAATGCAAATAAGAACTTGAAAATAGATTCTTAAAATTCACTCATTCTTTTAAATATTTCTTCTTGATTTTCCTTTCTGATACACCCTCACTCGAATCACTGAAATAAATGGAACGGTTCTGATTTCCTTCCATTTTGGACCAAGGACATCTTCTTAAGCAAAACACTCTGGATTTGTCAAAAAATGTTAGTGTCACATATGTATTAGCAGGCCTTGAACCCTCTGGTCCATAACTTACGTAACCATATTGAAAAGTTCATAAATTAAAAATGAATCAGTGATGGTATCAATGAGAGTTGTGCTTCAGTGAGGAAATAATATTTTGGCTTCCCTATTTTGAAGATAACAGAGACACCAGTAAGACCATATTATGAATGACAGACTGCTTGGACAGGACATCAAGAAATACAGGCTAACAGAATTATCCCATAATTTTTAACAGCAAATTATTTTTGAAGTCTATTAAAATGAAGTACTTATGGACCTATCACTATATTTAAGCCCCACTTCTCTGTTTCCTACATAATAAAAAATTTTCCCAGAACTTCCAGAAATCATGGTCAAATTTTGCTTCTTTTAAATCCACAGGAAGGAAGGTTTCTCCAGGATCTGCAGTTCTGCTAGAACTCTCAGCCCACATTTCCCTGAGTTCTATGAAAACATAAGCTACCAAAACACACTTAGCTTTGATCCTCAGGGTAAGTCATCATGGAGCAATTAAAGTCAGTAGCTTAAAATCTAACCAGAGAGCATTTGAGCTGTTGAACCTAGAATTTGCTGAATCTTTCTTCCTCAGTTTCTCCAATTCTGATGAAAGCTTGCAACCTCAGACAAAGTTCAGCCAATTCTACAAATAATGTAACACAGAAAAAAATGTAGCCCATTTCAATGCTCATGTGTTTTTCTTTCTGGAAATGACTACATTAGGAGGAAGACAATTTTACTTAAAACAGTGTCATACTATATCCCTGATGACAGGTTTATAGATAGGAATCCCAACACTAGCACAGAGTTGTGATAGCCTATCGAATTCTGATGCCCAAAATTAGACTTTTGAGCATACAGAGTGTTGAAACAATAAAAGATCATGGCAAGAGAAGCATGTGGATTGAAGTGGAAATACTAGGAAACTGGTGTTGAAGTGAGCATCACAAATAGCCTAAAAATTGGCAGCTGACATTTTGAGAATCAATTTAAGAGGCCTGAAAACAAGTTTATCTGTGCACAACGGAACAGGTGGGATGCTAAAGGAAGAAGAAAAAGATGGACAGCTGTCAGGAACAGCTGTTTGCTTGAGAAGCTGAAAGATAGTCCCATGAAAACAGAGAAGGGAGTGGGAAAATACACCAGTCCTTTGAGACTGTCCGTCACTGCCAGTAGCTGTCCTGAGAAAGTCCTACAACACCCAGCACTATGCTTTGGGTTGATGACACTGTCTGTACAGATGGCCAATTCACATCCCTTTGTATGTGCAATCTTCCTCCTACCTTTGGTTGTAACCCCCTCTAATTTGCAGCCTTGGGGTAGTACCAAAGATACAAGCAACCAATTAGAGGTTAATTTTTATAATTTGCATTTTATAATTTTATTATTTTGTGGGTTTCTTGGTTTGAGTTTTTCTGATTCACTGTTTCTTAAGGCACTACTAAAGTGCTGTAGTCCAAGTCTACGACTTGCACAAAGTTCTTGCTCTTGCAGCAGGGGCAGCAGGTTAACACTACAAACTCAGCTTCACCCATCAAGCCCAAATCTTTACTGTAATACACAGTACGCCTTGTGATCTGGTATATCTGTCAGTTTTCAACAGTACTAGAAAATCAATAATCTAGTAGGAAGCCACATGATAGTTTGCTTCTAAAAATACTTTAAGAGACAAGCTTTCAGCTTTTCACATGTGCAAGCTGAGGCTGTTTTTCCCAAGATTTAATTCTGCTCTGGAGGAAAGATAGTTCTAGTTCTACCCATTTTTTTATTCACGTCTATGCTGTACATACTTTTAAGGACAGCATGCAGGAATCTCTCCCTATCTGTATGTAAAAGTATTTGCTTTGCTGAATCTAACATAAAATGGATTAATATTTGAGCATCAATTTTGAAAGTCAAGACAAGCAAGTCTGAACAAAGATCATCTGAGCAGCACAAAAGAAAACTGGTTGGTATTTTTATGGCAATAAATAGCTCATTTGCCAAGTACACTGCAGCTGCACAAAACAAAACTGCAAGATGAAAATATGAGGCCCAGTTTACTTACAGGTAGAAAGAATCATGTCTGTCCTCTTGTATTCAAATGAAAATGCAAACCTCTGTTCATCAGTTGTGCCAGTAAAACAGCCCTAGCTGAGCTCTTCGCTCTGACGCAAAACATGGTAAACCACAAATACTGCTTGACCCCACCTACTTACCTTTTGTGTTTTTTAAAAAATAACTCCAAACAGACTAGACACTAGTCTCAGATCTACTTTTTTGTTGTTTTTTAAAGATTAAAAAAGTGTTTGCTTTCTAACATACATTTTACAGGAAAAAAAAATATTAAACTGTAACCAGTAGGGCTAAGTATTTATTTTTAAAAAAGGGAAAAAAATACAGTGGATGTAAATTACAGCATTTGGTTCTGTTCAGATGGGTTTTTGACCCCAATATTTGGAAAAAAAAAAAGAATAGTTATAACAAAAAGGGGAAGGACTGAAGTTGGTTAAGGATGAGCAAGTGCATCCAGAAATAACTATGGTGTGGTATTTCAAGCTGCATCAGGAGAGTCAGCAAGACAGCTCCCTCCAGATGTGCTCTGATCTTTTCCAAAATTAACCACCCAAGGTTTCATTCAACTATAAAAAACGCTTTCATCTAAGAACTAGGTGCCTCAGAGATCCAGGCATACAAAGTAAGTATCAAACCCAATGGCAAGTTATGCAGAAACCATCCTCAAGTACTGGGAAGAGGCAGGCAAAGGGGGCAGATCCAAAGCACTCATCTCTGTGAGGAAACTGCTGCCAAAAGTCAGCAGTTAGCATGTGTTTTTACCATATAAATTAATAAAAAATATATAATTATTGTATAGAGACAGGTTTAAGGTTAATTCGAAAATATTAATCTCCTGATTTTCCTATGCTTAATTTGTGCCTTAAGGGAAACATTACTTACAACTGTAGAATTCCTCATGACAGTGTTGAAAGTGTTGCTAATGCCATACTTTGCAGGGTCTCCACTGAGAAACTGGGGTGCAAAGGAGCAGTTAGGGAAGAAAATATGAGCTTGGCTTGCTTACCTTAGAACGTCCATGTTCCTTTTTCTAGGTATTCCTGGATTTTCCCTTTTAACAATAGATGCAGTTGGTAGTGATTGGGTAGTGGTTTGGACTCAACACTTAGACAGGTTTGTTTGCATAGTTGCAATAACCTTCTGAGATTTTGTCATTAAGAAAAAGGAAATAGCAATTTAAACACTTTCTGACAGCTTGTAACTTTTCAATGGAGTAGCATGAGAAAAGGAAAACATTTCTACCAAGAAACAAGAGGCTTCCTCCTTTTGAACATAAATGTTTAGATAAAGAATGTCCAGAATTGATTACAGAAATATTCAAACGCAGCAATGATGGAATGTGTTAAGCTAACTATAGTTATGTTTAATAATTTACTGGAAATAAACTTCACCATATTCCTCTCTGCACACTTGCAAAAAAATTTTAAAAGTTTTTGTGCAATCTACATAAGTAACCAAAAATATTTTTTTTTTAAAAAAATAACATATATATACACACACATATATATATAAAACAGAGTTACCCAAGAGGTAGCTACAGCAAAACTGAAGTGCAAATACTCCTCACATCCACTGACACAATGTCAGTTTAACCGAAACAGGCTTCAGCAAAGCTGTGGAGACATGAGCCTCTAGCAGAAGGGAAAAGGCACACAAGTTCTAAAGAGAATACTACTGTATGTATTTAGGACAGCGTGCATACACAGGTGTATATATATATACACACACGGACTCTGATAACACAACGTTCACATGAACAATGAGTTTAGCTTATGATGCATTGACGGTAAGTTATTGGCAAGGCATTAGTTGGTTCCAAACAATAGTTAACATCCATTTTATTTACACACACTTGTAGTATGACATTTTCTGGTAAGGACACAAAGGTGAGATCACTGTGCATACAGATAAGAGACAGAAAGAGGAGCCCTCCTTAAACACATCTGAGAGCACACTTACTTTCATTTACAACCCTATGTATCGAGTTGTGTATGTAAGTGAAGGTAGGACAAACTTGTGCTTGAAAATCTCAAGAGAAAAACACTTTATATAAATAAGAGCATGGAATATATATATTTACAATACATACAGCATATAAATTATTTTATAATTAATTCAAAGCAAGGTACTATGGTACACTGACAGCCAGTTATGCTGAATCTTGGACTTATTTTCACAAGTAACATCAAGACTAACCCTGGGAGGCCTCTGGTTGACCAAACACCCTAGAACGGCTTGGGGAACATCACAGCCCAGTTCTGAAGCAAGGATTTTTGAGTGTTACACTAAACTGAAGACTGTGCTGTTAACAACCTACCATGTGCAAATGAAAGAGACATATTTTGTGTTCCTGATGTGTCATGAAACACCCATCACGTTCCTGGAGAATATCTGGAAACATTTCTATGTCAGTAAATAGCTATTTATAGATACTTTCAATTTTTAAGCATGCAAATCACTACTAATACTAATGGCTGGGTAAAGAGAAACTCAGAAACATGGACTGTATGTACATGAGCCCAACCCAGTAAATACAAATTAGGCTCCTCAGCTTTGGCCACATTCTGTCTCTTCCTCCATAAACAGCTCAACGTGCCAGCTATGCAATGCTGACTTTTCAGCAAACATATAGAGATGGCAAGTATTGTTGAAGATACTGTGCTCATTCCCCAACATCATGTAAGACTCTCCTTGTGCTGGAGTGGATCAGATGTTACAGGTTCCCCATGATTTTTAGCAGCATCCAGCAGCCTTTAGAAAGAAATGGTGAAGCCACATGTCTGGAAAGTAGCATCTTTCCTGCACTTGTTGTCTTTTTTCAGAAAGCATCTTCACCCTCTGCAATGTCAATGATCATGTGAAGCAAGTCTTCAAAAGTCGGGCGTCCCTCTGGCTTCTAAAAATAAAAGCATGTACAGCTATGATCAGAAAGCAGCAAAGTTGTGTTGATTTTGATATATTAGTGGTCTTGATAACATTCAGTGGCAATGAATTTACTGTTTCATTAGATGTGACATGCAAAAATATTTCCTTGTGTAGACTTTGGATGCGTTGCTTAATCTCAGTAAGTATCACTGTCACTTTTTTTTTCTTACTCTTTGAAAATACATGACTAGGTGTTGCCAGACTATAGTCTTCATATAATTCATTATTTTACATAGTTCTACATTTTTTCATTTTTATGCCCCATCCCCACCTTCCCCAATGAATTTCTCCATCTTTCTTTACACGAGTTGTTCATGCTCCTAAGAACTGAGTGTCATTCCCTGAAACGACTTCTACTTCAACATTATTTTTTGGACTCCAAAACGAGACTGCACCACAGACTTATGCAATGGCATCCTTAATTTATTTTCCATACAGTTCCTTATGCATCATAACATCCTATTGATTTTTGGTTTGTTTTGGTTGTGGGGTTTTTTTTGGGGGGGGTGTTTGTATTGTTTTGGTTGTTGGGTTTGTTTTTTTTTTTAATTATGGCAATACACTGAGGTAGCCTCTTGGCAGACCTTGTTCACACAGTTAATTTTGCATCTTCTGGATGTCTGGGTAACTTGCACTTTTCCTCAATTTATCAGCCCATTTATCAGATTTGTATCACCTGCTGAATTTTGAAGCCTCGGTATTCAATTCCCCCTACAAATCACTAATAGATTCATTAAATGAGGACTGAAGTACCTAATAATATTTTATGACAGAGATTGACAATATCTTGCCATTACTTGTGTCCTGTTTGCAAACAAAGATCCATTCTCTCCCATGTGATGACTGCTTGGATTTTATTGTTAATAACCCCTTATGAAATCAACAAATTTTTAATCAATTCATTGATGTTCATATAAATCATAAATACATATTAATATCCAAAGAGCATTTACAAATAACTTATTATCTTCCAGGTAATTTATTATTCCATTTTAATGACCATTTCAAGCAGGTTACCAAATATGAATAAAATTTAATGATCTTTTCTTTCCTGTTTCCCATGAACAGCTTTTTTGAACTACAGATGTATTTGTCATTCCAGAGCCCTCCAAGGCACTGTTGTTTTTAATGTATTTTTTGCTGCATAAACCAACTGGTTTGCAAGTTTTAGACCTCCACCAGTTGGTTTGATGACTAATTGCTCTCTGTTCCAGCACCTTCTCCTACAAGACAAGCAGCAGACAGTATGTCATCTTTATTACTGGAAACGAGCAGTTTTTGCCCAGCACCCCCTGTGGCAAAGACTAACTAGAAATAAATCATGTAGCTCTTTCTATTTTTGGTTTCCTCAATTGCTCTCTCAAAATTAGAGGCGCCTCATTAACTGCATCTATCCTCTTAGAGACTTTCTGCTTTAATAATACAAGAACTGTTTTATACTGATGTAGTTGGTAAAGTATTAAATTTGGGTTTGCTGCCCCTTTGACCTCTGTGAAAATTGTACAGTCAGTATCTTTCTGGGCTAGAAGGATTAACAGTACAGTGTATTTTTATCTTTCTTTACAAACCTTGGATTTGGATTCAACAGCAAATTTAATCTATATTTCTTGTATAATTTATGATCAGGTAATGAATTATTCCTTTAAAAATATTTTCTGTCATTCTGGCATGTTTCTGTAATGATTTATAAACTGAGGCAATATAAAATCAGATTCTCCATCTCCAGACCGTTCTGACTTAATCTTTTTGCTAGCAGTATTTGTATGCAGCTATAATCAAGACCAGCACAGATCTAGCAATTATTCCATTTTGTTACTAAATGCCTTTGCATTCTTAATCTGACAGTCCATTTATTTCATAGAAATTTCCTTGCTCATTTTTCTTATCACAGCTCTAGTTCAGTTGCAAACCAGAGGGAGATCTTTGTCTTAGCAGTAAACACATGAATAGTTGACAGAACTGGATACAATCATAATGCTGCAATAGGGATTAATTGCTGTTGTTAGATTAACCTTTTCTTTCAATTCAAAGACAAAAAAAATTAAAAAGTATATACCTCCTGCCAGCACATCATCATCATTTCATACACCTGCTTGCAGGCTAGTTTGGGCCGATACAAACGATGCCCTTGGCTAACCATCGTTACCACTTCATAGTTTGAATTTTTTTCAAAGGGCATTTTTCCTTCTGTAAATACTTCCCACATTAAGACACCTAAAAAAAAAAAGTAAATATTAAGAAAACACACAATTAACTTCTTAAAAATATGTGTATTTTGAGCTCTGGGCTCAGGATTTCTGATAGATAAATAGTCTGAGATTCATATTCTAGAAAGCGTCCACACATCATCGCTGAAAACATCTTCTAGTAGCATGGGTTTTAATAAGCAACAAATCTAAAGATCTCTGTGGAACTTCATGCAAGCATAGAACCATGGCAAATCATTTCTCAGAGCTTCTTCCCTCACATCTGAATCCTTCCAATAAACTAGTGCTTAACTGCTATTGATAAAATGTAAGAACAGTGCTTTATTTCAGTGATGAATGTCTTACCAAATGACCAGACATCTGACTTGCTGCTGAATCGGCTATAATTAAAAACTTCTGGGGGGCACCATTTCACAGGAAATTTAGCCCCTGAGGAGCTTGTGTATTGATCATCAAGGACATACCTAAAAAAAAGAAAAACATTATACCCTTCAGTAAGCTTTCAAGACTGCAAATTATAATTTAGATTTGGATTTGAATATTAGAAGCTCATATTGCCACCTAATGGCCATAACTGTTAACACTGCATGATAAAAATGCTTCTCTGGAGTAGTGCTAAGTTTTCAGTCAGGACACAGTTTCTTTTTATTATGACCTCAGAGTCTTCTCTTGCAATTATTAGCTATACAACACAGGTCTTGGCCACCTACAAGGCTATTACAATGTCTATTACAAGAGAAAATAATGCAAAAGCATAAATTTCTTGCTGTTTCTCACAGGCCAGTCAGAATTCAGATGTCATGGGACACACAAGCACAGAGATGTGGCAAAAGCCAAGAGCAGCATGATCAAACCATGGCGCTTTAACATCTCCCTTGTAGGCGCTTGCTCCCCATCCCCTGCCTCACCCAGCTGGTGTAGCACCCATGGGTGTTAACAAAGGCAGAAAATTAACCCCTCTCCAGGTCTCAGCATCTCCCAGCACTTCAGCTAGCGAGGCGCAACTCTGAACCATCTACCCCAAGAGGATCCCAAACTCACTTAACAGCCTCTGTAATTTATTTACAAAAATACAGATTAACAACTATCTCTGCAGTGTGAGCTGTCCAAGACACAAGCTCTAATGTGACTCCTGCATCACTACAAGATTAAAATTCATAAGATTTTCATAGATGTTACAGCAAGTTGCTAACAGAAGGCCAGTAAGATCATGGAGTCAGTTCAAAGTCAGGCCTCTCATGGTAAGCACCAGGCACACTATGAGAGAATAAACTGCCTAGGTTTGATTTTGCAGAATTAAAATGAGTAAGGAAATTGACACATGAGCACAGAATGAACAAGGTTTAAAGGCACTGGAAAAAAAAATGAACCAAAGGATGTTCCCTAGAGAGGTTATTAAAGATCATTTTTTCTGCCTGTTAATTTTGCTGGGCATGTGTTACCTAAGTACAATGGTTAGGTGAATTTTCCCAAATCCCCACAAATGTGTTTGCACACTCAGCCATACCTTGTCATTCCAAAATCTGAGACTTTGACCACTCCTGAGTCACTCACCAAGCAGTTCCTGGCAGCCTGCAAAGGGAATGGTTAGATTTGGATTAAAACCTTGCACTCTCTTGCAGACAAATTACAATGGTCTAACGAGGACTTTGTCCTCATCGCTTAGCAAGTTCACCAGTTTACCAAGTTCAGTAGTGTATTCTCTTTATAAAAAGTACATGTGCATTTGCTCCTGATAGTATTGTTTCGACAACTAAACTATTTCGTAAAAAGATCACCAGAAAAAATTATCATCTCGAGGGATTCATGAATGATTAAAATGGCACCAATACAGAGCAGAGACACACTATTATATGAGTACAAATAGCTATTAACTATTTATAAAAGAATCAGAGAAATTTTATGCCATTTTGTTGGGAGAGAGAAAACTCATCATTTTCTCTACAGGCTAATTTTAGAGATTTGATTAGATCCTGAAGAGTAAACTTCAACTATTTAGAATTTTCTGCAAGAACGAAAGCAGTTATGTACAAACAGGCTGTTTCAAAAAGGAATAGGTAAGTTTAAAAATAAAAACTTCAGAGAGGAGTGTATTGCCTAATGGGATGTTACCAGGTCTCTGTGGATAAAGCTGTTTCTCTCCAGATACTCCATTCCCTCACACACGTCTTGGCACATAGTGAGCAGGACGTCTTTACTCAAAACTCCCCGTTTTTGTCTCAGGTAATTGAGAAGGCAGCCATGCTCCATGAATTCTGTCACGATGTAAATAGGTCTCTGTTGTGTGCACACACCGTACAGCTGAACTAATTTAGGATGCGTTAGCTTCCTGAAAAGATTGAGATCGTGTCATTATTACTTCCTCCGCCCAGTGCTAGCTCTCCACCCCCACAAAACTGCAAAAATACCACCTGCCCCAAGTGTTTTATTTATAATCAGTAAATGGCATCAGAGGCCTAGATCTGGCAATAAAAGCACCAAGCACAAAACTCACATCATTACTTTAGCTTCTTCGATGAAATCCTCTTCATACATCGCGCCTTCCCGAATTGCCTTGATGGCCACTTTATACTGTGCCCTCCATTTCCCAAGGCGCACTACGCCGAAGAGACCGCTCCCCAGTTCTCTCATGAACGTCAGTTCTGAGGGATTAATTTCCCATTTCTCTATAGAACAGAACAAATGAGAGCCCATGACTGCTGTACGAGGGAACATACTGAACTAGTAGGTGATATGGAAGAGGAAAGGGAAATGCTGGATTACTAGCAAATCAGGGAACTTAGGGAGGAAACATTTTAGAATTAACTGGAAAATGGGGCATTTCTATAGCTCACAAAAACTTTTAGCTAGACACAACCTTTAAGCAGCTCCTGACCAACACAGAAGGCAAAACTTAAATTTTCCTGAAGCCAACAATTACATAGTGGGATTATCAGACTTGATTTCAACAATCTGCCATCATAAAAAGTTGTGCCAATGTGTAAGCAGCTGTTCATGTCACCTGACGAGCCATGCTTAAACAGACTATTGCAAACTTAAAAAAAAAATATATATATAGTGACCCTTCCACAAAGATCAAAGGACCCAAGGTTGAGTCAGAATTCTGGAGGCTTATGAAGGAGCCAAAGGCACAGCTCTTTAATCAGACAGAGTTCAAGATGTCCACAAAAGCATGGAGGAAGATGCTGAATTGCCCCGGAGCACTGGCAACACATTCTGCCTCTCCTCACTGCTGCCCTTGGCACCACACACCTACCACCAGCCATCATGTCTTTGCATGCCAATCCTCTGAGCAAGGGTCTCCAAGGTACAACTTGGACCCGCATAAGTTAGTGTAGGCAATCGCACAATACAAAATTAGGTCTTTTCAAAATCTTTAGAAAATATTGTGGCAACTCACATGTATAAAATCATTAGAAAAGCTACATGCAGATTAATATAACATGCAATTACCATAACTGAATCCTGCTGTTGTTGGTGCTGTTGTCTTCTTTGGGGTCACTGGATAACGAAGCCGGGTAACAAGACCTGAGGTTCGAAGATAATTCAAGAGAGACAGCTTACTTCTGAAACAGTGCCAGGCAGCAAATCAGATACTTATTCACTGCAAACACTGATTAACAATAAGCTTATTGTTATATACAGCTTTGACCATATTTTCTGCTATTCCATTGTTGTGACTACTCTAAGTGGCTACATAAGGCCGCTCACTGCATCTGACTTGCTGCTGCTTCTTTACTGGTGTGAGATGGATATAGATATACGCATACATATCTGTGCTTTACAGTTATGCTGGCACCAACAAAGGCTGAGGACCCCTTTCAGATCAGAAAGATAAGTTACTTTTGATCGTTTCTGTTTCACACATAAATCCCAGCAGTTTTACACTGGGATTTTACATACACAAAATAAATGCTGCATGCTAGCTGAATATTCTCCTAAAAATCTTGTGAGAATTCAATACGCCATAAGGTAAAAGCAATGAAGCAATTAAAACACAGGTAGTAAAATCAGTTATAATAAATGAAAAGCAGGGCTATGTTTTGGAGCATATTTTCCAGAATATCATCAGGAAATGCCAGGTCATCTGAATTAGATACAAACATCTGGGAAATATCAGTCATGGTGGAAATTTATGCACAAATTAGAGTTGAAAAAATACACTATATTAATATCTGTGCCTTGAATCTAATTCCTAAACTCTCCCTATCCCATCATACAGTGGGCAGACAACAGCATCAGCCATCAGCTATAGGTCTGAAGTGTCTAGCCTTTACAAAGACTCATATTTCCTAAACACCACATTACTGGTCTCCTCATCTGTTTGCTATATGGGAAAAATTTGATCATTTTAAGCAGTGGCAACCCACAGCTAAAAAGCTAGTGCCTGGAGAGTACGCTGGGGAAGTACCATCCCTATCCGTCTGGTGTAAGTTACAGGCAGCTCATGGAGACATGACATGGAGCTAAATGAATGATTTTTCCTGACTTGATACAGCTGTTCTTCTGTTACTCTTGGGACAAGAACATATATAAATGTTTACAAAAAACCTTTCAAAAGAGTGCCTATATTGAAAAAAGGTGAAAATGCAGTGTCTCATGCTTCCCTGGAAAAGAAGGTTCTATAAAAATCTAAACACTTTCATTAAAACTCTAAAACGCCTCACACCTTTTCAAATCAACCCTAAGTGACAGAAAAAAATCCAGTTGATCTACCTGCTGCATTATGTTTATGATACTCAATTATTTCTGGAATGGAGTTAAATAGATGTTTTTCTGCGAGGTAGTACTGCTTCGGGGATGTCACTGTTTCTTTTATATGGTAGTGTCTTATTCCTGATGAACCTTCTCTGGAAAAATAAATAGTAAAATTAATAATAATAGCAACTATAATAGTAATAACACAATGTCATTTGTTGCGATTTTTTTAAGAGTAGCACATCGACTAGAAAAAGGAAACCAAAAGGGCCAGCACAGGAGCCCCATGTCACATGCTTCAGGAACAGCTTGAACACCAAAGCTCCCAAGCGCTGGTGACTCGCCTTATTCTCAGTGCCCAGGCCAACCTGAAGATTAACCCATAAAAGGTTAATTTTCAGCCTGGCGAGCTCCCCAGTCCAGCTCACCACACACCAATGCAAACATTTGGGCTGGCAGGAGGAAAGAGACCAAGTGGGGTGGGAAATCAAGGCCTTCTTCAAGTGGTAGTTCAGGTCTACTCTGGATTAAAGCAAACGTGACCTAACCATGGAGCTGAGAAGTTCACTTTAGTCACACATCTTTTCTATCACAGCACCCGTCATTTCTTTGGTGAGCTCTCTCCTGGGCTTTCCTCCAGCCCATGGATTTGAGATGGATACAAATGCATTCAGACGAGACAAGGTGTGCAGAGCTGCCACAGAAACTCACCCTCCAAATTTTGTATAAAGGGAAACTGTATACAGGCCAGGCTGACTTGAGTCTCTCACCACAAAACCACCTTCTTTATCCTAAAATGTAAGAACATTGACAGTTTTGTACAAGTGGTTTTAAGCTGCATGTCTCTTCTACTCGTTCTGTGATTTGCACATGCCAAAATAAGCATTTGCTTTAATAAAAGCAGCTACTTTACACAAATTTCATGGCTAGTACTGCAAGGCTGCTGTACTCACCTCATTTCTGAGGAGCTGCTCTGCCTTGCTTCTGTTGAGGTTTCTGCTGAACCACCTGCAACACAACACCAGTAACCAAAACTTCTCCAAAGTGCAAGATCTCCGTAAGATGCTTAAAGCAAAGTATTGCAAAGCTACAGATTCAATAATTTTATTATAACAAAGGTCAACAACTGAACTTTAGTTAATGTACAAAAATCAGTCTCTATTACATTGTGCAGTTATCCCATAAAAATGTCCTGAAACAAATCCAGTAAGACCTCACAGAAGCCAACAAAGTTCAGGTAATGGAACTAATTTTTCAGGAAAAACACTTCTCAGGCTGATGGCAGTAGTTGCTCTGAACATCAGCCCGAGGGCAGGCTGGCAGCCCCGGGGAAGCAGCTGCCTACACACCAATAGAGCCACCTGCAGAGTTGGCTGCTCTTTCATTCAATAACTTCACGGTTCTGATTTTCCAGGGAGGACCCACCTACCAAAGAGGAGGTCAAAAGTAAATTAAATGTCATGGCTGCACTCCCCTGAGCTCGGTGCTGCACAGGCAGGTTAAAGCAGCCACAGAAGCACTGACATTTGATCCAGCTGCAACAAATAATATAAAAAAGGAAAAATACGCAGCTCACAAATGGTGTGGTGCAATTGTTTTGAGCTATGCTGCCATGGCTGTAACTGAGCAGGGAAGTGGCAGAACAGACTCTAATCAGGTTCTGCTGTTCCGGAGATGGTGGTTTCTTGCCGTTGGTAGATAACCTGGAGTAATCATCCCTGGACTGCGCGGTGACTCAGAATTACAGCCCCAAGGTGGCAAGGCACAAAGTGGCTGGACCAGATAAGGCAGCCCAGTTCCTTCCTTCCCTTTCTGCCAGCCCCGCAGCCCAGCCCAGTGCAGGTCAGGGCTCTTACCAAAAGCCTTGAAGAGCAGAAAGCAGCAAAGAACAGATAATTCCCTCTAGTAAAGCTGAGGATAAAATCCCAAAATAAATTCTACCTTCTGCCAAAACACAGTAGTAGGAGCTATACATGGCTGAGAGTAGAGTTCTAGAGCTACTAATGTAGTTTGTAAACTAGTTTTCATTATTATTGCCTTACAGCTCCATTTTATCTAAAAGTCACGAAACATGTCTTAAGTCCTCAGGCACAACAGTTTATACTGTACTGAAATTTGAGTGTCAAGAAGAACAGGCTTGGAGACTACAGTGTTCAAGTTTATTCCGATGTTGTTAAATAAGTTCTCCATAATTAAACATCAACTAGAAAAAGCTTTTTTTTAAAAAAGAGCTATAGCTGATAAGTTACATGCACACACCAAGACTTAAAATACACTGAGTGATATATGTTTGTGAAATTAAAGCTGCCTTCCAAAATCGCTGATCTGTTATGTTTACTTTGAATGATTTCTACTGCTTTTTACTCTATCTTACTGCCACACACTTCAGATAAACATGTCACTTTAACATTTAAAAAAAACATTCAGTGCATTTATAATGGGTAAATTTCCTTTAAAGTTCCTCTTTATCTATCAGAGAACTGGGAGGGGTTTTTTGCTTTAATAGTAATAGCCTAAAAATTACATGCCTGTTGGCCATCTTATTGCCTTGATTCTACATTATGAATCACAGTAAAATCAGTGAAGAGAATCAGAACAAAAATATGACTATTTCAAATATTTAAATTGCATCTCTGAGGTAATTGCTATTGTATGCAAATAATTGCTTGCAAAACTTTAAAAATACATCATCATTTTTAAAGCATAGGTTTCATTTTATGCACTTCTAGATTTTACTTTAAATATTAACTTACTCATATTGATCAAGGTTGTTGGACTTCTTTCCTGTTACATAGTTGCTTGGAATATATCCTTGTTTTCTAAAAAAAAAAAATAATATGTATATATGTATGTATGTATATAAAAGATATAATCTGAGTGAAAACATGTAAAATTGCATGCCCAGAAGGCAGTGTTTCATCCTGTTAACTACCAGACGTCCCTCACTGTCATTTATTTATTACTGAGCCACCCACTCTACTGCTGATTACACAGAGGCTTGTTTTCCACATCAACATTTCCACAGTAACTTTCACTGCACCTAGAGATGGGACACAGGCAGCAGAAGTGTCCAAGAAAACCAGCAGAAGGAGTGAAGAAGAGTAATCCTCTGCTGCTCCCATCACTTCTGTTCTCAGAAGTCTCAACCAGTCACTGGAAATATGTTTGGAGCCTGCCACGGCCCCATAACTCGCAGTTACCCCTAAAATATTGCAACAGGGATCTGATAAATATTGAAGTATGGAAACCTCCACCTTTAAAACTGCATAGAAAAATTTTAATCCAGGGAATATAAAATTGTAGTCATTAAGGCATCTCAATGGAACTCTCTCTTAACTCATTCAGAGATCATCCCTAATGATCCAGCTATTAAGATGACGATTATTCAAGTCTAGAAGTCAGAGCCTGTTAACCATATTGCTCCCTAATGAGCCGTTCCCCAGGGAAGCAGGAGTACTGTACCAGTCTAGTGAGGTTTTGTAGGCTGGCTGATGCTTTAATTGGGAAACCATGAAGTCTGACAGGAAATATAATTGTAAAAGCTTCCAATTCTGCAACCATCTTTGCAGTCTGGCCCCACAATCTATTGAGAACCAGACTTTTAAAAACTGGTTTCCATGTGGGATTAAAGAAAAGATCCAAAAGACACAGATAAAGATAAGGACCTAAAGTGGGGTCTAATAGAGTTCGTTGTTGACACACAGTCAATATAAACTACTACAACATGGAAACGGCCTTACTAATTTTGTAATGAAAAATAAGGAACTCATGTTTACCCATATTTGTCTCTCGCTTTCCACCAGTGAATGTCATTCTTCTCAATCACCGTATATTCTTCACCTTTCTCTAATCTTAAATCATGATGTTCTGTAGGCTCGAAGTCATACATTGCTACAACTATCTCCTCCTCTTCATTGCCATTTTCTTCAACTGGAGGAACAGGTGGCGGAGGCCTTCTCTGAAAACAACCCAACATCATTATCATCCCACTCTGCTCCATTTTTCCACCCCACCCACCCTTACCATCATCACACCAGTGCAAACCAGCCCAAACATCCCCGAGGCAAAAGCTGGGCTGGCTCTGGGTTGCCCCAGGCGGGAGCTTGTGGTGGCTCCAGGAGGCAGCAACCCATGGGGTAAAGGGCAACCCCAGCTGGTGTTTGCTTTCCAACCCTCTCTCCCACCAGCAGCACAAGTACAGCTAATAGGTGCAGCTAAACTTCGAACTTTCCACCCTGAAATAGAGCATGAAGCCCACTGATGCATAGACCTTTGCTGTAAGATCTGGAAAGAATCACAAGAAACCTAAACACCATCTCGAAAAAGAGCAACTATCTATTCAATGTTTTAAAGACGCTACCTACCGCACTTTTTTCTGGCATTGGAGAGGGCAATCTCCTCACACCTAGAAAAAGAGCACAGGAAAAGATTCGTGTTTATCCATTTACCTATAAATTTAAAAACTGAATAAAAGGTTTAAAATTCAGATAAGATGTTAACATTTTAATTAGCTTTCGGGATAGCTTAGTAAATCGGAAAGCAAAAGACAACTCCAATTAAGCATTAGGAAAACGTTGATTAAACATTTCTTGGCAAAAACATCTTACATCAGCTGGCAAGTTGCATTCACCACAGGATTTAGCAATATCTGTGCCACACTAGAGTGTGTGACAGAGATCCCTGAACCAGCCATCAAATGCAGAAATATATGAGAAATAAAAAAGGAATAGATATTAAAAAGGTATACGAAAGGAAGCAGTGTTCCTGTTGCCACAATTTAAAGATCTGTTTCTATTACTATCCACTCTTCTAAAAAATTTATACTCCCTCTGACCCTTGCTTTGTGAAATATAGCATAAGTGTTGTATGCATTTTTTAATTACTTCTCTCAGGTCCAAGAATACTTTTTCTCCTATGCTGCTTTTTTCCACTTAAAAAAATATTGAGCTGTATGTCAGGTTTTACATCTTCCTGCCAAGTAAGGCTGACCATGAGCCAGTATTTATTCTTCAAGTCTTTTAATGCAACTAAATTCACAGGTCCCCACAATTCCCATTTAAGGCCCTGATGTAGGAAACCATGCAGGCACTGCCAATTTCACTGAGAGCCTGGGATTTGGATGCTGGAGGATGCATGTACCTATGGACGTCATGGCTCATCCAGGTTCAGAGTATAGACATTTACAAACCTCTAAGAAAATTCAGTCCCATGTCCGGAAATACATTCAGTCTTCTTGTATCGTTTTTACACTGTTGTAATAACACTGAATGCAACATGGTTATTCTTTTACATGGATGTGTAGAAGCTATTTATTGAAACTGAAGAGCTGGAAAAGATTTTGAGCTCAATCTTTTTTGCCATCAGGTTTTACCCTCAGTCTGAGGTAAACACTTGGTCAAATAAGGTTCAGATGGGAAAAACAAACCAAGTGAAAAATAAATTCAGAAGCCTCAATGATTCCTTTCAGCTTTTTCTAAACATTCTTTGGGAGGCTTTTACATTTTTTACAAAATGCTTGGAAAAAAAACCCCAAACATTTGTATTTATTTCAGGTACAGTATCAATGATTCGCTCTGCCCTATAAATTTCCCTAATATCTCAGCATTCAGTTTTGATGACCTGATCATCTAAAAAAAATGGCAGAAAACCAACAATAACTTCATATGATAACACATGTACTTACTCTTTTCAAAAAGATTGTATTTTTCACATCCAGGTGCTAATTTTTCTGTTTGTCTGCAGCACTGATAAATTCCTTCTGTCCAGAACTTAGGATGATATTTTACCATTATATTGCTGTTGTTCTTTATTTCTACAAGAAGAAAGAGCATATATTGAAAGAGAAAAAAAAACAAAACACAAACCACACACAAAAACCACAAACAAACAAAACCACCACAAACCTGCAACAGGGCTATTTTTAATAAATATTACAATATCTTTGATGTGAAGCATAATCTACACTTGCTTCTTGTAAAGGACCTTCTTGCAAGTTTACGTGGAGGCAATACAATGATAGTAGAGGACATTTTTAGGATAATACATGGCTTTATTCCAGAAGAGAGTACTATACTCCCTGTCTAAACCAGCCACCCCAGCAGAGGTGGGTGTTTGGTGCAAAGGAGACCCAGCTGCCAGCCTGCACCCCGCAAAGCAGTCAGGCAGCTGTGAAGACCCTGGGGGCTCCGCCTGCTCCTTTTCTTGTTGTTACTGCTGCAAGTCATTCATAATTTCCACTACAAATAGTGCTTTGGAGGGGAAGATAGCTGACGATTATTGCTATTCTATGACATAGTGCCTGTGTTAGTTTTGAAAGGCTCCTTTCCCCCGTATCCTATGAGCTTGCTGGGTTTCAGAGGTTATTCACTGCCCTGTAGTCTCCAGCCCAGGAATTATTTCTTATTACTTTACAGAGCACCTGCAATTAATACTTTCTGCCACATCAAATGCTCACATTAAGAAGCTCTTGAAAAAAAGATCTTTATACTCACTATGACAGCATTAATCAGATTGTGACTCAGTGGAGACGCCTCCTGTCATTTTACATTAGTTTAAGGCCCACAATGTTGTCTAGCTACATTCAAACAAAACTTTTAAGTGATGCCATTAACAAGCTTGGATAAGCTTTTTGATGATTTACATATTGTGCAAAAGCATAGAATTCTGATTGCAGCTGGACTTCACAAATGGAAAGTTAAATCTGTCTGGGAGTTGGATACTCCCAGTACTTGTTATGACACAGTGTGTATGCAATGAGCTGGCCCAATAAAAAATAAGAATCAGTGGATACACACAATAGGAGCTTTACCATTTTATTTTTCTAGCTTCTTATGGGTTAATACCAGCCAGCAGCTAAGCACCACACAGCCACTCACCCACTCTCCCCACCCAGTAGGATGTGGGAAAGAATAGAAAGAGCAAGAAGAAAACACTCACAGCTTGAGATAAACATAGTTTAATAACCAAACGAAGAAAAAAAGTGACTTAAAGGCAATTGCTCACCATCTCCCACAAAGCAGACCAATGCCCAGCGAGTCTCAGAGCAACAGCCAATACTGAAGCCAAAAAACCCCAACCTCCGCCTTCCTCTACCCCAGTTTTTATTGTCAAACATGACAGTATACAGCCTGGAATACCCCTCTGGTCAGTCCAGGTCTGCTGCCCTGGCTGTGTCACCACCCAGCTTCTCCTGCACCCCCAGCCCACTTGCTGTGGGGGCAGAGGGAGCAAAAGGCCAAGTCTCTAAGCTGTGCAAACACTGCTCAGCAGCAACTAAAACACAGGTGTGTTTTCAACACTGTTTTGGCCACCAATCCAAAACACAGCAGCAGTTAACTCCAGCCAGCCAGCCAACTCAAGTAAAGGCATCTACATATGTCAGATGTTAAGAGCGAGCAATTTCCATTACCTTCTTTCAGATTCCTCACCCACTGATCCCGGCTTTGTGCACTTGGTGCAAAAATATAAAGTGTATTAGCATCATATACAACCTGGAGAGGGGGAAGAAATAATCAAAATACATTCACCTGGTAATATTCATTTATTTATTCCTCAGGAGTCAGAACAAAACAAATTACTTACATTTGACAAAATCAGTGTACTCAGGCACAAAATACAGAAACTGGGAAAAGGTTAATAGAGTTTACTATTCATATATGATGCTTTCACTAGAATAAGGAAGGATTTTGTAATGGTACATTATCTTGAGAGTATTCCTGAAAAATGTTTGCTTCACGCTTTGTTTTGTTAATTCTTCACCACGAGTTTTCTAAAACCAGTTAAATTTAATTGCTAAAGATATTTCATAATCAGACATCCTTTGTTCCTGGCCATTTCATAATTCCTCGTCATTCTGTACTGCACTGGGGAGACCCCTGCCTTCTTTTTCTTCACTGC
This sequence comes from Caloenas nicobarica, assembly GCF_036013445.1. NCBI lineage: Eukaryota > Metazoa > Chordata > Aves > Columbiformes > Columbidae > Caloenas > Caloenas nicobarica. The sequence continues at coordinate 51,837,051 of NC_088248.1, read as the reverse complement.
TTGTACTGGTGGAAAGCAAGTACTGCCCCCCTTCACTCCAACGATTCCCTCTATCATAAGCAAGAACAGCATCCAACCCCCTATATCTAAACATTTCTTTTTTCTCTCTAAGCACTTTGTTTTCTGTGTTTATTTCCATTAAGTTCACAATGGAAGAAAATGCAACCAGTTTTATCTTAATTTTCTTATTCTTATAGAACCTAATAGTAATTAAATTTAATGTGAAAGAAAGAAGATATGGAAAATGGATTGCCAGCTAATCCATTTTGGAGGAAGACCAGCACAAGGCACTTTCCAGGCAAAACCCAAGCACAGAGGTGGGGAAAATAAAAAGCCCAAGTGTATGAGGCACAGCTCCCACAAGAGGGGACTACAGAGGGAGCAGAGCTTGCTGGGGATGGTTTTTAATCACTGGTCTTGACCCACCTCCCACACAGGCCAGGAGTGCCAGAGGATGGGTTCAGCATTTAGGAGTGACGGTAATTTCAAGCCAGTTACATCTAAATGACTCGGCATTGTTGAAAAAGAAGCACTGTAATTTATATATTTTATACTAAAGGAACATACCTGAAATGGATATTTATTTTGACAGGGAATAATACCATCGTTTTTTACAACTTCTACACATTTAATCCTTGAAATATCCACAGATCCTTTTCTATACTTTTTCTATAAAAGAAAAGAAAAAAAATTATGTAAAATAACTAATTTATCTTTTTTTTTCCCCCCCCAGCAGAGACTTCTTGCTTTCTTTTGCACTCTGACATCAATGTTGCTATAACTGCAGACGTAATTTGGAAAATGAGAGAGAGGATATAAAGATCTACACTGGTGAAAGCACAAAGAGTACAGTGTAATTGCTTTGTTAAAAGTACCACTTCTTTCCAGTCGGTTGGTATCATAGGTTTAATCTACTCTTCTTTAAAAAACAAACAAAAAACCCCCCCACAAACAAAACAAACACACACACACCACCACACACAACCACACACACACAACACGTGAGTACAGATGAAGGAAGACTTCCCCTTTGCCAATTTTAAATTATGATTAAAACCAGTGAGGAAAGTAGGTGCCAATGCACCCTATCATCTGCTCCCTCACCCTGCTGCTGCAGTGCTCCCACCATTTTGGGGCTACTGTCACGTTTCACCAACTTCCAGAGAAACTGGGATGCTGGCTCAGGCAACATAAGTTCATGCTGAGGTAGGAGGCAGAAGATTGGGGTGAAACCCACCCCTGGGCCAAGCTGGGGTCTGTGTTGAAGGAACTTCTTTGACCAAGGCTAGCAGAAGCCTGGAAGCAGCAAGGTCAAGAGTACAGACATGTGAGCAGAATGGTTTGCCTAAATTGATAATTACGAGGATTTTAAAGTTGGCAAGGAGTGCCTGGGCTGCTCAGCAGGTGTTACCCAAAGTAACAATGCATGGAAACATGGCTCCAGAGAGGAAGGTCCTTGGAAGAACAGCTGATAACACAGGTAGTGTGTACTGGGCTTTAGTCTACATGGAACACAACAGATAATTACAGTGAAGTCCACACACATGCAGACCTTTTTAAGGTGGCTGTTTCTGAAGGAATTGATCAAAAACATTTTCCTTTACCTGAAGCAGAAGCAGCTAAAAATGAAAGCCCAGCACATAAATTTACAAAGTGTTCTACGTGGCAAAGGGATACAACTGAACACTACACTTCTGAGAGCAAAATGATGATGAATCTATGGAGACTGTACAGGGCCACCCCTCACTTTTGGGAGAAAATAATCTCTTAACAGGAGACAAAGTTTCTACTGGAATCCAGAACAAAACTAAAGTGGCAGCAGTTCATGGCTGGTCCTGAATTAATCCATATCAGAAATGTTGACTTGCCAAGTACATCCAACTCATCCACGCCAGAGTACAGCTTATGAAAGATGGATGCTGTTCACACAATGTAGAAATAATTGGTAACTGCTGAATTATTTGAGATACTCTAATCCTTACTTGGCTGCCCTTTTCTCTCCTGAGGACAGAAATTTCAGCCCAAATAGCAGAAGTCTGGCACAATCATAAGCAACTGAAAACACAGTCTTACAAACAGAAGCAAAGAGCAACTACAAATGCAGCTGTCACAATTCCACCACCCTAGAAACACAATAGTTGCTATCCATGGAAAACATGGACATTTCATCAGCATTTAAAATACATTTAACACTGTCTCTTCTGTATGTTGTAATGAAGAAAACAGGCAGAAAAAACACGCACGAAGAATTCATGTACGTCACGGTCAGTATCAGGAAGAGTGACAGGAACTAAGTTCAGATAAAGCTGTAACTGTTATTCAACACCAGAAAAAACAACACTCCCCAAAAAGATGACCCAATAAGGGGTTTTTTTAAAATGGGGATGGGGAGAATAAAAAAAGTTAGGTATTTTATTGAACCATTTAAAAAGTCAAATCATAAACATTACCACAAGCTGCACTACAAAGTTATATCATGTTATGCTGAAAAATAATTTTTACCAAGTATGCAACCTTGGATTCTTTATCAAAGAAAAAAATAATCTGCCTTTTATTTTATGGTATCCCCTTACTAGAATATTGACTGCTTAAAGTAAAACATACATTCAAGAGAATGCCAAAAACTGAGTTACTGAAGTCTACAATACTTGGTACAGCAGCCAGTATTGTTCTTTCTTGTCACAGCATAGCAGACCTGGCAGCTTCAGGGCTGCCAGATTAGCCAAGGCTAAGCAGCCAAGGCAGGGCCGGAGAATCCAAACAAGATGCAGCTTTTCATGAAGCACAGAATTCAATGCTCCACTTAAGTGTGTTGAAGACGCCTCTCCAGATCTTTTATTTTGCACAACAACATAAAAAGAATTAAACATTTGCCACTTCTGTAACATATCTACCCAGCTTTCTGTGTCCAGTGGGGTATTTGTATATTGCTTGGATCCCATCTGCTGGTTAACTGGGGTGGTGGGACAAAGAGAGAGGTGACATGCATTGTTTTTTGGTTTTGTTGTTTGTGGGGGGGTTTGTTTGGTTGGTTGGTTTTTAATCCAGAATGACAGGAATTTCTTGGAGGAATAGGCTTTATTACTTTCTCTCAACCTGCCTCTCCTCCAAGACTTGGAGATTTTCATGCCAATTCTGGGATTCAGTGAGCGCTCACTCAGAAGGAGCATACATCTGCCAGGACGACAAAGGACAGGAACACAACAAGATAATCGATTAACATTTGGGGGGGAAAAAGAAAGCAAACCTCCTGGTACACAGCACATCACTCTAGTCATTGTGTTCCCTGAGTCATCCCCCTTAGTACACTTCATGATTTAAGGTGGCTCAGTTTGCTTCATGATGAGATGCTAAATTAAGCCAACTCAAAGTTGACCCCCCCTTACTACTCAATCCAGAAAACTAAGCCTAATGTCAGAGAAGATTCTTCCATTTTGCATAATTTACAGATGAAAAAACCTTACACATGTGAAATTAAATATAAATGTACTGCTCCAGACAAATTTCCGATTGCATCAGAAGCAACAGTTATTAATGTCCAGCACGTTTCATATTTTCAGGTGTGCATCTGTGTTTTAGCTCAGCATTGCTCACCATTAAACCCAGGGGCACAGGAGCAGGAATGAACGACTCAAGAAAAATGCTAACAAGACCACTATGGTCTCTCTCCCCTCCCTATTGAAAAGATTTCCCTTTATAATGGGACTTCTTGCACACCATCTCTGTGTTCCATTTATTCTGCAAGCCAAATGGCTTGCTCTAGACCCAGGTGTATGTCAGACATGAAATGCAGAATTAAGGAAGAGCTCAAGCCCTAGAGTACTTGGGAACTGGAGGTACAGGCACACGCCAGCCATGAGAAGTTCACCCACAATCACTGTTTCCAACAAGTGACCCCTCTACAAAGAGACAAAATTAGTACAATAGCTAATTATGCAGTCTCAAACCACAGGAGGCAGAGGGACATTTTTCACAGTTGTTTTTGGAGGTGGATGATGGATAACGTCGTATAAAAAGGTTAGATTCACTGAAGAAATATAGCATTTCACAAGCACATTCATGCTAGCTGTCTCAACTGGACACAAGCATTAACAGAGGACTTGGAGGAAAAAAAAATAAATCACAGGCCAGTGATCAAAGCTGGTCCATCTTTTTTCTGAAGATAGACATACACCTCTAGAAGGAAACATGGTTAGAACAGTAATAAAGGTATAAAAATATTATTCATATTTCCTAATAAGGATAACAAATAAATAAAAATATGTGCTTCAAAGTCACACTAAAGGTGCTTGCTGAAAATAACAAAACGGAAGTGACACTACAGAAACTACTTTACAAAGTTTCTCAAAATGCAAAAATGCCATATGTACTTCATACTTGCCTATGCTTCAAAGACTTGATTTACAGTTTCAGAGCCCTTGGCTCACAATGAGGATGGCCAGTCCAGTGATGTTTCCATGCAATTCAATGCAAAAAGAATAAGCTATTCCTATTATTTAACATAAGACAGTAATGCCAAGTAGTTATAACATCAGATCTACATTGTCAGTTATGGAACTATATGATTACACAATTATCTTAAAAATATTAGAATACAGCAAGACAGAAAATATTTAAGTGTTAGATAAGTACACAATCAAACAGCTCATCCTCTGTACACCTGGAATTACTCCTCTGCTGAATATTGTAGCTTTACAGCTTAAGAAGCCTATATTCCCATTATCAGATAAAATGTTTCTTCAGTGTAGTTCCTCTTTCCTGATGAATCTTTTGTGCTGCTTACCATCAGAAAAGTGGGGGGGGAGGGGGGTAAAAAAATGCAAGGGACATTCCATTTGGGAAAAAAACCTCAACAAAAACACACAGAAGTCAGCCCAGCTGTCAAGAAATAGCTAGATTTTGTCTTGCTCATGCTGTCTCTTGCCCTCTCTCTTTCGCTCTTTGTTGTTCACGCTATTTTTCTTTCTCCCATGCTTAATCTCATGTAGGAAATCCTGAGGTCATCAGCATGTGACCCATGGAACTTGTGTTCTCACAAGCATAGAAGACACCTCCTTTTATGGAGCTGCTCTGCAACTTTACAAAACTTCAGAAAAGCCTGGCTAAACCAACATGCCCCGTAGAGAACTTCTGTGGTAGAATATGCTCCGAACACAAATGTAAGGGTGTTTGGGGGCTTCTTTTTTGTCGTTTTTTGGGGGTGGTTTGTTTTTTGTTTGTTTTCATAGCATTGCACTGGAAAGCGCTGCAGTTTCCTCTTGAGAGGCATTTTCACGCTAGCAACTACTGATTATGGAAATATAATTACTGTAGCTAGGTGTTAGATAGCCAGATTTTCTATCCCCTTATTTTCCAGTGTGTCAGATATGTTGAAGAATGCCCTGCCTCCTTTCAATACATTTTTTAAATTATTATTCTAAGAAAAGCAAGTATTAAGTATTTCTATTCATCTTTCCAAAATGGCTAGAATCAACATAAAAAGCAAGAGGTGGTTAGTCTGACCTGATCCAAGATCTGACTCTGGGGAAGAATTTCAAGAGGAAAAAAATACAAACAAGTGAGAAAGTCTTACACCCTGTCCTGCAAAACAGAAAATTGAGAAACTTTTACCATTGTCTGGCTGCTCAGCAGATGCCAACCACCAGCACTGGAGATACAGAAAAGCACAAAAATAAACTCTCCATAGCAGCACTGATGCAACTTCCTAACCATTACGACAATGCATTATCTGTAATTTACACTTCTCCTGCAATTGAGAGGCAGTCCAATGCACACAACTACAGTTGTGATATGTTGCTCAATCACGTAAGGTAGCAATACAAGTGAGAGTAAAGTACACAAAAATAAATCTGCTGTGTCTCCATCTCTATTAGGCCTTAAGTCACCTACAACCTTTCAACTTTCAAAACAACTAGCACATAGCTTCAGTTTTTTTCAGACAGATCTTCCCCATTTTCTGTTAAGTTCTCATGGAGCTCCGAGTCTGGCCAGTCCCGTTTAGCATTTCTGTCCTGTCTTCTCCCCTCTCAGGGCCATTGCTCTGTCCATAGGGTGACTGACATGCTTCATCAGCTACTCCTCTAACACAGCCTTCATGCTGTCTGAATGCTAGACTCACACAGCTTGAGCCAAGAAGGAAGGAGAGCCCAAGTCCACAGCCAAGCAACCAAAGCCCCAGGACAGCACCTGAGAGGTCACCTATCCAAGGCAACAGCTGCTTTACCTAGTCTTTCAAGGTCCACATGACGGAATCCACAACTACAGAGCTGAGGGGTTTTTGTCTTTGAAGATTCCTATCCATCCACTTTTAACACTTGCTGCTCCACCAACCCTTCATCATAGTCCAGGCTTTTGGGAACCTCATCTTTCCCACTGTTCCTCAATCTCACTGGCAGGTCCACATCTTCCTAGAAACTTATTGCCCCAAACCAGATGCAGCACTGCAGCTGAAGCCTTATCAAACTGTAAGGATTCCCAGTCCCATTTATTCATCCTAATATAACATTTGCCTTTTTCCACAGCAACAGGGTACCACTGACGCATATCCAGCTCATGATTCGCTATCCTGTCACTCAGGTCCAGTTGGGGACAGCCTGACGCTGACAGCTACTTATTCCCATTCCGTACTTGAACATTTCAGCATCCCTGACTAAACTTTTGCCTTTTGCATTTGTCCACACTGAATCACACTGTACAAAAAAAAAAAAAAAAAAAAAAAAACCCTAACAAAAAACACAAAACAAACAAAAAACCCACAACAAACAAATAACCAAAACACTACACTGCATATCTAATCCCAATATACCATTTCGATTTCTAGACTTGTTTTCCAAAACACTTGCAGCTTCTTCAAGTTTTATGTCACCAGAGAACTCAACAAGCTTCTACTTCAGCAACAATATCACTACTGAAAATACTGAAATGCAAGACAGGATACCACATTCATGACAGTTTTTCAATCTGGCAACAAGCCACCAATGCCTACTAATCACTGTAGCAGTTTTCCATGTGTTCTGCAATCAGATCTACAAGAGGTTTATACAGGTCATTTCTAATGCTGACATCTGAAAATGTCTCATAGAGCAGTGTCAAAACCCGTACTGGAATGAAAACACAGTATCTGCTGCTTCTAAGCTACCCACAAGATTTGTTGCCTCATGGCAGAAAGAACATAGATAAGTCTGAGATTATTTTTATTATTATTATTCTTGCCAAATCTTTGTTGGCTGATATCCAATTTTTGTATCTTCCGGGGACTTTCAACAAGCCTATTTTTTCTAGAACTTTTCTGGAAATTATCTTCATAGCTCACAGTTCCTCAGCTTCTCCTCTGCACTCTTAAAACTAGGCCTTTCTCTAGCCTTCCAGAATCTCATTTATCTTCCATGTCTTCCTTCTTAACACTTTTAAGACTCATCCACTCCTGTCTAGTCATAAGGTAAATACTCTCATCCATGCCTTATCAGTGTCTTAACAACTACAACCTACACTTTTCAACTTCAACTTTTTCTAATTTTTCCCATCTCATAAGCATCAAAATTCTTCTAGAAAGATAATCGCTGCAGATCCTCATTTTATATCAAACTTTTCTTTTGGTAGATGTTATAGAGAACAGGGAATCATTACTGGAACATAACCAACTTCTTTTACAACTAAAGTTTCTTTATGACTTGCTCTTTTCAAGCGAGCATTCCCGTGCATCGGTTCAGCTGCCTTCGTTCACGTGAATAGCTTGGAGTTATTTCTCCAGTTTGAACAGCTTTCACTTGCACCTGCTTGAAATTTCCCCAGCTGTGCCTGTCTTCTCTTGAGTGTCCAGATCATCATCAGTACAATAGTTCTGCCTATGAGCAAAAAAAAAATTATTAAAAAAAAAAAATTTCCTGAACCTTGGGGAAGGAGGAGAATGGGAACAAACCAACCAGGAAACAGCTTCCTGGTTCCCAGTGACAACATCTACTGCTTTCCAGTAAGACCACATATGCCAGACCTTCTCTGTAAGATTTTTTTCTTCTCAGATTCTCTCAGCTTCTTTCCTCCTGACTCCTTTTTGCTCCTCCCATGAGGTTTCTGAGGCCTTTGCTCCAGAACACAGTCTTCTCATTCATTCACCTCGATAGTTCAAAATGCAGACAAACTTTATGTGAAGCTGTATTCTGAACAACTAGTTCCTACTGTCCAATCCACCTCATTTCCTAAAGGAAAGCTGCCTCCTTACTGTATTTGCTCTGAGCAGTGGGTAGCTACCGTCCCAGCTCAACCTTCCTCTTCCCCAGGCTACCATACAACAGAGGTGCGGGTAACTAACCTGTGGTAGAACTTTTCCTGGTTACCATAATGCCTCATCAATGCTTTGGACTATGTCTACATACTTGTTGGCACATCTTATGCTTTGATAAGCAGCTTCTCAGAAGGACTGGGTTTTTACTATAAGTGTTCAGTGCTGTTAGAGGGGACTGGCAGCCATAAAAATAATTAAATCAATATAAATATAACATGTCTTATATGATTTTTACACCTGTGTATTTACTTGAAGCAAGACTCAGCTCCCTATTCCTCTTTCTCACCAGAGACTGATATCTCACAATCCCATTACTCTGAGCCAAGACATCCATATATAGGAATCACAATGCAGGTACAGCTAATATCAAAAAAATATGTCTACAAGTTTGCTTGTCAAACTATAAACTGGAGAGTATCCATTAGTCAGTCACAATTACCAAGTGAATTGCTAATTCTCTGTCTTGATTTCTATGTAATCAAGTGCAATGAATTAAAAAGGGTGGCTACTCATATTCTGAGTTAGCATTTAAACACAGATCTTGTGAAAAAGTTTGAAAAAGCCCTCTAGTCCATCGTGGATCTTTAGTTAGTCATAAGAGGTATAAACACAATGTTCTCTATCCAGATGAATGTGACAGTCATCATTAAGGGTGATATAACGTGTAAACATACCATTGTACTTTCTCAGCAATATAACTTATCCTGAAAAATCACTGTTACGAGTTAATAATTACATTTTTAATTTATACATATATACACACACATATACATATTTATAAAATAATGCATGCATGTTTTAAACTATCTATCCTGACTGCACTTCAAAAATTTTGATTCATTCTTTGTCTGACAATGCTGGGAAGAAACTCTGTTTAATTCCATTAAAAATTGCTAGAGAGTACAAGCTGAACTGGTCTAAAGCCACAACCTCTCTAAGAGACAATTGTGAACATATGTCACCAGCAAGTACAGTTAAGAACTTCCACACGATTCTTGCAAGTATTTTAAGAAAGCTCTATCATTACTATCTTCAACTTGGAACAAAAAAGGCTCTGCCAATCTACTCATTTAAGAAGCTATTTATCTTATATTTAAAAACGGGAGTAATCGGTGGAGTGATCAGACACATTTTAATACTGAATTGTGCTTTTATTTATATAAAGAATTAAATCACCTTTGCAATGACTAGGGAAACCATATAAATCAGTGTAATTAAGTTAAAAATAAAGGATAAGCACTATAGAAATAAACAACAGTAGAATCTATACACACTAACCTTCTGTTAAAATGTGACTAGCATGGGGTTTTGGAACTCTAGAATGTGTTATGCTCCAAAGGAAGTATTTGCACAAGATTAGTGTTGCAATGAAGCTACGCAATTTTAGCCTGAAACTTGCAGCTTTAGAGTGGGCGCCAGAGCTTTGAAAGTCAATTTTCCTTCCTTAAAAATATCATTACGGTAATTTCAGTAGCTTCTGTCTCCTCTCTATTCAAATTACAAGAACCAAATACAACTCTTGCGGAAGAACCTTTTTTCCTTAGGAACAAACTTTAAAAAAATTAGCCACCTCCAAGAATGTTCAAGTTTTTATTCTGCTTTTTTCATTTATATCCTGGTTGGGGTTTGTAAGTTGTAACTGTTCTTCTGTTCATGCAAGACAGTTTTCACACAAGTCTGATCCTGATGGCAAATACCACTACTACCAGCAAAGACAAGAACATTCCACAGCTCCCAAGATCAGCTCCTCAGAAAGTCACCTTCTCTGTGACTCCACAGAAGCATCCCTCTAAATAAGACTCTTAAATGTTTTCCCTCTGGGGCTATTATTTGCCTTCTCTGTAGAAGCAAATGGTTTCTGCATACTAATAAATCAGTAAGTGCTGTTGCCTACCCCAATATCCTCTGTGCATGCCCTCCAGAGCTAATGAGTATTGCAGCACAGACTTTCCACCATTTTGTCCTCTTGCTAATGCCCCGTACCCCCATTCACCCAAACACACACAGGGTAGCCACAGGGACCAGGATTTAGCCCATTTTGAAAATGTAAAACCCAATATAAACCATTTATTGCTGTAAACTGTAATCCATACAGCAAACGTGAGCAAACAGTAAAGATGCTAAAGCTTAAAGCAATTTCACATTCCTAAGCTCCTACTTGGCTTCATACTTAAGGTCAGCGCAAGCTGCCGTGGGCTGGAAAGGTTTATGTGAGCATGCTGCACCACGTGTGGGAGGACAGCAGCCAAACCACACTCATCAGCACACTTTCACGCTAAAGAGTGTCATTGCTAAGCAAGCTGAGAGCGAAAGAAAAATATACCACAATGAAAGGGAACATTTGACAACTCCAATAGATACGAGGATACTAACAGTCTGCATATCGATAAGAATTTATAAACTTATGACCGGATGTGTGTCAGTTCTGTGGAAGTACCATGTTCGTGAGAAACATCAATGTGAAATTTTTCAAACCAGCAAACTAGCAGGACACCTCAATTGCACAGACCAGCTCCTTTCATGTACTCTGGTGACGAGAAGTACTTAACACCTACTTTTGTTATCTTGCCTTCATCTCAAAGAATTTTCCTTAGCTAAAATGCCATCTAAAACAAAAACCTCTAGTCTGGTGGCACTTTTACTTCAAGTGAGCTGCTCTGTCAGCACGAGTTAACTAAAACTTCTGTGAAACACAGGTTACCTCCTACCATGGCTATTCTGTAATGCAGCAGAGCTGTCGGACTGCCCTAATGTCTTCTACCAGTTTGGAGACATCCTCAGACCATTCATTGAGAAAGAATTCACAACAGTGAAATTTATTGCCACACAGGAGAAAGAAGATAAACCAAGAGTACCTAGTGGACCACTCTGGTGGATGCAGTAGCTTGAATGCTATTTCTGTGTGGCTTGTCCCTTCTGTGTGGCCAACCTTTGCAAAGGAGTGTGTGGGGCACTTGCACAATGGGACACCAGCCACCAGGCATACTGGTAGAGCTGTAAAGTGAATATTCCTTTCCAGTACAACTGTTCAGCTGATATTTACTGAAGTATTTCCAATTTAAGTGACAGCTACATAAACACTAAGGTTGGATTTTCCAAACAGCCAGCTGAAAAGTATGAATGCACCACTCCTTTGAAAATAAACTCCAGAGACTTTTAAGTTGAATATGCAAGATATGAAGCTGCTTTTGACAGAAAAATGGCCAAGTGTACCTAGGGCCATGCATATGTGAAGTTATTTCCACAAATGACTCCTTGGATTTCAAACCTGCACTCCCTTCAAGGTGAAATTTGCAATTTGGAAGAAGTCATACTAAAAACTTTAGCTAAATTTTTGCTGGTTAAAACATACAAAAAATTCCAAATTAGATTTTTGTTACTGCATTAAATATTTGATTTTAAGACAAGCAGGTTTATTTCAAATTCACCTAACTTTGCTTACAACATTCCTACAGATTAGTATTTTTTTAATTCTTAGAAGAAAATAGTTCAGGAAAATGAACAGAAGCATACCTGAAGTAGTATGCTGAGCTGTCATGCCACACAAAATTGGAAAGAGATTTCTTAATAAAATATTTCACACCAGTGTTTCCTCACAATGACACTACCTACCTTTGCTATACAGCCACATTACCTGGAAAAGTTACACTACAGTTAAAGACTCCAGCTCACACCAGTAAGTACAGTGCAGGAGTCCTAAAGAGCAAGGGCCGGTTTATACAAAAATGCCTATAACCTCCCGCTTCCAAACTGCCAGTTACTACTGTCTACATAAATCTGTTTAAACCTGGATTGCTAAGTCTACAGTGCATATTTGAGAACATTATACGTACTTAAGTCTGACTGTAGCATATTCAGTTTTATAGTACATCTCCATACTTAAAATAGGAAGATATTTTACTTCTTCCCTTTTTTCATACATTCATGATCAGTACTCTGTGCTTGGAGGCTGATTTATTTCTTACTAGGATTAATTTTTATTTTAATTACCAATGGAATCCATCACATTCAAATCTCATTAACCACTTCTGCAACATTGAGGAAAAAAGGCAGAAAACACACTTTCCAACAATAACAGCTGATAAACCATTAAAAGCTTCATGAAACATAACATCAATTACAAGCATGTAAAAGGCTGAGTTATTGTTTGGCCAATATTGCATTTCCCCAACATTCACACTTACTATTTCACAGAATTTATCAAAAAAAAAAAAAGCCCAAACCAGAAGCCATCTCCAGCTTAAACAGAATATTCCTCTTTTCTGACAACATAAAAAAATTAATCTCCATGATGCTTAAGGCAAGTCAGTTCCTGATGTTTATTTTCAAACTTCTTAATGACCATCTTTTTAACCAACCTTAAGGTGATACATCTCCCATTTTTTAGACAAACAGCATGATGCCCAGAAGTAGTTAAGCCATAAAAGCCATGGTCCTATTGACTTCCTGCACAAAATAAGTTTTCTGTGACATTACTCATAATTGTAGAGCTTTGTGCAGGTGACCTAAACCAGGACCCAGGTTTCTGTGCTTTGAAACCAGTCTTGAAATTCAGCCTCTTTACTGATTCTGTGGCTATACTTCATTGATAGCTCTCACATCTCCTCCATGTACAGTCCAGCAGTATTTCTAAGTGCAGAAGCTACATTTCTCCTTCTCACATCAGCCGTGCAACTCCAGCTTCACTGTAGGCACTTTGTACCATATCAAGATGCCTGAGCTGCTTGACAGCAGGTATAAAAAATATTTAAATAGCTTATGAGCAAGTTTAAACAAGATTTTACCCTGATGCAGCAATCATGCTTATGAGATAATTGTTTATTGCTCCAAGCAGGTATATGGTACTTTGTCAAGACATGGGACAGAAAAAAAAATAGAGAAGAGTGTTTCCATAATGTGCAGTTTCTGGTCAAAGAGCAAGTGATCCCCCACCACTGGCTGCACAGAGTCAATTAAATGTCTCGGCAGCATTTACAAGAATATTTGCTATGGTTGACTGCTTTCTGCTGTCATAAGCATTCCACTTCTGTCACCAGACACACCAAGTATCTAATTTTGTCATCTTATTTACAATCTCAACTTGCCCACACTAGGTATTGACTAATCTGGTTAACGAGATTTAATTCAATCTTTGTCTTTAAAAAGAAGTGGTATGAGTATTCACATGACCACAAACTCCGGGTTCTTCTTGAACTCTCTCTACTGAATCACTGTAGAGGTTCAAAAATGGAAGAAAAAAGAAAAAAAGGGCAAGAAAAGACTTCAGTTTGGCCAACGACCACACTGGGAATCACATACTTGCCTACAGGAGCAGAACTCAGCCATCCTTAGCAGATTGCTACCACTGCAGTTATGTGATTAAAATGAGGGTGTGAGATCCTCTTGGCTTGGGATTTCCATGCTTATCTTACCAATCTGGACTTGGAATATTGCCAAGCCTGAAACGAGGTTAGTCCATACAGATGCTTTCATCTGTCGTATCTTTAAATTGAACCAGCATACACAGTAGTCACATTTATTTCCGCAATAAACCTCCAACTATTCAGAGGAGACAGAATTATTTTAATCTCTAGTAATCTCTTTTTTTCTTTTTATATACATTTTTTGGCCAGAATGTACAATTGTCTTACTGTAAATACAAATTTACAGCCACCATCATTGGCTTAAAAAAAAAAACACAAAAAAAAACCCCACACACCACAACACACCTGGTAAAACCCACAAACTTTTCCATTTCAGTTGCCCAGTGACACAAAGGAATAACTACAACTGTGTCACAGAGATCTTAGTCACACAGTATTTTTTTTTCCTGAAATAGAGACCAAGAATTGCTGACAAAAATATTCAGCATGCACCTCTAAGATCAGGGCTAATTATTTTCAGACAATATTTTCAGACTGGGCTCTGAGCAACCTGATCTAGTTGAAGATGTCCCTGCTCATTGCCAGCGGTTGGACTAGATGACCTTTGAAGGTCCCTTCCAACCCAAACTATTCTATGATGTTGTTAATAAAATAAAATGCTGATTGATGTTTAAAATCATAAAAAATGAAAAGGGTTTGAGGTTAGAAAGCTATGTGTTATGGCAGAGCCAGTCTAACAACCTGCTGATGTCAACAGTTGGAACATCCTGTCCTCCTCCACTACCAGGCATTGCCTCTGGTGCTTGTTAGATCCTGCATTGAGCTAATGCATCTTGGTAACCCAGCAGAACAATAATCCAACAAAAATAAAACTGGATCAAATATCTTTCCACTGATCAGCAAGTTTTTTCATACCAGTATGGATTCCAAGAGCATCAGGACCAATTCAAGCACATGGGGGAGGCCTGTGAGGCTAGGAGAGGGATGAGATGGACCTGCCTGTTTCAGCAGCAAACTGCTGGGTTAGTATGGGCATATTGTATGTTTTTCATCCCAATTGTCCTTATCGTATGTTGTAACATTTTAAGTCACTGCCTTCACAGTTGAGGGCACTATGGGCAGCCTTGCTCTCTCTCACGGCAAATAAAACAGATAGATTAAACCCCCTCTCAGACAGATCCACCAGTCAGCCTCTCCTGGAAGGGTATTGTAGCCAGAGGGCATTAACCTGCAGAGGAAAAGCAAAGCTGGAAGGGGAAAGCTAAAAGTGGTAACTGCTGAAAGAGTGACAACTAAACCTGCAAAACCTGTTAGTTACATTTCTATTTGACCTGAATGTAAGCTGACACAGGATAAGCATGTGATACGTGTTTCAGAAGGCTTCTCAGCCCCCACCTATTTATTCCCTAGGGGAAAAAAAAAAAAAAAAAGGCATTCTAAAATAAGTACTTATTTTAACTCCATACCCAGTAAAAATACACAAATTCATATTCCCAGATGGACTGAAAACTGACTGAACAGTCAGACCCAGAGAGTGGTGGTCAGTGGCACAAAGTCTAGTTGGAGACCAGTGACTGTGTAACCCAGGTATCAATACTGGGTTCAGTCCAAAACTGGCAGTAGTGGCTAACACACCAGGCGGTCATGCTGCCATCCAGAGGGACCTCCACAGGCTGGAGAAACGGGCTGGCAGGAACCTCATGAACTTCCCCAAGGAGAAGTGCAGAGACCTGCACCTGGGAAGGAACAACCCCAGGCACCAGTAGACACTGGGGGCCGCCCAGCTGGGAAGCTGCTTGGCAGAAAAGAGACTGGGGGTCCTGGTGGACACCAAGTTGAACATGAGTCAGCAAAATGCCCTTACCACAAAGACCAAAAATGGTCTCCTGGTCTGCATTAGACAAATTATTGACAGCATGTCAAAGGGGAGGGGATCCTTCCCCTCTACTCAGCACTAGTGAGGCCACACCTGGAGTCCTGTGTCCAGTTCTGGGCTCCTCAGCACAAGAGAAACCTGGACATACTGGAGCAGAGGGCCACAAAGATGATGAAGGGACTGGAGCATCTCTCCTGTGAGGAGAGGCTGAGAGAGCTGGGACTGTTCAGCCTGGAGAAGAGAAGGCTCAGGGGGATTTCATCAATGTGGATAAATGCCTGAAGGAAGGGTGCAAAGAGGACAGAGCCAGGCTCTTTCCAGGGGTGCCCAGCGACAGGACCAGAGCCAATGGGCACAAACTGAAACACAGGAGGCTCTGTCTGAACATCAGAAAATAATTTATTTTTTTTTTTTTTACTGAGAGGGTGACTCTGCTCTGGCACAGGTTGCCCAGTGCGGTTGTTAAATCTTGATCCATGGAGACATTCAAACACTGGTCACGGTCCTGGGAAACCATCTGTAGTTGGCCCTGCTTGAGCATGGGGCTTGGACCAGATGGTCTCCAGAGGTTCTTTCCATCTCAGCCACTCTGTGATCTTGTTCTTAATCCTTGACTGTGTCCAAGCTATATTCAGAAAACAGCAGCTACAACAGACTACTGTGGTACTAGAGCATGGTAAGCAAGATAACTCTGCTGCAAGCACAAACTCTGGCAGACAAACATGCTTAGCAAACCTCAGCTCTCCTGTATCCTCTTCTTTCATTGGGGTAAGACAGCAGACACAAGGTTGCAGAGTTGTCTCCATTAAGTTTTAGTTGTTGAATGGCTTCCCAGAGTGTAGAGCATGCTCCACTAGCTACTGCAGCCATTTTAATCCCTTGCAGCATTGTGACAATGTGACATTTGGAAAGTAGCCTCAGTTATGTGGAAAAATCTCACCCCCAGCACTAAAGATATGACTGGGCAGTCCAGGGGTAGGTGATGTTGATGAAACTGAGCCTGGAGCTCATTTGAAAAAACACTGGTTTGAGGATTTGCCTAGTTTACACTATTGACTTCTGGTGTAACCGAATTTACACAGAGTGGTAACAGGGATGAGTTGCTCGTGCTGCCAAAGATCAACTGCATCCAGCTTCATTTCAGCCACTGGGTTACATGATCCACTCTAATGGATCTCATCTCTAGTGAGCTGGGTCTGCAATGCAGTGCTCTTATCAAATGCTATTTCTCCTGTTTGAATTCAGTTAATTCCTAGACTGAAAGTAGTGGCCTTCACAGTAAACATAGCCACAAGCAACTACAATTGTAAGTTTTTCTACCTCTTCCCCACTTCGTGATGGCAGTGATCTTTCATTTCTCTGGAGAGAGAAAGAAATCAGCTTTAATAACCAGCTATAAAAGCTTTTTTATTTCTGGGATCCTGGCTATGTACTACTGCTCTGATTAAGAACTAGTTCACACTGACTAGCAGATAACTTATCTACACCTTTGTCAATCTGCAATATAAACAACAGAAAAGAGAAATGGCAGCTTATCTCCATTGCCCCCTATGGCCATTGCCCCCATCCGCCTCTGACAGTATGATATACAGTAGGAAAAAAGCCCAATAGTATACAAAAGCAAAAAGGAACAAAGGCACTCGATAGTATAAATCTGTATCTCCTACCTCTGCTCGACCTTCGTAATATGTTAGCATAGACTTCGTAAGTACAAAAAGCCTCTCTTTGTAGTTTAAAGGAGAAGTCCTCTTCTTCTGCTGTGATCTTTTAATCAAAATCTCTTGTAGGATAGTAGTCGTATTCATTTCAGCCACTTGTCAGCTCTATTTCTAGCCATTGAATATCAGTTCCTGTGAAGACAAGACAAATAAATCATTATGATATCTTTGGAGGATCACAGAGCTGAAGATCTCTGTAGTAAAAATAGCTTCTACTTACAAATGAAACTACCTGAATATACAGAAAGCTGGAGCTCACCCAAAGCACCTGGAAGTTTACAGAAGTTAATTATTAGACAAGAAAGTTCAGGCTTTGCTCAGCTGAGGGCTGCACTGGCACATTCCCAGGAGGCCAAAAGCTGTACCTGACTGGGACACTGCAGCCTACACCACAGAAAATATGGTGAGAAATCCAAAACGAGCTCCAGGCAAACAGCAGCGTACAACTACTCTTCAAGGTCCCAACGCGTATCAAAGTTTTAATTGCTAAGGTCTATACATATAAATGCCATTTGCAAAAAGTTCAGTTCACAAAATTGAACATGGATCAGTAAGTCATTTTGAAAATTCACCCCAATTATATTAATGAAAAATTTTAAACAAAAGCGGTCATTTAGAAGATGTCAATTTGAGAAGAAAGAATTAACAGGTTTTTTTTTTTCAGGAAGTGCTAAGTACAGGCCCTTGATCTTCTATTTAGAAAGGCTCCATGCTGACCATCAACAATTTAGGTAATTTACTTCTGACAGTTCTGGTTACTCATTACTATCAAGCCGCTTTAAAGTTTTACGTCATGACTGATACCTGTAGAACACGCTTAAGAGTGCATAAAAACAAAATGTACCCGCAGTTACTTTGCAAATCTGGCTGCAGCGTCCTGCCAGCAACACTGCCAGGCAATGTCTCTGTTCTTTGCAATGATGCCAACTCAAAGCAGAGCTGATCTCCTCCCTCATCTGCTGGCTGCCGCCCCACCGTGCTGCTCTGCCTTGTGTGGGTGCAAGTGTTCCTCCCGCCGGGCTGGGAAGCGGGCTAGGGAAGGGATCCAACCAGGAGTTTCATCATGCAGCACAGACTTAACACATGAGCTGGAATGGAGGCAGGAATTAAAGGTGTGGGAGAGGTTGTAGAGAAAATGTTCCAGAAAACTTTTTTCCCCTCATTACCTTTCCCTTTGCTAGCTTTCTGCCAGACCTGCCCACTGCACTGGATGTACATACATTTTTCTCTGCAGGCGACATAACTTCAGCACGGACAATACAGTGCATTTCACAGCATTGTGCAGAGAAGCTCAAAAAGCCAGAGTCCTCCTCACAACATCACCTTATGAAAGTCTAAATAAAATTAAATGTAAATAATTCACTTTAGTGCCTCTCCTTCTGCTTTGTGGCCAAACATGTAATTATTTGTTGTGACAGTACCTGAAATGACACCCTTTACCCTTGTGTTTCACTCTGTTTTGGCCAACTAAGCTCTTACATCTCACACTCCTGCCACTTCACACAGCTAGATGGACTTGTTCACTGGTTTAAAATATCCTATTATTGTCAAGGTATTTCTCTGCATATGCTAAAATATTAGTCTGAGGCTTACACAGAACGACAATATAAGACCAGGTTAGGATGCATAAGTAAAAGACTACAATGGGATTGGAAACAGCGATTGTTATGAATAATCTCTTTTTGTTTTCCCCTCTTCCTCTGATGCATCTACACTCCTACATTTTGTTGTTTGTCTGTCACGTTGCATTCTTGGGAAGAAGATGGATCTTTTTGAATTAATAATTGTCAAGTGCATTATTTAATTACTCAAGCTGCCAAATTCTGTTTTATTGCTCTTCTAAAAAATAAGTTGGCAATCTTAAAGGTAATTGTAGAAGAAAGGATACCACCATGAACTGAAAAAAAACCCAAACCTTGTTAAAAGAATTGAAAGTCAGTATTAAACTTCAGATCAGCTTAAACCATGTGAAACTATGAGTTCCCAACACAGGCTCTCCCACTCGGAACAGTCCTTCTGTTCTGTATAGTACACATTTTCTCATGGCACTTAAGAAAAACATAATTGTTGTCTTAGAAATCAATATCTTGGAGATTCCCATAGTGCTGCACCACAGAGCACAAGAAGGATTCAAACCTTCATATTGATAATGCTAAAATTTTTCATTTCCCTGTTGGCTGTCTTTGGTCACATTGACATTATACAAGAAACTAAACAATAACCCTTTTGACAAAAATCAGCATTAAAAATTAAAACATCAATAGTGTAATTTGTCAATGTCAGCACCTGGTTGTTACACTGAATTTTTGCTGCCATGCAGATCTCTGCAGATAAGAACCAGTTTCCCAGGACAGATCAGCCTTTGGATCTGCATTTGGCCACAGAAACCCATTTTGTCTGGGTTTTTTTCCAAGCCAATGGCTCTAGGCACATTTCTGTTTCCATAAATAAGACTCGGGACAATGGAACCCTCACCTGTTATTCTGAAAGTTCCTTTCCAAAATTGCAATCCTTTGTTGAGAAGCACCTGCAACAGCCACCCTTACCTCATAGCAAACCTATGTATCACTTCTTTTTCTTCAGTTCAGTTTTAGAACTTTTCTGCGCTTTCACTCCCAAATATTCAGTTGTTCCCAGACCACCCCTCAGGACATGAAGCTGTTTGCATGACACGTTGTTATGTTCTTCAAAAAAGCCGTGGGAGTTTTGTGCTGCCACCCATCTAAACACCCATCAGTCTCTCCTGCCAAGGGCTTGCCCTGTTCACTGACAACCTTAGTTGCATGATAACAAACATGATCCAATTTGCAGAGACAATGAGTACTCAGAATTATAACTGAAATCAGAAAGCGTTACAGATGGTCAGCGTTTTGGAGAGGGGCAGGGAGATGTAATATTCTTAACTATCAAAAAGTCTGCATCAATTTGCACATCCATTTTCACATTATACAAATATTTACCTGTGCAGCCATCAAGTCACCACGTTTTCCTCAAAACAAAGGAAAACAACTATTAAGAAAAATCTGTTACTTTATACATCTTGACCAACACAGCAATAAGTTTTACTTGCAGACAGAGCTTCTTACACCTGCCACCTTTCCTAGTTTTCACTGGGGAAAACTGCGGCACAAAGTGATGAGGTAATGCCAGCAGCTGCAACACTACTCTTGTATTTCCTGAATCCCACTCCCAGCTCCTGGATTTCATTTGTTTATTGAAAGAATTAGTCACCATAAACACATGTAATATTCAAACTGTTAGATATTGAAATAGATGAAAGACCCAGTGGTAGTTATATTGAGCAGAAAAAAAATAGTTCATCTTAATCTGACCAGGGCTTCTTTGATCCAAATGCATCAAGTAATTGTCACCTTTCATAGAATCATTTTGGTTGGAAGAGACCCTTAAGATCATCAAGTCCAACCATTAACCTAACATTGTCACTAAACCATGTCCCTACACATGTCTACACATCTTTTAAACACTTCCAGAGATGGTGACTCAACCACTTCCCTGGGCAGCCAAAGTCATGGAGAAGTCCAGAAGAACCAACACATTCTGAAAAACACATTTATCATAAATACAGCCATAAAACAAACACCAACAGAAAACATTTGTCTGTGGCTGAAAACAAAATTAAAATCAAGCTGAAACTCCATTTTCTGAGTTTTATCCCCTCCTTAGTGATGGTAACATTTACTGCGGAGTTTGGGTTCTCCCATGCAAAGTCTTAATACTGAGCTGGTGGACTGCCATCCAAGATAGAGAATCCCTCTAAGAAATCAGCATCCTTACCTTTCTCACTCGAGTTTCATGCATCCTGCACAACTGCTCTTTTTTAGATTTTGGGCCCATCAAACCAAACTGGTAGCAATTCCAGGTATGCATATTTAACATTGAAACCATATCACCTAGTGCAGTACATTAATTAAAATGTACTGCAGTGAATGTAATATTCACTAATTCACAGAATCACAGAATGTTAGGGACTGGAAGGGACCTCAAAAGATCATCTGGTCCAATCCCCCTGCCAGAGCAGGAACACCTAGATGAGGTTACACAGGAAGGCGTCCAGGCGGGTTTTGAATGTCTCCAGAGAAGGAGACTCCACAACCTCCCTGGGCAGCCTGTTCCAGTGTTCTGTTACCCTCACTGAGAAGAAGCCTCTTCTCAAATTTAAGTGGAACCTCTTGTGTTCCAGTTTGAACCCATTACCCCTTGTCTTATCATTGGTTGTCACCAAGAAGAGCCTGGCTCCATCCTCATGACACTCACCCTTTACATATTTATAAACATTAATGAGGTCACCCCTCAGTCTCCTCTTCTCCAAGCTAAAGAGACCCAGATCCCTCAGCCTTTCCTCATAAGGCAGATGCTCCACTCCATCATCTTTGTGGCCCTGCGCTGGACTCTCTCCAGCAGTTCCCTGTCCTTCTTGAACTGAGGGGCCCAGAACTGGGCACAATAATCCAGATGCAGTCTCACCAGGGCAGAGTAGAAGGGAAGGAGAACCTCTCTCGACCTACTAACCACCCCCCTTCTAATACACCCCAGGATGCCATTGGCCTTCTTGGCCACAAGGGCACAGTGCTGGCTCATGCTCATCCTGCTGTCCACCAGGACCCCCAGGTCCCTTTCCCCTACACTACTCTCCAACAGGTCATTCCCCAACCTATACTGGAGCCTGGGGTTGTTCCTGCCCAGATGCAAGACTCTACACTTGCCCTTGTTATATTTCATTAAATTTTTCCCCGCCCAACTCTCCAGCCTGTCCAGGTCTCGCTGGATGGCAGCACAGCCCTCAGGCGTGTCAGCCGCTCCTCCCAGCTTGGTGTCATCAGCAAACTTGCTGATAGTACACTCAATTCCCTCATCCGAGTCATTAATGAATATACTGAATAATACTGGTCCCAGTACTGACCCTTGAGGCACTCCACTAGATACAGGCATCCAACTAGACTCTGCCTCATTGACCACAACTCTCTGGCTTCTTTCCTTCAGCCATTTAACAGTCCACCTCACTATCCGATCATCCAGACCACACTTCCTCAGTTAAGTAGCAAGGATGCTGTGGGAGACTGCGTCAAATGCTTTACTGAAGTCAAGGTAGACCACATCCACTGCTCTGCCATCATCTATCCACCTTGTTATGTCTTCATAAAAGGCTATGAGGTTGGTCAAGCACAACTTCCCCTTGGTGAAGCCACACTGACTGCCCCTAATGACCCTCTTATCCTTGATATGCCTTAAGATGGCACCAAGGATAAGTTGTTCCATCACTTTCCCAGGGATGGAGGTGAGGCTGACCGGTTTATAGTTACCCGAGTCCTCCTTCTTGCCCTTCTTGAAGACTGGAGTGACATCTGCTTTCCTCCAGTCCTCAGGCACCTCTCCCATTTCCCAAGACTTGGCAAAGATGATGGACAGTGGTCTAGCAATGACTTCAGCCAGCTCCATCAGCCTCTGCGGGTGCATCCCATCTGGACCCATGGATTTATGGATTTATTTTAAAAAAAAATGTCAATTTAAAGTATGCCATTGGTGCCGTGTAACTCTGACTCAAACTTGTAACTCTTCCAGAATATTTTTTTTTTAATTAACTAAGTCAATTTTCTGATCAAGTTCATAATGACTCCCTACAAACAGCTGCAGTGGGGTAAATGACTAGGCAGCATGCTGCAGCTCTGGGTAGAGCAGAAAAAAAAAAACAGTGCAGAAGGAAGAAGAAAAGGAGAACTCCTCACCCTGGGTTTTCTGCTGAAGCTGCTGTTGCTTTATCATGAAACTACAAACAGTTACACGTGAATAGTTACTTACATGGGTATCCAGCATAGATTTATTTGAATAATTATTACTCAGTGTAAACAAGGATTGCAAAATCTGCTCTTGTGCTTTAAATGGTAGCAGTCTTTTTGCCCCACATCTAAGGTTGCAGTTTCAAACTCCGAAAAATAAAAAGACAACTGTTATTAATCCCTGTTCAAATGGTAAATTTCACAGAAATACAGAAAAATATACTTCAGCATAATCTGTCACAATTTTTAAATTGGAATTGAGGGGGGAAAAAAAATACAGTAATAATATCTGAAAGTTATCATATGCCAGAAAAAGGAGAAGTAAAAAAACCACCACAAACAACCAACCAAAAAAACCACCACCACCACCACACAAAAAACCCAAAACAAACCCACCTTGGATTTAGCCTTTTTTTTTTAAGCAGACTCTCAGAAACCAATTCCATCATATGCAAGCTTGTCTTTTTTTTTTTTTTTTTTTTTTTAACTGAAGGAAATGCAATTTTGGGGGACTACTTTTGAATCAATTTAAAAATTATACCCAAATATTTGCAAAACCCTAGTCTCTGAAAGTCAGCCAAAGAATAATTGGCTTATTTTGTATATAATCAGATCCTGTGAAAATAAAATTCATATTTATCTCCACTAAATTTAAGTTAAAAAGTAAACAGTCTAGGGAGTAACACAGTGATAGGAGATTCACCAAGATAACCGTGTGATGTTGTAAAATATCCTTTGTTCAACTGAAAACCACACAGGAGGAGCATTTCATTGCAACCAGGACAGGTTTTCCAAAATTCCTTAGAAACAGGCTACTGTATTTTACAAAATACAAGCATTTGTTTCCTTTCAGCATTATAACTTGGTATCCAGAGTAAGTGAAGAAAAGAATGCTGAAAAAGTGACGATCTCTCTTAGACTGCATCAGCTGGCATCAAGGTGGTTCATCACACCAAACTGAATCATCAACTCGTTAACCATCACAAAAGAGAAGTAGAGCAAAAGTGGACAGAACAGCTCAGGGAAAAATGGTATGACCAGCAAGAGGGTTTCTTTCCCCTTACAATGATGAGTTTAGTTTTAAGAGAATGACATGTACATGTCTCCAAATCGCTTGTAAATGCAGCGATTGCTCTTTGTCATGACCTCCTGTAAGCAATACACTCCAATTACTAAGTTATCTTTCCACAGCTTCATAGTACACCTTCTTCAATTCCCTCACGAATAAATTATTTTGGAAAGGAACCTGTGCTTTATGAAACAAAAATTACATGACGTAGAAGATATGTTGACGTGGGCATTTTTTTTAATTTAAATTATTTACTGCTGAGTTAGCAACACTATGGGATACCACACAAAGTATGGACTGATCAGTCCTTTCACTGTCCTCAGCAACTTGTATTTTTCTTCATTCATCTAGAGCTGAGTATCTGTAGCTTTTCTTATTTTTCCCCACATAAAAGCTCTGGAATACCTGTAGACTTGCACTGACTATTTTGCCTTCAGTTTACTCAGATCAAAAAACCTGTTTAGCACTGGTAATGTTCTTTGCTGGAATAAAATAAAGCTGAAACTTGTTGGGAAGTTGGGAAAGTCGGGCATCAACAGCAAGGTACTTCAGTTAAAGTAGCAAAATCCAAAACTTTTCACAGCTTACTTCCTACCCTCAACTTCCCACAATTGTTTTGTTAGTCAAAAGGTAGGAGGTCATCTTGCGATTTCAAAGACTGGAAAGTTGTCTTAATTTTTATACTAAAGATAAGCAAAAGTCATCACCCAAGAGTTGCAAATTTTTCTGAATGTGAATATGTTCTCCTACTGTATCTATTCCCTGCAAAGTGTCAGTACTGTTGTAACATCTCCAAACCCGTGTTTTTGCTGCTCTTTCAATGCTTGTGAAAAGTCTTTCTTGTTCTTCACCATCATCTATACAGATTAAAGTTTAACCCTGTCTTCATCCACCCCCATTTTCTCACACAGAGTAATAATAATATGACATGAAAAGCTGATGGTTTATGTTGTTGGGGGGAAGAGGTCTTTATATGCATACACAGTATGTATAGACATACACAGAGTAGTTGCAATTCATCATATTCATGGAAATTAAAGACATATGCAAAGCCATACCCAGGAAACCTTTAACAGTAAAAGAATCTCAAATACTCTGCCAGTCTAGCTTTTTTTAGACTTGAGAAAATTAGATATTTCTGTAACCACATATAACACATGACTTTGCATCACCTTCTGCTCAACCCAATAGCAACCATTAACTGCTACATATATTTCCATAATAATGCTATTAGCATTAGCTTCTATTGTTCAATTCCACTCCAGCATCCGAAGTTTCCACCTTATTTTTGCTGTAGACTATGAAAAGCTTTCAAGGTGACTTACCACAACCGAACAGTGCTTCCCACAGAAGAAACCCAATCTGAAGTCTCCTGCAGGTAGAACTGAACTCTTCTGAGAGCCTGCGGTTTTGGGCTCACCAGAAACTATATGCAGTCTGACAAATTAAAATGGCCTGTCTGTCAGCAGGGTTTACTGCATTCACACAGCTTCCAGGCAAGAGCTTTGCATATTTGGTGGTCTTAGCACACAGGTAGACCAAACTTTTACAAGAAAATAAACTTATCCCCAGCTGAGCCTTCTGACAAAACCTCCTGCAACAGCCAGCAAAACAACATGTGAAAAAAATAGCTACATTTTAATTAGCACACATCTGATTCAGGCAAAGGAACACTAAAATTAAAGGCAGCAGTAAAAAAAAATTATTTTCAAAGATTTATTTTTGAGAGTGGATTTCTGGTTTTTGAGTGAGATAAGAACCAAATCTAAGCCTGACTAATATTTTTTTGTACCGATGTTTGATATGAACCTGTAGAAGGGACATAGCAGATTTTCCCAGGTTCGAACTTAGCTGCTCAGGTTTACTTCTAAATACCACTTATAAAGTGCAATAAAATGTGAAACCTAATTTTCTGCTGAGATACAGCAGCTCTTCTTACCAGCTGTGGGGCCAACACCAGGACTTCAGGATGCTGCGAGGAGTTTGACCACAGCTGGCCAGATGACATAGACCATAGAGAGATTTGCTTTTTCACTCCTGCAGCATAAAGGCCCAGTGAAGAATGTTAATTTGGTTTACTTGCACAAATGTAACTGGTCCTCAGCTGACAGAGAAGAGGTAAAAGGTAAAGCAAAAACAGAAATGGAAGGTCAGGGCCTGAACTGGGCAGTAGGATGTGGCACACTGGCCCTTCTTACATGTCCCCTCAAAAGGAGACAGTCCTCTTTGTTCTGGCAATTATTTTCAAAGCAAGGTTAGAGAGAAAAATGGAAAAACTGCCTCCAAATCAGCAGGACACTGATCTGCAGGAGCAGAAGCTCAGCTCAGAGTCTACTTCAATTTCACACAGACCAAGGATACTCCACCAGTCCCCTGCTGGTCCTGTGACACCAGGTGGACATTTGGCAAAGCACAACTGCTGCCTCAGCCTTCTTCTGAAAACCCTGCCAGTAAGGTCAGAAGAGAAACAGTAACACCCACTTACTAAAGAAACAGGCGAAGATGAGATTGGCAAAGGAAATGGGTGATGCTTGTGCAGAAGCTTTTCCTACTTCTCCAGGAAGCTGGAGATCTAGGGGGCTGGAAAAATAAATGTTCTGTTAACTCAGACATGGAACCTAACTCTGGGAATCCTAAAGCTCACCATTAAGTGGTAGGTCAATTACTATTGTACACAAAACTGCAAATGTAAGAAAAGCAAAGCAAATCTATGGAGAAGAAAAAAAAAAGTCAACAGTGCCTGAGGCTATCGGTTTTTTAATTAGTAGTCATTTTCATTCTGTTTCTTCATAGCCGGAGTTTGTTTTTCCAAATGCTATACAATCTCAGGTAACCACATGATGTATTATACCACAAAATAAGCTTAATTTATTTCAGTATTCAAGACATCCTCTTCACATGGTCCAACTAAAATACTGCAATACATACAGATTATTACTTGCTTTACACACAGGGAATGAGTAATACTTCCTCAGTTACTTCTCTTTCCAAACACTCTAAGATGAACTTTTTCCCCTGAACAACTCCTTGTTCTACAACTACTAAAGTTAGAGAACTACTTGTTCTCCAACTCCTAAAGTTAACTCTCTCTGCTCTGCCAGTGTACATGCCAAGTAACTGAAACCAACACAATGAACTTTGCACTAACTTGAATGTGATCACAGTTCTGTTTTGCACCATTGGGCTGACTTACCTCTTAAAGTTAAGAGTGGCAGAAATAAGCCACCTATTAACTATCCAGCACCACCTCCCCTCTGGTCCAAAGCCCATTCAGTATTTCAACACATAAAAGCAACACCCTGCCTTCTAGATCATTACCTGTGATCACCTTAAAATCTACCAAGAAAGCTTAATTAGTAGCTGAAGAAAAGCTTTTCTGGCTTGCACATGCTTTGCCAGCAATAGGCAAACCTAAAATACTCCTAAGGAAGCTGTCTGTTCTCTGCCACAGCAAAGTGCCTCTGGTACATCTACATGGCACAGCTGAAGTCACAGAAATCCTGGCTTTGCTCCCGACAGCAGAAAAGCAGGACCCTGCACTTGCAGCACTGAACATTGCTTCTCCAGAATTATTCCTTCGGGTGCAGATTCTGCTGCACACGCCTGCAGTCCTAGCTGCCTTGCTGCTAGCTTCTCTCACTGCACTCTATTTGGCTGTCATTTGATAAAGGCTTTATGAATTAAAAATATTTTTTCATATCTCACAAGAGGTATGTAGAAGTGGAAGCATCAATTATGACTTCACCTCAACCACTCTCTGTCCCAAGCTACACTTAAATGACGTGATATGCCTTGAATGTGTAGAAGCATAGAGGGTCATGAAGCACCTATAATGTCCTCAAATGCCTGCAGGAAATCCAGTGGTATGGATACACAGGTTTTGAAATCCACCTTCAAAAGCCAGCTTCTAGTTACAAAAGCCCAGACTATGCCACCCATCAGAACTCTGCTAGACCAGGAACAATGATTCGCCAGTACTCAGAAAGGCAGTTCACCCTCACAATGTGCCAGCCAGCAGTACAATTAGTGAGATGAGTTTATTTGGAGAAGTTCCTTAAAACTGAATTGAATCAAAACAGCATTTTACGACAGCCTGCAAACATCAAGTATATATTTGCTGCATATTGCTAAAGAAGCAAGCTGTTTACCTAGCAACCGGTCACCTGCTTTTTGCACTTACACTTTATTCGCAGGAAATGTAAATAAACTTCTTACTTTTGGGGGGAATTACCATTTCTGAAAATGCAGGATGTAGCTCCTTATTTTTTGTTTTCTAAGATTATTTCAGTCATCAGATTTTCTTTAGTCAGATGGAACTGTCTCATCAGAATTCAGGTATAAATTCTTTTATCACTTCTTCAGTGATATCCTCAATATATTCTTTTTTTTTTTCCCCCTTTGCAGCTATATGGAAGCTATATTACTTCCCAAAATGGATAAAAACTTGTAGCAGCTGCAACATAAAAGCCAGCTGAGTGCTTTAGTATCAATAGAACGACAGCTATACATGCATCCTTGAGCCTCAGGGCAAAGGGATGGCTTGTGGGAAAACTAGTCCAGACCCACTTATAATAAACTGGCTACCTTCCAGCTAAGGACTGCATGATCATAAATTAAGCATATGGCTGGGAAGAGCTGCGAGGAAGTCCTGAAGTCCTGTTACTTTTTCCTGGGTTGTTGAAGACCACAGTCTACCCTCCATATTGCTAAAAATCACGATCTTGTTTGTATCTTTTATCAAGCATCCACCTTTCTATGTCATTCACATAGAGTAGATGCCAACAGAGTTTCTGTCTATTTCATATGAATGGCTGTTAACACCCCCATTGTAGGCACAAAACCAACTGTTCTCTCTCTAAAAAGAGAATAAGCTTAATAAAATCATATCCTCTTTTAAGTTAATCTTTTAGTTGCTTTTCAGACAGCCTATGAAGAATACCTCAGTAACAAGCTGTAAGATTGAAGTTCAATAATGAAGTTTCACTGACTAGTTCAGTTGAGGCAAGAGTTGGACTTGTGAGCAAGATATTAAGCACAGCTCCTGCATGCCCTGTACCCTCCACCAGGACCAATTCCAACATCTGAACGCCTGCATTATGCTTTTAACAAAATCAGGCATGAAAAAGACTTAGCCCAGATCTTTTAGAATATATTGCTATTATCTTACCCATATGCTATGTGGTAAGATGGTAGGAATAAATACGAATTATATAACATGCTTTTTTTTTTCCTCATTGTAATGATTGTTTAATGTAAACCAAATATTCCAGAAAATACACTATGTTTAAACACATTAATTAACAGGGCCATTAGTAAGAAAAATATACACTTCTATTAATAACTGGTTTAAATACAGACAGAAACAAGCACCCGCTAGACTACGCAGAAGCTACACAGAAGGAAATACTTCAAGAATAAACAGGGAAATTTCAGCTGAAGACAAAGCTGTGAAGTTGACTCGGATGATGAACTACTGGCCAGAACTCACATGCTGGCGTCTACGTTGGCTAATGGGTGTATTTCCCCTCAAAGTCTTTATTCTGAGGTAGTATTACAAGGCTACCTGATAATTGTTGCTTTTCTGCATCTACTGAGTGGCTGACTAGCCCCAACTGCCCTCATACAGACAGTGCTGATACCTCCAAAGTTATAGGTCAAAACTGCCTTCCATACACGAGGAAAAACCCAAGGCAACAAGTGGGGGATAGGAAATACTGCAAGTTCCTGTTTGTCAAGTTTCCCCTGCACCATTTTCACCAGGATACATCCCTTCCGCTATGAAACAAGCACAAGAGAGTGAACCCAAAAGGAATGACCGCTTACATTTCAGCCAAAACCTCTGCTGTTCCCACATCTGGCAATTCAGGGCTATGCATACCAAAACAGTGGCATTGGCAAGGTCAGCATCCTTATCTTCTGATTCCAGACTCTTACTCTGTTATGTTGGATGGGTTACAAGGTAAATTTGACATAAACTCAAAATTCCCTCACTATCACACCACACCCTCACTTCACTGGGGTAGGACAACACAGCTCTCTTGGTGCAAGTATTACCACTCAATTGCACTCAAAATTGTAGAAGTAATGCTACCAGACCAAAATTTCATGTTGCCATGCTTTGTGCATGTCTACCTGACATACTACTAGAAGTACTGTACTTCACAGCAGCTTTCATTTTCTTTAATCAGCTACTAAAACTTTTCAGCTTCTGCTTTGCTCTGTACCACTAGCAAGTTATGATAGGGATTATTAAAAAATAAAATTTAAAAAATAAAATTAAAAATAAGAATTAAAAAAACCCACAACACAAAACCTATGCACACACAGAAAACCACCACGCAAACAGACAATGACCTCTAAGTAGAATCCACACTGCTGGGTACATTCTGGAGAGATGCTTGGAAGAGTGAGGCCTATTTGCCTGAAGTTACTGAGGTGGATCCCACAGAGTTCTACTCTTAAAACAATTTCTAGTGTTCCGGTAAATTGTTAAACTACTACTTGCATTTCAGCCGCTTACTAATAAAGTCTCCACATACACAGGACTGAAAATCCAGGCTGTGACCTTGAAAAGTTTCTTCTTCATATGCAGTGCAGCATAAGCATCAAGGAACACCAAAGGACTTTAGAATTACTTGTGTCAAAATATAAGTATTAATTTGGGGGGGGTGGGGAAGGGGGGGAAATCTCACTGAATCTGAAAATAAACACAACTGAGGCATTGCTGTGGTCTTGTATTTTCTCTTTCTTCTCACTGCAAGGTAGTGAGCATCTCTAGCAAAGCAGCTTCTTGTCTCTGCTCCCCTTTATGTCAGTTCTCAGATGTCCGGGTGTTTCAACTGTTGCAAGCTAAACAGAGTATGACAGCACTTGTCAGGTGTCACAAGACATTTAGCATCTTAAGGAACTGTATTCAACTTAAACTCTCTTTGAGATACAGTCATCAATGCTTAATACTGTTTTACTCCACTTAATCCACTTGGTTATTTATAGTAAGGCATAAGGATACTACAGAAAGGGCATCACCAGAAGTTGGGCTGCCACAATCCCATCCCATTAAGGTAAGAATTACAAAGGGTAAAGTTAAGACACTGCAAAGATAGGATAGTCCATCATGGGTAGGTTTCAGGCTTTCATGGGGAGTGCCTTATTCACCCTGACTTTCAGAGTTAGTTTCAGTTCAAGAGATCCAGAAAAGTAACTAAACAAAACTGAGGAAAATTTGCTTCTTGCCCATGACTTCATTTTTACATCAGGCAGCTCTAATCCCCCTCATGTTTTGAGAGAGTGTCTTGGTGGGAAGAGAAAAAACACTGCGATGGTGGAAGAGCTGCCTGCAGCTCCTGACGCAGAGCCACAGCCCACCAGCCGCCCTCTGCTCTCACACCTTTCACCATGTTGTTCTCCCCAAATCCCCTCCCATAAACAGACCCTCACAGTTCACCTGACACACCAGAGTTTTAAATATGCCTCCTCACAACAACGGAACCCACTCCACTCAAGCGCCACTAAGTATGAATGACAGGTCACCTAAGCTGCAAGCCTGGCACCAGCCTTCAGCGCTGGGGACAACTCAGTCCTCAAGTCCTACCATGACAAAGCAAAACGCAACAGCCCAACCAGCCATCGTTTGAATGAAACAGGGCTTTAATTGGAAGAGAAAACCATGTGTGGGTACATAATGAAACATATCTCATAATGCATTATGCATAAGCAATCTGAACCAAAACTGCACTGGCAGTTTTGAACCCGCCACTCTTGAGTGCTAGATTTCTTCTTGTTAAAAAAAAAAAAAAAAAAAAAAAAAAAAAAAAAAAAAAAGTTCTTTCAAGCTTCTTTGCTGGATACATTTTAGGTAGCAATTTTACTTCCAAAAGATCCCAAAGTATATTTAAGATTACCAATTTAGAGGATCTCCCATGGGCCAGAAAAAGTGGTCCATTCAGCTCAAGTCACTTTACATGTTAAGAGCACATCCCTCAAACTGGGTCACACAACCCAAGGTGGGACAGGCGCCCTCTCTCTTCCTCACACCATGCCACTGGGAATGGCTGCAGCTCATGATTTCAGCTGGGAAAATATGCTAATAATTGGAGAGGGGAGACAGGGAAAACACACACACAATTATTCTTTCTGACAGAATACAGAGCTTGAGCCTGTGCTGTAGGATATCCTATAATTCACAGGACAAGCAGCAGCCCTGAACACACTAAGAATTTGATGTATTGTGGTTATCTCGCCTACCCCACAGGCTAGTACAGAGAACCCGACAAAAAGAATTTTGCGCAGGGCTGCTTGGTGCAGAGTTACAATGGATACTACATTCAGCTAAAACTGAAGGACAGTCATCATCTGGGTCTGATAGCGAGTTACGTGGCTATCCTGGAGATGGGCAGGGGAAAAAAAAAAAAAAGTAGTCTTATTTTGTTTAATGAACATAACTGGTCAGGAATTGGTCTCAGCATAACATGACAGCGAACAGTGTGCTCTCTGGCAGGGCAGGGTGCCAGTGTCCTGCCCAGACACCAGCTCAGAAGGAAGAACCTCGCTTCCTGTACCACCCAAAGCCAGTTTTTTCTGCCACACATTCAAGTGGAAACAAGGCCTAGATCTAAAACATTCATACGCTTTAATCAGATCGTGGCACATAACAGGCACAGGGCTGAGTAAAAACCCCCCAACAGGAAACTCAGCTGTGACCTACTTGTGCATACATGAAGATGGCAAAGTGGTACTCATTCATACATCTGCTGCTAAGCAAAACATGAATGAGGAAAAGTGGGGCTGCCAAGAAAGCATTCACCCAGGTCCCACATACCCCAGCACGTTGCTTTCCCCCCCGCCCTTTTTCCTGCATTTGTTTAATGTTGCATGGGATTTTCACTGTAAGAACTGAAATTAGGCAGCCCAGTTGGCAGGTCACTGCTTTGCATCAGAAGAGGGGCTGTGACTGCAAACACGGCCAAACACTTCTCCTTCCCATCACCAAGAGCTGGGTCCCGCAGCGGGTGGGGAACAGCTCTCACATGTCAGCCATCGTACAGGCTCAGGCTCTCCCAGAGCAACTTATCCCTCTGTGGCAGGTTCCTCAAAATCATCTTTCCTGCCTGCAGTACTGAGGCTGGATCACACTGAGCTGCTCACGGGCTTTACTGAACCACCCAGAACACGGGACAGAGTCATCCAAACAAGATACATCTTTTCAGCAATGTGCATTTCCTCCTAGAAGCTTAGGTGTTGTTGAAACCAAAGACTTCTCTTAGGCAATGTCATTCTTGCTAAGAACAGTAAACCCTGCCCATGATGGACAGACCTATACCCAGGAGGCTTCTGTTAATCCCTCAGAGATTTCATGATCCCATTTGAACACAGCAGCCACTTCACGGTGCATGCAACGAACCAACCTCTTCTTATTCCATCCCACCTCTGCATCTAGGAAATTGTAAAAACGCATTCGCCTGCCTGCAAAGCACCTCCTACAAGACTCATCTTCCCACATGTAAAATAAGTCTGTTTCTCAAATATTTATCCCACATGGCATTTTCCCTGACTCTGAATCATGGCCTGCGCAGCTGAGCCAGGGCTGGGGATGACTGAGAACTGCCGGAGCTGTAGTGGCCACGGGGTAGTGGTCAATCACAAGCCTCTGCTCCCCAGTTCCTCTTCTGCTGCGCCAGACAAAGGGCATATGTTCACCCAAACTGTGACTTCCCTCGCCTACGTGCCACTTTCTTTCCTAATGCTTTTTCCTTTAGAAAACACGCTTAGAAAACCAGAGCAGAAGCAGGAGAGCAGAACGCTCCTCTGCCTGAGGACCAGCAGAGCAGACTGGGGATTTACCTTTAGATGTAACACTCTCTGTCAACAAAAAACCCCATTTCTTGAGACCTGATTGACCATTTGTTAAAACTTGGGTGCAATTTCACTGGTTTGCGGCCAATCTCTCTGCAGTTGAAAGGAGATCTGTCAGGCTGCAATCAGTGTAAGGAGAGTCCTTCCCTTGCATTTTGTATAACAGAGGAAGCTATGGGTATCTGCAAGTCATTTAATGAACATCATCACTCCAACTTCCACAGTGCAACAACTGACTGACCATCACTGTCACTTTTTAGCCAAAGTATTGATAATTCTGTACAAATAGATGCATCTACATAATAAAAATATCTGTAGCACAAATCCAAAAATACGTGGTAAATGTCCTTCAGAAGCACATATGTTCTTTGAAATAAAAAACCCGCCACCCCAGGCCTCCTTCATGCCAATCTTTATGCCACTCTGCCCTACTACTGCTTCCGTATCTTTTTTATACTGTTGTTTTCTTATCCCATTTCTGCAGAAGAGCCATTATAGACTACTACAGCTGATTCTTTAGCATACAAAAACTTGCCTTTTTTTAAAGCACACTTCCAAGTTCAGCAGTAAAAAGGTAATAGGTTACTGAAAAAAGTCAAAACAAGCTAAAGTAGAAAAACATCTTGGAGGTCAATGGTTAACAGGGGCTAAAGACACTTTTTCCATGATCTTTGCATTGACAGCAGGAAGTACAGACTTCCATTGTCTACAAAACTAAAAAATGTTTTGCATATTTGAGATATAAATATTTGTATGAAAGTTACCCCATTCTGCACCTTATCTTGTATATCCAGTTTATAAGCTAACACAACACAGAGGGAATTACATCTACAACAGGCTGCACCTACATTTGGCAGAAGGGAAGACTTTTCTTGGTACTTCCTAGCAATTCTGTGAAAGTAACCACTTCCCAGATACTTTAACTTTAATTACAGGATACCACACTATCAGGCATTTCTGAATACAATGTTGTTTCAGGGCAAGATGAAACAATATGGAGCTGATATCGTTTCATCAGGTCTACTTTATTTTTCTCCCTTTTTAGCCACTGTAGGCAGTCAGCCAGGTTACTGGATACACCGCAGTGCCAAAACCACAGTACTGGGCCCACAGTTAATAATTAAAATGTAATAATTCTAGCTGCCTCAAAAATCAATGTTTTAAAAATATTTTAAAGGTTTTTAAAATTCTACAATAACATTTAAAAAAAGGTAGTACTCCTACAAATTTTGAAGAGCTAATAAAATCAGGTCTGGCAGCTGAGAACTAGAGTTACTTCGTAACAGAGGTCTAACTGGCACTATATTTTAACTATATGAACTCCAAATCTTTGTTTTTGATTTTCACACTTGTGAGATCATCTCATTAAAAAAGAAAAAGGAGGGAGTAAGCAGGTACCAAATACAACCACATTGCCCTGCTCTTAGTGGTTTCAGCAGGAAAGCTCACAGAGAAATCATTTGGTTCAAAACACTCATAAGATTCATTTAGCAAAACATGTAAAGCACTGTTTCATTGAGGACTAAATGCAGAGATAAATGTGATTATTTTGTCATAAGTTGTAATTTCTCAATAGCTAAAACATGTAGAATAAAATTTATATAAACATGAAGACTATCAGAGGAGAGTCTGATAGCAGATGAACTTTTTCCTGCTGTCATCCCCTTACAAACCATAACCATCCAAAGGCTATGAGCAGCACCCTGCTCAGGAGCTACCTCCCCACATATAAGAGCAGTGCCTGTGAAACAAGACTAGGCTGCCTAAAGGGCCCCTTCTGCACAGGTGGTGTGATCCCAGCAGCGCAGCTGGTGTGCTGAAAGGAAAGAGGAGCATGTGCAAAACCACTCCGGGTACTCCCTCAGGTGTAACTGGGAGCCTATTTGTACTGGTGCTGCTTTCTGATGGCCTAAAATATCCTAAACATTTATATGGCAGCCATAAGTAACAACCCATCTTCAAGTCACTGGAGAGTTCTGAGAAATTAAAACAGCAAGGCTTCACCCTGCAGCCACATCATACCAAAGGTGAGACAGTCAGATAAAGCATCAGCAACATCTACTCTAAAATGAAAACAAATGCTCCAGAAACAAGTACTGGCAAGACACCTTTTTATCTGTATTTCTGCTACAGTCAGTTTTCCATCTATAAAAGCTACAGTCTCACCTATTTGACTCAAAACAATATTAAGTATTTCAGATTAGCATTTGTCACAGTAAGGTACACTGTCATTCCAAGCAGAGAGCTCATGGCCATGTTTACACTAAAAGCTCAGTTTACAGTTCAAATAATTATCAGTTCCAACCTACAGAGATGCAGAAAGAAGCCTGTAGTAAAGCACCATGCAAATGTAGTCACCTGCTGCATGAGCTGCAGGTACACTGTATCCCAGAACAAGACTACACAAGAGCATTCACCACCACCAAAGGATAACCACGCTGTGGGATGGAAAGCAGCAGAAATTAAAATGAACGAACTCACGCACAAGGCTAGTTGTGCCTTGAGAGGAGGTGGAACTGTCTTAGTAAAGTAACGTGAATATAAGGAAAGACTCAGAAAATAAAGTCACATAAACAAGGAAATACTCAGCAACTATTAGATTTAAAATGGATTTGGCAACCCGGGCCACAACCCTTTATGTTACACAAATTATAGCAATTTTAAGCAAAGGTTTAAAACTCAGCTTTTCATCATAGCTCTCTCTTACAGACCCGTGTGGCGCTTAGACGTCGAGAAAGGAATACCTCTACTCTTGCAGTGTCCACACGCTTTAAGTTGCCAACAGCGGCCGCTCCGGGGTGCGCTCCATGACCCACCGCCCCGCCCGGCCAGGCTGCCCCGCCACACCGGGAGCCGCTGCGTCCCGCGGACCGGTGCTGCTGCGGGGCGCCGACTCGGCTCCCTGCGCTCGGGGCAGCCCCGGCCGGCAGCCTGGTGAAATAAACTGTCCCCCCCGGTCTCTTTACGGGGACTGATGGCTCTGCCCTACCTGCGTGTCCCGGCCGCCGCCGCGGAAGGAGCCCTGGCGCCGGGGGCGCGGAGGGAGGCGGAAGGAGGACGAGAGGGAGGCACCGCACTGCCCCACTCCGGCCCGGGGAGGCGGCGGCGGCGCCTCCTCCTCCCGCCGCCCCGCCGAGCGCGGAACCCCGCGGGGCGGCCACGGAGGAAGCGGCGGGGGCGACCCCTGCGCTGGAGCCCCCGCCCCGCCGGGGCAGCAGCGCTGTCCTGGGCGCCCTCTGCGCCCCGGGCAGGTGCGGGGCGGCGAGAAGCTGAAGTAAGAAGGTGGTGCACATCAGACACGGCAGGATCTACCCGAAAACGCGTCAGTGAAAATAAAAGAAAACGGCAAGTTGTACAGTTTGGAGCACCATGCAAACCCTCTCCCAAAATCTAGGTGTATCCGTGTGCTTTGCACCAGCTGGCTTTAAAATGTGTGTGACCAGTGGGTGCTTTGGCTCAGGTGTTTCTTGTTCCAGGCTGCAGTGAGCAGTGAGCACTCACAGGGCATGGGCTCGGCTGTAGGGAAGCAGTAGGCACAGCTCTCCTCTGCCCTGAGCAGGCTGTGCACCCTCAGGCTGCTCCTGTGTAATGGCCATCAAAGATCTGCCCATGCCCAGGTGGCTCCCAGGGTTACAACGCCTTCCTTTGTACTTAACCACGAGTGACAGTCACTTTCAGCCACCCCAAAGCTTAGACAGAGCTTCTTTACCTCCTTCTCTTAGCCCAACTTTATTTATAGACACCGTCAGTCTGCAAAATGTCATTGAGAGAAAAAGAGCTTGTCAAGTTCAGTTGAAATACATCTCTCATGTTTCTAAGTGTCAGTCTAGAGGAAAGCAACCAGGATCTGTGCTGCTTGCAAGCGAATTGTTTTGTTGTGACTCCTGCGCAATAGCTGGATCAACACAGATGTCTTTCTGTTCAGCTCAGAGGAAATGACTTAGAGAGTCTTTGTTTTCATTTGGGAGATTTCCTCCAAATTACACTTTTGGTGCTGCGTCCACGTCTCCCATGCCTGTCACACTACTACTGAGCCTAGGGAGTTACAGGGCTGCAACCCTAGTGCGTGATGCATCTCTGATATAAACACATGGGCAGGGTCTGTGTGACCACTTCATGGTGACCAGTCCCACCAGCCCACTCTCACCACTCTCCTTCCACTCTGTCCCCACATGTTTGTAGTAGCACACACTCAGGTGTCCATGCAGACCTCCTTACCCACTGCCACTGATGTGGTCAGTTTTGCAAAGCAGGCAACTTTTGCTCTGTTTTTCAAGGAACAGCAGCTACAGCTTTCCCCACCCTGTCTGCTGCTGCTGCAGCAGGAGGAAAGGATGATAAAATGGAACAGTTGCTTAAGGAGAGACTTGGAATAGCTTTACCCCATAAGGTGCCATTTTTGAGCTCCAGAAAGAAATGCCATCTAGCAGAGAGCAGTTATGCTACTGTGTGACTTGACCAGCAGCAGCTATATCACTCCTGAGACTTCACCCCAGAAGAGCTGCAGCAGCAGCAAAGGGACAGGAGGGCACATCTCCGTGGTCCAAAGCGCATGGCTATTGCCGTGCCAAAGGTGTCCTTCTCACAACTACTGGCCAGGAGTTAACCACTTTGATGTTGACTGGTCAACTAATAGAGTATTTGTGATGTAGGTGTGAATCACAAGTGGTTTTTGCAAGCTGTGTGAAACTTGTCAGTTCTCAGTCCTAAAAACGTTCTCTCTTCCCCTCCTACCTTCTTCTACCGCAATGGCAGATAAAGCCATAGGCTGGGAAGTGGGGTCAAAGCAAGGTGACACTGCTTCTGAGGACAGGAACAGGCTTCTGAGGGATTGAAGAGGGCTGGTTGCTGCCAAAGGGCTGGGCTTTGCCTAGCTGTGCTTGCTCTGAATTAGAACCGCTCTGAGCTGGATCACAGATGTGAGAGCAAGGAGAAGAGCTCTGTAAAGGCTGGGGTCATGAAGGATGAGGACGTGCTGAGCAGCCTTCAGGAAGCTCTCTTAAATGCACGCTGAGCACATGCATTGAGGAAAGGCTCAAATGCTCTCAACAGCTTTGGGAAAGCTTTGGGAAAAACTGAGGTAAAGCTTTCCAAAAGCCCCGGGAAGGCATTGTCCATTGCTCTCATGGCTTGGGGAGCAGGGCAGCACCATGCATTTGGATTTCTGCTGCACAGTTTAGGTTTCTTGTGGCCTGTATGTCTTCACTCTTGTTAAACAGAGCAAGTGGTGCAATTGCAATTTGAAAGACAAGCCAATCCCTGCACAGTGCCAGATTTACAGAATTACTGGGAGAAGGAGTTTTCATTTTCCAAGGAGAGCTTTGTTGTCCTTCTGTACTTCGTAAATATCTAAAATTGCCCATCACCAGGGCTACTAGTGTATCCTAATCTAATGTATTTAAAGATCAAAAGTACTTTTTGAATATTAAGCTTCTTTTATACATCTGTAGAATTTTTACAGCAAGGAGGAGGCTAAACTTTCCATTCAGGGGTATGTTTTGGTTTCAAGAGTTAAAAAAACCCTACTTTGAAGAAAAAGCAGCAAGTCAAAATCAGAAATTATTTCATTTTCCTAAAATTTCACATGCAGAAATGTTATGCAAATGTGGGGAATGCAAAAAGGAGGGGACGTTTCAGGGCTTTGGTTCTATCTCCAGCAGAGCTTGGTGTTACTTTGGTATTTCCATCTTGTCTCTCTTTCCTCTCGGAAGTTCAGGACCCATGTAGACTGGGGTGGTGTAGCATCAATCCGACTTCTGGGCTGCAGGGATCGGAGCACTTGTCTGATCCGTTTCTTTAGTAAACCGCCAGGGACT